>NC_141230.1:23612500-24037500 GCF_054856515.1 Filicampus tigris | reverse complement strand
TTGCGATGGTGAACTTGCATCGAGTCTCCGATAGACATCTGAGCAACACGCGAGCATTTGACAATCCATTGAACGGGGAAAAAGTTTCAGTCGACAACGATCACAATGATTACGGTAACGGAACTATTGGAGCGCAGCAGAGCCAATTAGGGATGCGTGCATTTCTCGGGACTATCAACGAGGTACGACTCACCGCTGTCCTCCTCGGAGCTCGAACGCGCACGGCGGCAGGAGGCAGGTGCCATGCTGTTGCGTCACTTCCGCCATCAGTTCGCAGATCACTCCGGAGTTTCCAGTGGCAGCAAGCCAAGCAAGGCGCGATGAAGGAGTGTCGGAAAAAGAGCCAGCAGAACGAATAATACAGTAGACATTAAACACGTTCATTCATCCTTCAGGGCCTGGGCAATTTGCTGCGATAGACGGAACTGTTCATTTTGCTCTTTCCGAGGCCCTAGGGTTAGGGTTAGGGTAAGGGTTAGGGTTAGGGTAAGGGCTGGACCCTCTGTCCAGCCAGTGATCGTGACCTCAAACTGAAGCGCACTTCAAGGCAGCGGCAACAAGTTGACCTGGGAATGAAGCTTCTGGAGTGGAATCCAAAGTTCACGCTTCATTGCGATTGTATGGTGAAGAAGAGCGCCTCATGAGTCGAATGGGGACTTGGGGTCGTTCTGGACTTGAAGTTTGAGGGGCAACGCATGGAAATTGTGCAACTGGCCTGGTTGCTCCTCTGAAGCTGATGATGTCTTCAGCGTTCTGCAGGAAGTGGATTTGAGTGGGACGCCCCCCATTTGCACTATCGGCGCCACCTAGTTTTATTCCAAGTTTCAAGATTTGCCAAAATAAACCTGAATGGAAAGGCTTGCATTTTGGAGAAAGGCCTCAATTTTACATGTGCATTTTTTGGGCTCCGGAAACAGGTTTTGCAAAGGACAGGAGTGGACACCACGTCACGCGCGCATACTGAAATTTGGCAAAACAGCGACGGGCCATCAAGTACAGTATGTTTGGGGGGACCAACAAATGGAAATATTTCTGGAATTGGTCAAAGAAGGAAGCACGACTGCGGGGTCCCCTCCAGACGGAGAAAGAGGCGATGGAAAATCTCGTTGTGACCCGAGTTCCTGCGAAGCTGGACGATGAGCAATGCGCTCGCTTTGGTCGACTTTCGCCGACAGTCGGTGGCCGAGCGTGGCTCCCGCCTGACGTCGTCTCCCGGCGCTGGCTGCCGGTCTCCACGGCTCTCAATATTGGCAAAACAATATTGTTGACTGACAACTGGCGAATATGCCGCCGTTTGGGCAGGACAGAAGCCAAGCGGCACCGCAGCAATAAAATCAAAAGCTATCATTTGGGCCTTTTCATTCAAGTCACGAAGAACACACTTGAGTGTTTTTCCATTTTTTTACGTGAACACATTGCAGCGAGTACGTGGAAACATGCAATCATTGATTGGCCTGGTCATGATGTCAACTCAAGTGTTTCATTCAAGCTCAGATGACGGAATGTTTTTTCCTTTTTCAGAGTTGTCGTCTTCTGATGTTTGAATACCCATTGAAAGGAAGCTACAAATTCGGCGCGATATTTGACACATTTATGCTACGTTTTAAATGCAGGTGGGATGCTACAACGTTTGAGCACTAATTGGTCGAGTTTAGCCTTTGCGGTCACAGGTGACTTTTGTTTTTCATAAATGCAAGTCCTCACGGTTCATGATTTTTTTTTCCCCATGCAAGTTTTACAAAACTTCTTGTCTTCTTGTTCAGATGACATTTGCATCGGACTGCCACGAAACGAGTGGATTGATTTCTTGGTCTTGACGTTATGTCTTCAAAATTCAATAACTTTTTTGAAAATAGGACTTCAAGCATGGCCGGTTCGGTGTGGGAGACATTTTCAGACAAAAAAACAAGGTTGGCAGGTTGCAGGTGCTCTTTGTCCAATTCTACCCGGACTTTGCTGCGGTTCCGCTTTATTTTTGGTGTAGACAGAAAGCGACGGCTGTAGGTTCCAGAGATACATCTCTGGCCAGTCTTCTTGACATACATTGTCAGATGAAGACTGTTTGGAAAAATGGGGATTGTTTTCCGGTAAACACAGCACCCAGTACACTGCGTTACCAATGGTTGGATATTTTTTGCTCTTGCTCTCTCCCAATATATGACCTTTCGAAAGGTGTTGCTATAGTGGTTCAAAAAGGAGTGCCGTGAATATTGGGAACCTTATTGACTAGCATGCTTCTGTTTCACCCACAAGGGAGTGACATTTTACTGTACATGAAAATGAGCCCAACAGGCGCTAAAGAATCACACACACACACACCAGCTGTTCTGCTGTGCTGGTAATCACGCTTTATTCAATCAATAATGAAGAAAAACTCCAGGAGGCTGCGGAAATTAAAAACCAAACAAACGCCAAAGTCGAGAGAACGAGGGTCTCCCCGCGGGTGAGAGTGACCCCCGCGAACGAGGGCCCCCATGCAGTCACGGGGAGCCCCCCGGGGCCGCCGCGCACGATGGCATGCGGACGGACGGCCGGCCGGCCAGGCGCTGCTCTACACACTAACACGCAAGCACACTGCAGGCCTCCAGGGGGAGCGCCACCTTTGGCAACCGGTGCGGCTCGAGGCCCCCGCGAGGGGGGCGGCGCCCGCGGGCCAAAGGTTGGACGCCCAAAACAAACCGAACAACCAACTCAAAACGTGCTCAGGGAGTGCAGGCCGCTCGCACTGTGAGCGTGTCATCGAAAAAAACGGCGGTTCGACATCATCCGTCGCGGCGCGAGGGCCGTTCGCGCTGCTTACGTGAGGGTTGACGCAAACAGCGCTCGGGTCCTCGCGCTCGTGGGCTGTTTTTTTGGTGTTTTTTTTACAGTCTAGTGTTGAGTAAACTTCAACAGGGAGACGCTCTACCTGCTGAGGCAATCTTAGACGTCAACGTAACGTTGAGGCACATGGTTTGGAGTTTCTGCCTTTAGCGGGGTATTCGTTCCGGGCGGAACTTTCTCCTGTTAAAGCCTATTTTGGTTTCCTTGGTTCACTTCATATTCATTGTCATAAATAACGATGCATACATTCCTCATAACCGTCACATCCGGCTATATACATTATGTACATGTCACTGCAAAAGTGTCATCACATTGGAAAACAAGTGGCGATACTTGAGTTTGTCACGTTTGGTACAAAAAGAGTTCATATTTACAAGTCGAGTCGAATCATAAATAAAAAGATGGGGGGAGGGGGTGGGAAAGGGGGACGCTTCGAATGTCATTTGCTGATTTCTTTCTTTCTCTTTTTTTTACACAGATCGAACGCTGATATGAACGGTGGCCATGTCACATCCCAGCTCGTTAGACAGTTTGAGGGTGTATGTTCCGGCATCTTCCTTGCAAACGCCGGCGATGATGAGGGTGGTCAGGTCCTCGCTGGTCTCGATATGGAAGCGGCCGCCCGGCGACAACCGGATCTTTCGGCCGCCGCGGGACCACTCCACGTGGGTGGCGTCGCCCGAGAAGGCGCAGGCCACCGTTAGGACTTTGCCGGCCTCGATGCTGATGTCCTCGGGCACCGCCTCGATTCTGGGAGCCGAACCTGAAGCGCGCACACACACGCACGCACACGCACGCACACACGTCCATATATTGGAGCATGTCACTGATGACGTCGAAAGCATTTTGACCAGGGAACTCCAAACTATGTCACAGGGGCCCACGGCGCAACCCGTACTAAAAAAATTTGGCGCAGCCCGCAGGGTTTGTTAATAAAAATAAAGTCAAGGGAGGATGTAAAAAAAATAGATGCCACTACTGCAAAGAAATTGGTTTACATATGTAGTGAAGAGCTTTTCTAAATGCAAAGATACAAATAAACAATTTACAACCAAAACAAGATGACAATTTCTCTGTCTCTTCTCTTTTCACTGTAGCGAATAAAAATAATTGCATTTTGGAAGCAAAAACAGCTTTTTCCACTCTCTGCTCCGAGTCAAGGTCCAATTTATGAAGATAGCACATTAGTGAGACCGTTTGAAGAATGGTCAGCTTCCTCCACTTTGCTCTTCTTTGGTTCCGAATGTAGAGATGGGATTCGGCTGCTGTTCGGTGCTGCTGTGAATCTAGTCTGGTTGGATAAAGGGCCATTGGCCACCCCCAAATCTTGAAACTTCCTTCACTCCTCGCCTCGTCGCCATGAACTGAAAGCTGTTACGTCGCAGTTTATCAAGAAAATATCAACATTATCTAATTGCTTTTGAGTGTGTTGAATCAATTCAGGCCAAAGAATCTTAAAGTGGCCTTTAGCCGCTTCTGTTTTTCTGTATGTGGCCCTACCTCAAATGGAACAGTTTGGACACCCCTGACTTCGACTGTGTCACAAAAGAGAGTACAACCCTGACATTGTTGGAAATATTGTATTCGAGTGCAGCCCCGCTACATCACAGTTCATCTGTCGTGCACCCAAAAGAGCAAAGATTTTGAGCAGATTTTTCCGTTCTCATTGCTATGACAATCGACAAGAGTTTTCCCATTTCTAGTGCTGACCTTGAGGCAATTTAGGGTTCCGTGTCTTGCCTAAGGACACTTGGACAGTGCGCAGTCGGAGCCTGGAAACAAAGCGCCCACCCTTGGGTTACCGGATGACCCGCTCGATCGACTGGGCTGCAGCCCTTCCATTTATGGGTTTTCGCAGAATATACTGTATACGGGCAAGTCCTATGTTAGGGTGCCGCCCTCAGGCTAGTACCACAACAGGCCTGTCGGCACGAGTCAAACTGATCATGCAAGAACTGCGGTGTGGAATCAAGGGCCTGCAAAGTCATTTCCATGGTTTGTTTGGAAATACATGAACAATGTTTGCACTGCTGAAAAGTCTGAGAATAATTTTGCAGTGAATTGGTGAGCTGTAGCGTCTCTTTTTCAACATATGAGCGGATGGATTTTTGAGAGGCGGGGCTAAAACCAAGTCCAAGCGCGTATGCATCGAAAGGCAAAGCATTGCGGTTCATTGAAATGCACAAGGTGTAACTGTCTTTGTTTTAGGATCAGTTAGAGCGTCAACTTCAGCGAGGCGTAGCACGAAACAGCTCCAAGCCTCTTTTGTTCCCTCTCTGCTGAACTGCCGCTTCTTGTCAAGTGTTTTATAGTATGGCATAACACTGTACACTTTGCATATGATTTGTGTGTGAGTGGATTATTGATGTCTCTTTATCTTGACTGCTGGCTGTAAAAGGAATTGCTCCTTGGGGATAATAAAGTTCACTTTGACCTTGACCTTGACCTAAGTCACTGCCACCATACCATACTATATCGCACATTTTCAGCTTTGGCGGGTGGGTGTGGAACACGTTCCCTATGACCAACAGGGGTTCACTGTGCAAATAAAGTTTGTGTTATGATTGCAAACGAGCCGGCGCGGGATCGGCAGTCCTACCGATGGCCCCGAAGGAGGATCCGGTCAGCTGCAAGCTCATTCCCGAGACGCTGCTGGAGCTCATGGCGTACGACTCGGAAGCCATGGAGGACACACTGGACATGGAAGTGGTCTCAAACTTCATTTCGCCCTCCACGCTGCCAAAGGATCTCGAGCCCATCATGGAGGACATCATGGCTCGCTGGGCGGAGGATGAGGATGACGAGAAAGAGGACGACGACTCTTCCACGGTGCGAGTTTCTCGCTTCACGGCCATGGAGGAGCTGGACGAGGACAACTCCTTGAAGCTCGTCATGGTGGAGCCTGATGGAAGTCCACAAGGACAAGCGTACCTCTTAACATCCAGAGTGGCTGACAAGAGATTCCAGAATAGGACTGGGCCATTTGGTCTTCCAATAAAATGTCTAACATTTTAGTTAAAACATTTTCAAAAAATGAGATTTTGATCAATTTTTTTTTCTAATGAAAGACAAAAGCAAATGGCGGTGACAGAGTTTCCTGGCCAATTTATTATTCGCTTTCATGCATCATCCGTTATTTGTTATAAAACTTTTTTGTGTTCTCTATGAAATGTCCTGAGATACAACATAAAAGTTGTGCTTTGATGCCATGTGGCGGAATTTGGTGTCTCGGAACTATGTTGTAGATGTGGTGTAGATCGGTGAACCGTGAACCAAGAAGCATTAACGAAAACATCAAAATATCGTGCTGAGTAATAAACTCAAAGGATTGCGTTGTTCCTCACCTTTGAGTGCAAGTTGCTTTTCATGGTAAGCGGTTATCTTCTTGCGAATGGACTGGTAAACCTGTCCAGTGAAGGAGAAGGAGGACTTTGAGATGCCTCCCTCTGTTGTCATCTCGCAGGTGTACTCTCCCTGGTCACTGTCGGTCAGGTCGTGGATCAAGAGACTGCAAGAACCCTCTGAGTACTGCATCTTAAAGCGGCTGCTCTTGGAAAGCTGTCTACCGTTGCAAAACCATGAGACGTGCTTGACGCTGCTTTCGCAAACGCAAGACATCTTCACTGAATCTTCATTGGCCACCGCCGCCAGCTGACTCACGATTTTGGGTGGCTTGGGGGTTGGAGATTCGATAGCTGGTGGTGACAGGACCCTCTTGGGGGACAGCGCAGGAGGTGGAGACTTCATTCTGGTCGGGGATTTGGCTGCCTCGGGTTCAGGGGACTTCACAGCTCTTGGTGACTTGATGCCAGATGGTTCTGGAGACTTGATACCTCTTGGTGTTTTGATGCCAGCAGGTTCTGGGGACTTGATGCCTTTAGGTGTTTTAATTTCTGCAGGTTCAGGTGATTTGGTGCCCCGGGATGTTTTAGGTTCTTCGGCTTCAGGCGACTTGATTGGTGGCGGTGACTTAGGTCCTGGTTCAGGAGATTTTATATCCCTGGGAGACTTAATTCCCTCGGGTTCAGGGGATTTGATACAAGGAACTGATGACTTAACACTTGGTGTCTTCCCAGCAGGTTCTGGGGACTTGATGCCTTTAGGTGTCTTAATTTCTGCAGGTTCAGGTGATTTGGTGCCCCGGGGTGTTTTAGGTTCTTCGTCTTCAGGCGACTTGATTGGTGGCAGTGACTTAGGTCCTCGTTCAGGAGATTTTATATCCCTGGGAGACTTAATTCCCTCGAGTTCAGGGGATTTGATACCAGGAACCGATGACTTAAGACTTGGTGTCTTCCCAGCAGGAGTTGGTGACTTCATACCTGGTACTGGTGACTTTACACTGGGTATTGGTGACTTCATCGAGGGCTCAGGGGACTTGACGCTGGGTTCTGGTGTCTTCACACTGGGTGCTGATGATTGAACCAAGGTCTCGGGGTACTTCACACCTGGCTCAGGAGGCTTGACACTTGGTGCTTTCATACTAGGTTCAGGGGACCTGACGCTAGCTGCTGGTGACTTCACACTAGGTTCAGGGGACTTGACGCTCGGCACTGGTGACTTCACACTGGGAACAGGGGAAGTCACAGACCGCGGTGGTGATGTGACTGAGGGCTGCGGTGACTTTACACTAGGTTCTGGGGACTTGATGCCCTTGACCGCTTCGGAAGCGGGCCTGCGGATGGCCAAAGTGAAATGAGCCTCCTGGCGCCCCGCCAAGTTCTCTACAATGACTGTATAATTGCCCTCATCAGAGGATGTAACGGAAGAAACCTCCAGGTTGGACTTGTACTGTGTGGTGGTGACTTTAACACGATGAGAGGAGACAATGGTTTCCCCCTTGTGCACCCAGATCGCAAAGGGCGCAGGCACTCCATCAATGTCACAGGAGAACCGGGCTGTCTCGCCCTCAGCAACGGTCAGAGACTGGGGCTTAGTGAGGAATCTGGCTCCGGACGGCTTCACTTTTTGGGCAGAAAGCTGCTCGGCTGCAGCGGCATACTTTGACTTCGTTTCAGCTGTAGTTTGTTTTTCAGTAAAAGCAAACTTATCAGAAGAGTAGGAGGAGGCAGATGACAAGTATTCTGTTGAAGCGTACTTGATGGATGAGCCGTAGCGCTCAGCAGATGAGAACCTCTCGGAAGATGCCCCATACCTTTCCCGAGTGATGTCTTCGTGTGTCTCCGATAACTTAGTCTTGCTTTCTTCCACTTCAAAGTGGCTTTGGGATTCATAACCAGTTTTGAAGCGTGACGAATGGTAGTGATCAAGTCGAGTCATTTCAGGCACAAACGATTTCGGAACTTCCTCATCCTTGCGCCGAGAAGAGAAAGTGGTATAGGCACCGCCTGCCACATCCAGGGTGGCGTAATCTGAGGCTTCTCCTCTGGCGTTGGAGCAGAAGCAGCGGTATGTGCCACTGTCCTCCTCCTGGCAGTCCAGGATGGTGATGGTCAAAACTCCACTCATGTTGCTAAAGATGTATTTACTGCTGGTTTCACAGATTTCATTTCCGTTGTGGAACCACTTGACCTGGGCCTCCGGCTTGGCTTGGATGTTCAGAGTGAATTTGGTGTCCTGGCCGAGCGGCACACGGTGAGAGCGCATCCTGACGGTTATGCGGGGCCCGTGATCCAGGCTGAATGGTGACTGACTAACCACCTGATATGACCTCTCAGACTTCAGAGCTGCCTTTCTGGCCTCATAGCGGGACATGATGTCAAAGCGGGCAGAGCGCTCAAACCGAGATGAGGAACGGGAGGACCTCTCAACAGACCTTACGGGGCTCGGAGACCGAGGACGGGTTCTCTCTGGCGTTGGAGATCTCCTCTCTACAAGCTCGGTCTCCACCTCAGCTGCCAGCCTCGTGCGAGCTGGTCGGATTAACTCGGAGACTGGACGCATCAGCTCAATGTACGTAGGGGACAGCGAGCGCCTCCTTCTCATGAACTGAGAAACAGTACGCTTTGTCTTTGTCCCTGCAACCTCCTCAGCTTCCTGACGTAGCTCCTGAGACCTCTCTTCACGCTGCACCGCACGTCGTTCAATGCGAACCGGACTGACCGCAGGGGAGGCAGAGAAGCCAAGCTCCAGTTCATCCTCCAGCATCGTCTTCTCCTGCTCGGTCCTCCTGGAGGACAGATAGTCCTCAGCGGTCATCAGCATCTCCTCGTCACTCAAATCACCTAAAGATCGTCTCCTGGATCTGAACGATATCTCAGACTCGGGAGATGGTGAGCGGCGGGCAGGTCTGACAATTTCCAGGTCGTCTAAAGTCATTTTTGGAATTCGCCATCTTGGCCTATACTGGTCGGTGATCCTGGGGAGCGGCATGACGTAGAACTGTTCCCACCTGGACAGACGAATTCGCCTTTGTCGCTTTTGCACAAACCTTTCCATTCTCTCTGAAACCAAATACTGGTCTCTCAATTTGCGGTACCACTTCATGTCAGAGAGTGCGACAAATTGCTTAATAACTTTGTCCTCATCCAGAGCTCGGCGGTCATGGACTAAAGGTTCGGGAATCTCATATGGCATGAAAATCCTTCGCTCTTCTTCTAGTTTCTTGGTTGCCGATTTCACCACCGTGATGTCAAACTCGCCCTCAACGTTCTTGGTGCTGACGGCAGGCTTGTACATCTCCGCAGCAAATTTCAAAGCCTCTTGTGCTGTTGGATTCAGAGGAATGATCTCCTCTGTGGCGGCAATCTTCTGAGCCATCTTATTAGTCTTTTCAATCTGCTTCTGGACGTGTCTGCTTTTCTCCTCCTCGCTCTTGTACTCTCTTCTGGTGTATGTGAGGCGGTCCACGTTCAGGGTTGCCTGGCAACTCACAGCGCCAGCACAGTTAGTTGCGGTCACTTTATAGATACCAGAGTCCTCAAGCAGTGTCTCCCTGATGCACAGGACATGGTGGTCAGTATCCTCTTGGATGACAATTATCTTTGGACCCAGCTGGAGAGAATGGCCATCCTTCTCCCATTTTAGGGAAGGAGTTGGGATTCCAGACACTCTGATATCAAAGCGGACGCTGTCCCCTTCTGTGCATTCAACATTGGTCAGCAGACGCTTGAACGTGGGCTTCATAGTTTCCTCTGTCACGGGGTGTGGTGTCACGGTGAGACGGGCTTTGCAGCTGTCTTCCCCATACTTGTTGTGGGCCATGACAGTGTATTCAGCATCGTCGCTCATGTCAAGGTTGTGGATAATCAGCTGGTACAGACCCTTGTCACTCAGGAAAGTGTACTTGGTGTCATCATCTCCGGGTTTGATTGCTTCTCCGTTCTTCAACCACCCAACACGAGGATCGGGGTGCACGGTAATGGTGACGCCAAAGCGCACATCTTCACCAATGTAGGCGGTACGATTGTACAGTGGCAGCGTGAACTCCGGTGGCCTGTACAGGATTTTGGTTTTGTCAACCCTCCTTCTCAGTTTCTTGATGGAGCGACTGACATAGTGCTCCCTGATACTTCTCACTGTCTCAACAAAGAGTTCACCATACGTGCTATCTTCACCGTCATCGCTCAACACCTTGCACCTGTAGACACCATCGTCACTCTCTTCAATGTCCTTCACATATATGCTGGCGAAACCCTTATTGTACGTGATCTCGTACTTGGAGCTTGAGTGTAACTGGCGGCTGCCAAAGTACCATGTCACCTGTGTACTTTGGTCAAAGCTAGCAATGCTACAAGTGAACCTAACATGACCACCTTCCTCAGCAGAGGCATGCATGACTGGGCCGGCACGTAGACCTTGGTACTCGGTCCCGATCTTCACTTTGCCTACAGTCAATCCTCTCTGGTTCTTGAAGGCGCCACCGTAGGCAACACGAGCAGCTGAGACGATCGTATCGGTCCTCTTTACCACAGAGTGGTAGTACCTTCTGTGTCTTAGTGTTCGGATGACCTTGCTGCTGACGTGCTCGATCTTCATCTTCAGCCAAGGGTGCTCCAATGCCTCATGAGCAGTCATACGGAGCTTCCTGTCCTTGATGAGAAGTCTGTCCACAAAGTCCATAGCCTCTAAACTGGTGTCCCTAAATGCGTCACTGTCAAAGACATACTCACAGGCGGAGATGTTCTCAATCATTTGTGTCATGGATTCTGCGGCAAATGGATTGAGACCACTCAGCAGCACATAGGCCAGCACACCCACAGACCACATATCAGTGGCTGTTGTGACCAAGTCATGTCGGTGGACCTCAGGGGCGCAATACTCTGGTGCAGAGAAGAGCATTCTAATGTTTTCACCTGGTACCAACAATCGAGCCTGACCCATGTCGATGATCTTGACAAGACTGCTTTTCCTTGTGATGTAGACAATGTTGTCTGGGCGGATATCAAAGTGGCCAAAGTTGTTGCTATGCAAAAACTTGAGCGCTGAGCAGACCTGTCTAAGATAGAGGACAATCTCCTGCTCCGTGAGCTCAAAGCTGCTTGTTCCAAGGCGCTCAAAGATGTCAAATCCAGAAATAAACTCAAAGATGAGGACAATCTCCTCCATACTTTCAAAGTATTCATGCAGGTAGATAACGTTCTTATGCCTTGCAACATTCAGGGCCTCAATTTCCCTGAGAACCAATTCACGGTCTGTTCCTTTGACCTTGATGAACTTGGCCATGAAGGTCTTCTTTGTTGCGATCTCCACACAACGGTGGACCACTCCAAATTGACAACGAGCCAACTCCTCAGAAATAGTGTACTTGGAATACAGCTCCTTGATCTTGAAGGACTGAGCCTCTTCTTTGGTGATCCCTCTGGTCTCATCCACTTCCTCATCATAGTTCCTGATCACAGACTTGTCCTCCTTTGTGGTGATGGGTTCCGTTGGTGCAGAAGGAGGACTCAGGCCAAATTGGTTCTCTGCAATAACGCGGAACTGATATTTTGCCTTGCCAAAGATGTTGAGAATGGTAATGCTGCAGTCAGTAGTCTGTCCAGCGCGAATCCACCTGTCCGCAGTGGTGGGACATTTCTCCACAACATAACTGATGATGTCACTTCCGCCATCACTGGCAGGGGGCTCCCAGGTCAGTGTAATGGAGTCTCGGGAGATGTTGCTGACCACCAGACCTTTGGGAGCTTCAGGAATGTCAGCTATGTTCACCTCGATGGTTTGTTTGTCCATTCCGAACCTGTTTTTGGCAGTGATGCTATAGTAGCCCGTGTCCTTCTGCTGTACTCCCTTCTGGAAGACCAGTGATGTGAAAGAGCGAGTGGTGATGATCTGGTAATGAGGAGAGTTGGAGAGGATCTCCTGACCCTTCTGCCAGGTAATTGCTGGTTCGGGCTTCCCGGAGATGGGGATCTTGATGGTTATGTGCTCACCCCGAACAGCGTGGACTGCTCCCATTCCTTGGAGCTCCTTTGGCAGGTGAATCTTGGCAGGAACTGGAATTAAAAAGACCACAAAGCATCGCTCAGTCTCCAAACAAACACCATTGAAAGGATCATTCCCGATAGTTATCAGCTACTTGAATGTCTACCTTCGACTTCCAAGTTTGCTGTGGTGGAGATGGATCCTCCAGAGTTGGTCGCTCTGACTTGATAGACTGTGGCGTCACTTTCATCAGCAGCAGTGATGACCAGCTGGTAGTAACCGCCCTTGAACTCAAGGGCTTTAATTTTGGTTCCGTCAGCCTGGATCTCCTTTCCACTTTTGTACCATTTCACGACAGGCTTTGGATGTCCCACCACCTACACATAGGTGGAAAAACAATATGAACTCATGATGATAACATGTAGGAAGTATAACATATGCATTCTTGTCAAAAGATGTATGGATATAGAGATAAGAACCTTGGTAACAAAGGTAGCATTTGCATGGTATTTGACAGTCATGTCACGGATCTCCTCCCTGAAGCCAGGTGCACGCAGAGACTGGTCGGACTTGGGCACAATGGGCTCTGAGATTTCACTCCAGTCACTCTCTCCACCCAAATTCTCACACTTGACACGGAACTCATACTCAAAGCCCTCAATTAGGCCTGTGACCTCAAAGCTGGTCTCCACAATCTTTTTAGTGGTGACAGACATCCACTTGTTCTGCTTCTTCTCACGCTTCTCCAGATAGTAGGCGGACACCTTAGCTCCACCATCACTACTTGGTGGCTTCCAGCAGACAACACATGAGTCCTTGGAGGAGCTGACGATGAAGGGTTGCTGTGGTATGCCAGGTTTTTCTGAGGAACAAACAAAGAACCACAATATGATCAACGATAAATCAAATAAAGACAAATTCCTTGTTTGTGGGTATGCGACTCACCAAAGGGCCTCTTGATGATGACCACCGAGGGGATCTCCAGAGGCTCACTGACACCGTATTGATTCTGAGCAGAAACTCGGAAGTAGTATCCGGCACTTTCCACTAGGTTGGGTACACGGCACGTGGTTCCAGAGACAGAGGAAGACACGAGGTTCCACACTTCTCCCTCCTTGGCCATGCGTTTCTCCACAATGTAGTTGGTGATCATGGAGCCACCGTCGTCTTTGGGAGCCTTCCAGCCAATAATGACAGAGCTCTTCAGTAGAGCTTCAACCACCACTGGGCCCTCCGGGATACATGGCTTATCTGGGTACATCAAAACAGGCAGTTTTAGAGTTTCAGCAATTACAGCGTATCATTTAATTTCATTTTAATCGTAACTTTACCTTGGATTTCAACCCGCAATACTGTGTCAACAGTGCCAAACTTGTTGCTCAGCTGCACTTTGTAACGGCCAGCGTTGGTCTTCCTCTGGACGTTCCTCACCACGAGGTGGGTGTAGCTCTCTGTGTTTTCAATAATCACCTTCTCGGATGAGTTCAGAGGCTTCTTGTCATAGAACCACATAATCTGGGGAATGGGACGGCCGATGTAGACCACGTGCAGGCGGAGACTGGTGCCAGCTCCGGCAAAATATTTCTCTTTCAGAGGGAAGCCAGGGTGCAGCTGAGGCGCAGCCTGTAGCCGCAGTTTGCCGCTGGTCTCGATTTCCCCGGCTTCATTGATGGCCCTGCAGGTGTACAGGCCCTCATCTTCCTGCTCATCTGTCATGATGCTGAGGGAGTGGTTGCGGCCGTCCGAGCTCATCTTGTACTTGCGACTTTGAATCAACTCTTTGCCATAGCGGTACCACTTGATCTCTGGCAGAGGTCTACCAATGATGCCACAGGACAGCATTCCAGACTCTCCGAGTTTGGTTGTCACATCCAGGATGTCTTCCTTCAAAGCCGGAGCCTCGCCGACTGCAGAACATGAGCAAAAGTCCATTTTAATTTGACAATGTAACCAGAACCGGATCTGGTATTTTGAGCAGTGAGATGATGAACTTCATAACCGTCACTCACCGCTCAACTTGGTTTTGATGCCCATGGGTGTGCGCCTAGGCCTGCTAAGTCCGGCTTCATTCTCGGCCAAGATTCTAAACTCGTACTCGGTGGCTTCCATCAGGCCACCCATGGTAAACTGGCGGTCCTTGGAACGCTCTTTGTTGCACTTTTTCCAGGCACTTTCGCCAGCCTGCCTAAATTCAATCCAGTACCCCAAGATTTCCTTACCGCCGTCAAAGTCGGGTCGCAACCAATGGATGGTTATGCAGTCTTTGGTTACAGAGATGATGTCGATCTCTCCTGGTTGGCTTGGTTTATCTGTCGAGAAGATATCAATGAGCACGTCAACATACAACAACACCCAAGGTTTAATTGATTAGCTCCCTGCCACTGATTGCACCATCATGGGACATTTACACACCGAATGGATCTTTGCAGACCACCGACTCAGATGCAGGGCCCGGCTCACTCTGCCCGATGTCATTCTGAGCCACTATTCTGAACATGTACTCCGCATCAGGAATGAGGCCGGTGATGTTGTACATGGTGGTCGTGATGTGAGTCTTGTTGTGGCGGACCCACTTCTCTGTGGAAACCTCCCTCCTCTCAACAAAGTATCCTGTGACACGAGAGCCACCATCATCTCGGGGCCGGGCCCATGACAGAGACACTGAGGACTTGGCCACGTCCATGATCTCTGGAGGATTGCTCGGAGCTTCTGGTGGGCCTGTTGATAAATAATAGTGAAACAAAGGCTTATAAGAGTTTGGATATTATACAAGTATGTACATCAGTTACGTTGATTTGAGAGCTTAATATGCTCTGCGACCAAGGTGTTAACTCAGATCATATCACCCAGTGAAATGGACTGAAATGCTCTTGATGCATTTTAGCTCCACAAAAACACCTCACATTTTTTGTTATGTGTTTTCAATTAAGTAAAAGATTACTAAGGGTTCACGGTCCCTGTTCACCACATCACCAATGACGAGTTGAAACCCTGCCGAAGCCCTGGCTTCGAAGCGCAATTGTTCGTATGCAAATAATGCTAATAATCCCACAATTCTCATCAGAGCTAGTGATGCATATGATTGGTTCCCACAAAAACACAACATTGCTAGTCAGTGTAAATATACTGTTCAAGTCTTAAAACTCAAAATACAGCCATTAATCACTAAACCTCTGACAACAAAGTGGAAGTTGGTCAAAGTTTGTAGACGTAAGTGCAAACGGTACTCACAGAGTGGTGTCTTTGCTGTGACAGGCTCCTCAGACTTCAGAGACCGGCTGACACCAAACTGGTTCTCAGCAGAGACCCTGAAGTGGTACTGCATACTCTCTTTTAGGCCTTTGACCACCAGGGAGTTCCCTGTTACCCGGGAATCCACCGTGTACCAAGCAGCCTTGGGAACTTCTCGCCTCTCCACGACGTATCCAAGAAGGTCAGAGCCTCCGTCGTCAGACGGGGGCCTCCAGCTGACTCTAACTGATCTGGCCTGAATATCGTCAAACTCCAGAGGGCCCTCCGGGACATCTGGACGCCCGATGACCTTCACCTGGAGGCATACAGACATCCACACATAAGATTAAACACAATTTAACCAGGTTGTAGCTAGCAGGATTTGACCTTACCTTGATGTACACGGCTTTCCTGCCACATTTGTTCTCCAACAGCAGGTCGTAAGTACCCGTGTCGTCTTTGTGAGCCTCTTTGATGACGAGCTCCGTAATGTCATCATTGACGGCGATCATGGCCCGGTGGGAGATGTCGCGTCCATCCTTGGTCCACTTGCAAGTAGGGATGGGTTTACCAGTGAATGGCACCGACAGGCAGATGACTCCTCCTTGACGCACAACGTAGCCCTCCTCATATCTACTGTCTAGCTCGAATTCAGGATAATCTAAGGAAGACAGAGTGGATATTTTGGTTAGCTAGAATACTGTAAATGCTGTATTTCATTGTACCAACAATCAAATTAATGAATCTTACTGAGCATCTCCTGGACTTTGACTACCCCAGCAATCTCTGCCGGCACTCCAGTGCCGCCAGCATTGCAGGCGATGACTCTGAACTTGTACTCAGCACCCTGGGGCATGTGTGTGAGGGTATACTCGCACATTTTGGTGGGTGTGGTGTTGCACAGGGTCCACTCCACCTGGTCCACCTTCTGCATCTCAACAAAGTAACCGGTGACCACGGAGCCGCCTTCCTCTACAGGAGGCAACCAGGCCAGAGACACAGAGGTTCTGGTGGTGTCTGTGACTTTGGGATGAAGAGGAGGACCTGGTGGCGCTATTTAAGAACCGTATATTGCGGGTCAGATTGACTGGTGCACAAGTACATGTATGCCTGAATGTGTACTTCAATAAGATTATCATGTACCTATGGGGTCCATGGCAACAGTAATGGCAGAGGTCTCGCTGGGTTTGCCGATTCCTCTGGAGTTAATGGCGGTGATGCGGTATTCGTACTCCAGGCCTTCGATCAGACCAGAAGAGCGGTACCTGGTCATGGTCACTGGGTTCTTGTTGATCCGCAGCCATCTGTCAGAATGGGGCTCCTTGCGCTCAATAATGTAACCGGCAATGGTGGAGCCACCGTTGTCCTCCGGTGGATGCCAAGTCAGGGTCATGCCCTCGTGAGTGACGTCAAGCACCTCCGGTCTGCTCGGAGGTCCGGGGATGGCTGCACAAGTCAACCACAGACAGATTAGGAGGAAAATCATATATTTACAGACAAATCAAACATTACTGCAGTGCCTAGAAGTCGTTGTGGTCAATGTGAAATGTGGACTCACTCTGGGCACTCTTGCATTCCACCACTTCCGACTTCAGGAAACAACCAACACCGAAGCGGTTCATGGCAGCAATGCGGAACACATACTCTGTTCCCTCAGAGAGTCTGGTGAACTTGAAGCACGGTCGGGTCACCGATTCTGAGACGGTGATCCAACCGGGGCGATGAGCATCGCGCTGTTCTACGACATATCCGCTGATGTTAGCTCCGCCATCCTTCTCTGGTGGTTCCCAGCTAACTGTCACTGATAGGCCATCGACCTCCACGATCTTCACAGGGCCGACTGGTATGCCGGGTTTGTCTGAAGAAGCACATGACGAGCAGGGTCCATATCTCACACTGCAAATATCTGAAAATCAGTTTGGTGTCTATTTGGAGATTCCGTGACCTTACCGAGGATGACAACTTTAATAACTTCAGTTGCCACACCGATGGCGTTCTTGACCTCCAGCCTGTAGTCTCCTGTGTCATTAATGGTGGTCTCACGGATGACGAGATGGGTGTATTTGCCATTGCTTTCTATTTTGATGCGCTCCAGGCTGTCCTTCAGTTGGATGCCATCAAAGAACCAGGAGCAGACAGGCTGTGGTTTGGCCGCAATTGGCAAGTTGAGATCGATGGGTTTACCACGGGGGACATAGACAGTCTTCTGAGGAATGCTGGTTATGTCAATCTTTGGCATCACTGGAGGCAAACAGAGGAGGCATGGATGCGTCATGTGAAATGATAAAGGTGGGGAATCATTGTACAGCTGTTATGTGTCCCTTGGCAGTCAAACTCTTACCTTTGATTTCCTGAATGGTAACGGGAGAGACAGTGTCCATGGCCTCACCAGTTCCTCTGCTGTTACAGGCTCGGATTCTGAAAAAGTACTGGTCGTTCTCTGTCAGAGACTGGATAGTGTACTGGGAAGTAGAGGCCTTGACGGTGGCAACTGTGGTCCACCTGTCTGTAGACACCCTGCAGGCTTCGATAACATAGCCCGTCAACCTGCTGCCGCCTTCATGTATCGGTTTCTCCCAGTGCAGAGTGACAGAAGACTTTGTAATGTCAGTGATTTGAAGGCTCAGAGGCACTGATGGCACTTCGCATACCAGCACAGCCTCAGCTGTCTCACAGGGCTCACCAACACCATAGATGTTCTCCGGTAGCACTCTAAAGAAATAGTGTGCACCCTCCTCCAGGCCAGTGATCCTGAACAGGGTCTTTCTACACTCTGTGGTGACAGTTTTGTAAGACTTCATGCTGGCTTCACGTTTCTCTATGATATAGTTGCTGACATGAGCGCCACCGTCAATACTCGGGACATCCCAGGTGATCACAACTGACTCCTTGGTATAGTCCTTCACTTTCACAGAAGCTGGAGGACCAGGAGTATCTGCAGGAAATGAGTAGCAAAAGATAAATTAGTCTCCAGTTTAAACCTGCACCAACGGAATGTTTGGATGTTCACCTACCATAGACTTTGACCAGGATGGTTGCAGACTTCTTGCCTGACGGGTTCTCCGCCTCCACTATGTATTTTCCAGAGTCATAGCGGTCAACCTTCTCCACAATCAGCATGGTGTAACTGTCAGTGGTCTCGATGAAGCCGCGACTCTGCAGCTCCACGCCCGTCTTCCTCCAGGACACAACTGGCGTTGGGCGGCCGCCAACAGTCACAAAAAGTCGTAAAGTTCCTCCAGCACGAAGACAAACAGTCTTCTTCAGGTCCTCGTCCAATTCTAGGTCGGGCATTTCTGGGAGGACAAAGTGCCATCAGAATCAGGTTGCATTATGAATAATGTCCTCCAGGCAAGTCTTACCAATTCTCTCAAGGGGCTCAATCTCAGCACTGGGTTCACTGAACTCTCCGGTGCCATTGCTGTTGACAGCTGCCACCTTGAATCTGTATTTCTTATTGGCGACCAGACCACCGGCAAGATACTCGTTGGTCTTGAGAGCTTTGGCTGTGGCGCGGTACCACTGCTCAGAACCTTCCTCCAGGATTTCCACCACGTAGCCGGTGACATCTGAGCCGCCGTCGTACATGGGTCTGGTCCAAGTCATGCTGATGCTGTGCTTGGTTGTGTCTGTGATGCGAGGCATTGATGGGGGGGCTGGGGTGTCTACGAAGGGATGCAAGGAGAAGTTTGAATGAATTGTGTCCTATGCACTGGGGGCCATCTATGGCCCGCTGTCTGTTTTTAGTACAAAGTAATACCACTACTACCATCACCACAACTACTCCTACTACTACTACTACTACTACAACAACTACAAACCCTAGTTCTAATGAATTAGGGACGTTGTGTGAAGCCGAAATAAAAACAACAACGATTTGCAAATACTTTTCAACCTATATTCAACTGAATACACTTACAAAGAGCTATTTAATGTTCAAACCAATGAACGTTATTTCACTGAATATTCACTCTTTTAATTTAATGCCTGAAACACGTTCCAAAAAACGCTGTGTCAGGGGCATCAAAAGCCTGGGGAAGTTGAGGAATGCTCAAAGAATATGTTTGGAACATTCCACAGTAGAATAGGTTCATTGGAAATGGGTGAGTGTCATGATTGGGTGTAAAAGTAGCATCCCCAAAATGCTCAGTTATTCACAAGCAAGGATGGGGCAACGTTTGTTACTTTGTGCACAACCGCGTGAGGAAATTCATCAGTTTAAGAACATTTCTCAAGTTACAACTCCAAGGAATTTAAGGAATTCCATCATCTATGGTCCAAAATATCATCAAACGAGTCAGTAAATCTGGAGAAATCTCTGCACCTAGGTGAAAACCAAACCCGAATGCCTGTGACATTCAACCCTCAGGCGACTCTGCATTAAAAATTGGCATCATTATGGAAAGGACATTGCCACTCAGACTCAGGAACTCTTCAGCAAGCCATTGCCAGTTAACGCCGTTTGTCGTTACATCTTCAAATCCGAGTTAAAACTCTACCACGTAAAGCGAATACCATACATCAACAACACCCAAACGGCGCCGGCTTCTCTGGGCCCAAGCTCATCTGAGATGGACTGACGCAAAGTGGGAAAAGCTTGCTGTGATCTGACAAGTCCACATTCAAACTGTTTTTGGAAATCATGGATGTTGTGCCCTTGGGGTCACAGTGGAAATGAACCATGACCATGCGGATTGCCAACAGCACAACGTTGCTGATGCTAGATCAGTGATGGTATGGGGGGGGGTGGGGTGATGGGGGGTGGGGTGGGTGGGGTTAATTCCCATGGCATGGGTAACTTACACATCTGTAAGTTCCATTAATGCTGAAAGGTGCATCCAAGTTGTTAAGCAACATATGCTGCCATCCAAGCAATGACTTTTTCATGGATGCCCCCGCTAATTTCAGCAAGACAACGCCATGCCACATTCTGCACGTGTTACAACAGCGTGGCATTGTAGTCAAAAAGTGCAGATACTAGACTGGCCTGCCTGCCTGTCTCCCATTGAAAACGTGTAGCGCATTGTGAAGCGCAAAATATGACAACAGATACCCCGGACTGTTGAGCAACTGAAGCTGTACATCAAGCAAATCGTGTGAAATGTAATTGTTTGCCGTTCTTTCTGCTTCATACTAAACTCAGTTTCATCCAACTTCCACTCGATTTGATTCGGAATGTGGAGACCCGCACAGTTCAAGGATGGATTGATTCTATTGCATTTCTTCTGGCCAACCCAAAATCCTCATGCTTCATCACCTAGCAGTTTTTTGGTGTGTGTTTTGTTATCTGTACATACAGTATGATACATGGTGGGCAAATGGTTAGCACTCCTGCCTTTCTGCTCTGAGGTCAAAGGTTTGAATCTGGGCTCTGGGCTCTGGCCTTCCAGTGTGGTGTCTGCATATTCAATCCATGCTTACGCTCTGGTTTGTGCCTAAATTTGCATTGAAACCTCTACATTGTGCTTCGGTGTGAATGGTCATTTGTCTAGATGTGCTCTACTAGTGGCAGACAACCAGTCTAAGTTGTACTCTGAAGTATGTGATAAGGGAAATGGAAAGCAGGACTGACTGACACACAGTGTAATATGTATAAAAATAATATATCATTGCTGAGCATACCTTTTTAAAAAATATGTTCCTATGAATAAATTAAAGTGAAGAATGTCAATTTGACACTTGCATCCTTCATTTTTTTTCTGGCTGTGTCACTTGGAAGAAAAGGCTTGGGCACCCTTAGTGTAGATCAACAGACAAACGGAGAGTCTCACAGGTGGGATCTTTGAGGAGAATGTATGGTGAGGCGTCGCTGGGCTGGCTGTCTCCTGCAGCATTGACGGCCGTCACTCTGAACTGGTATTCGCTTCCTTCCAGCAGGCCTGTGATCTTGAGGCGTGTGTCATAGATGGTGTACGTCTTATTGACCCGTGTCCACCTGATTTGCGCAAGGAGTGAGATCACGTGTCATGAGCACAGGGAGATCAGAAAAAGGTAGAGTGAGTCTGCAAAAACTGGCATTTAAAAAGGAAGAAAAAAGTAATGAAATGAGGAATATATTACTGGATTTAAGTAAAATTATCTGACAATAAAGCACTCAGTGATGTAAAACTAGTGCATTTATACTATCCAAACCTAAACCAAATTATGGTATTTCTCATTTAAACTAAACATACTCATGACCAGTAATAAATTCTCCAAAACAAGTAAATACCTTATCAAAGCTTTAAAGGCATAAGCATGCTTGATAAAAGAAATATATCTTACCATATATCAATTATGTTGTATTTATCGAAGAACAGGCATATTTTGCTTTGATTATCAAAATCTAATCCTGATTTAGGTGTTTACAGATTAGAGGAGTGCTCAAACCTGGTGCTATTCTTCTCCCGTTTGTCTACGATGTAAGTTTTGATCTCGCTGCCTCCATCGCTTTCCGGCTTCAACCACTCGATAATGACGTGTTCCTTGCCCACGGCTGTGGCCTCGGGTGTGCCCGGTGGGGATGGCAATGCTGGTGTAAAGACAAACTAGGTCAGAGTCACAGACACAAAACTGCAGTCCACCTTTTAGGATTTATATGACTTTTTAACAGAGATGGGGCCTCTAGTCACATGACTTGATTCGAGTCAGACTTAAGTGCAAATGTAGGACTTGGGACTTACTTGATTAAAAATTACAAAAGACTTGAATTTGAGTTGGGACTCACGAGACTCAGTTTGACTTGCTTGATTTTTTGCCACAGTGCCTTGCGACATTCTTGAAACAAATTAAGACTTGAACTTTACTAATTACATACAGTATGTATCTTGCTCCCACCCTTGTTTTTTTAGGACTCAAGGATTAAACCTATTTCTGATGATCTTAAGGCACCATTGCTGCTTGTGTGTAGGCTAAAAAAAACACGAGCTTTGCATATAAATCTTACTGTAAGCATTCCTGGCTATGACCGGTTCAGATTCCAGTGGAACACCAGGTCCATATTTGTTGACGCCCCGCACTCGGAAGATGTACTCGTTGCCCTTGATCAGCCGGGTGCTGACACAGGACAAGCTCTTGCACTCGGTCTCCATGATGACCCAGTTGAGGCGACTAGTTTCACGGCGCTCCACGATGTAATGGCTGACGATGTCCCCGCCGTCTTCCAGGGGGATCTTCCAGGACACAGTGCACTTCTCCTCCGTCACTCTGCTGATCACAATCTTACCAGCTGGAGGCCCAGGAGTGTCTGTGAGACACCAAAAGATAGTTAGTTCACAGCGTATAATTCGGCATTCTAAGCATGTGTAACCACAACGCCGTAGATTCGTAAGGGATCGCGTTCCTTTTGGATGCGTTTACAGTATATACTCAAGTCGAAAATTTTGAGTTGCACACCTTCCACAAAAAAACCCAGAGCTATGGTTAAGATTTAATCAACTGACCCAGGACTTTAACAGCGACGGTAGCCGTCTTGATTCCATTGACGTTCTTGACGGTCAGGATGTATCTACCAGTGTCAACTCTGTCGCAGTTCTTGATGACAGCCATTGCTCTTGTGCTTGTGTAGGTCAGCGAGTATTTCTCGCCCAACTCCAGCATCTTGTCGCCCTTGGACCAGTAAACGATGGGTTCTGGTTTACCACCCACCGCGCCATCCAGGACAAGGTCAGAGCCGGCGGTGACAATGATGGTCTCGCCAATCAACTTGCTGTCCAACTCTGCTCTAGGAGGAGCTGAAGATGGAGAATGACAATTTCAGTTTACATTAAAAGCTGCTACTAAGTAAGTCAGGGTCCACAGTAACAGAAACAGCTGAGGAAAACCAAAGAAAAAAATGACAATTTCAGAGCTTACTGTATTCGTCCTTGCAGGTCACGGGCCCGGTGGATACGGAGGGGGCACTGTGGACCCCGGCAGCATTCTTGGCAATGATGTGATATTCAAAGGTTTCTCCCTCTCCCAGGTTGGTGACGGTGAAGTAGTTCTCCGTGATGGTGGTGTAGTTGCACTTGAGCCAGCGGTTGTCGTCCCACTCATCAGTACTGTAGACTTTCCTCTCCACCACGTAGCCGACTATGTTGCTGCCGCCGTCATTGACGGGCACAGTCCAGCACAATGACACGGAGGAGCGAGTTATGTCTGTCACTTGAGGGTGACCGGGCGGATCTGAGGAGAGGAGGATCAGATTGTTTAATCGAAGTCATCTAATCAAACAACTTTTTTTAGGCCTTGATGGATTTTATGATTTCAGCTTGATCAGAGCCATTATTAGCCACATACAGAAATCGGGCTCGACTTGCTAGAGGTTTGCACGTGTAAAACAAGTCTTCCACTCACCGACGGGGTTGAGTGCCACCACTGGTCTAGAGGCCTCACTGGCCTTGCTAATTCCAGCAACGTTCATGGCGTAGACTCTAAACTGGTACTCCAGACCCTCAATCAGGCTGGACACCTTGTAGTGACAATCCAGACAGGGCAGCTTGTTCTCCCTCACCCACAGAATTGTATTCCGCTCTTTCTTCTCAATCCAATAACCAGTCACCATGCTACCACCATCAGTATAGGGCACATCCCATTTGATGCTGATGGCATTGGCAGACACGGTCACCACATCGGGACGTGTTGGAGGACTTGGAGGAACTGCAGGAGTTAATCAGAGGGAATCATAATTTTACAAAAATGTAGAACGTTTTAGGCAATACATAAAGTATGTAAAAAACATACCAAAAGGATGTTCAATGACCACTGCAGCAGACTCGGTGGACTTGCTGACTCCAAACTTGTTCTCGGCGCACACTCGGAATGTGTACTCCATGTACTTAGTCAGATGAGTGACCTTGATGGTAGTTCTCTTCACGCTGGAGTTGACCACTTGCCAGGAGGCTGAGCCAGACTCGCGCTTCTCAACAATATAGTTGCTGATTTCTGTGCCGCCATCGTCAGAGGGCTCAGACCAGGACAGCGAGCAGGACTCAGAGGATACACCTGAAACCACCACAGGCCCTGTGGGAGGGCTGGGTCTTCCAACCACCATCACAGTCACAGTAAAGGTTTTGACTCCAGCAGCATTCTCCAGAGTCAGGTAGTATTTGCCGCTGTCGCTTCTCTTGCTATCTTTCACCACCAGAGTGGTTCTCTCTTGGGTAGTCTTAATGGAAACTCTGTCCGTCTCCTTCAATTTCATCTCTTCCAGCCTCCAGATGACTTTTGGTGCCGGCTTTCCGCTAATGGGGATGTCAATGGTGAAGGTATTGGAGGTCTTGCAGATGATGAGCTGGTTGGTGATGCTGCTGAGATCGGCGGTGGGTTCAATGCGAGGCTCTTTGATGAGCACAGAGGTTAAGGTGGCCTGAGGCTCACTGACACCAGCATCGTTCTTGGCCTTCACTCTGAATTCGTACTCCGTGTTGTCAATCAGACCGTCTACCAGCATCTTAAGGGACTTGGTCTCCCCAGCGACAGACCAGAACTGTTTGTTCTCGGCTCTGAACTCCACTATGTACCCTCTGATGTGGCTGCCACCATCATGGTCAGGCTTAAGCCACACCAGCGAGGCTGTGGAACTGCTGGTGTCCACAACGTCTACTCTCTTCGGCGGAGCGGGTTCTTCTGTCGCCATGATGGGGTCTGTCATCTCGTGAGGCTCCCCTTGGCCATACTGGTTAACAGCAATCACTCTGAAGAGGTATGATACACCGATATCCAGACCGGTTACCCTGATCATCTGGCGGGAGCACTTGGTGCTGACCTCTTGCCACGTGAGGCGGCTGGCTTCGCGCTTGTCCACAATATAGTGTTGGATCCGTGAGCTGCCGTCATTGCTCGGGGCGTCCCACATCATGGTTAATGCTCCACGTGTGACATCCTTGAAGGTGAAGGCCCCCGGAGGTCCGGGCGTGTCTAGCACTTTCACGGTAAAAGTAATTGACTTGCGCCCGCTATTGTTTTCCAGGGAGAGTGTGTACTTGCCGGCCTCGTAGCGTGTGCAGCCCTCGATAGTCAGAGTCGAGTGACAATCTGTGCTGTTAATATCGGCCATCACGGGCAGTTCGCTATCCACTCTGGACCAGGTAATCAGAGGAGTTGGTTTGCCCCGGAAAGCCATGTGAAGGGAGACGGTGCCGCCATTTTTCACTGTATGTGTCTGCTTGAAGTTGGCATCAATGTCGAACTCAGGCGACGTTAGCCTATCTAGAGCCTGCACGACGTTGGGCATAACTGAGGATTCCCCTTCCCCAGACCCATTCACAGCACTGACCCTAAACTTGTAAAGCTCACCGGCAACCAGGCCCTTGGCAGTGTACCGGTTGTGAATGCAAATCTGGCTATTTACTCTATGCCACTCTTCAAGACTGGCCTTGCACATGTCAATATTGTAGCCAATGATCGGTAGGCCGCCATCAAAGACTGGCTTGGTCCATTCCAGAGTGACAGAGGATTTGGTGGAGTCAATTACCTGATGGACACACAGAGCATAGTTAGTGGACCAGTTAGGCTTTAATCATGATGACATCTGAGGCCTCTATGCTGTCTTGATGCTAACCTACCTTGATTACTGTTGGGGCACTGGGAGAACTAGTAGGCTCTCTGCATTTGAAAAGCCTGGATGTGCCACTGGCCGGTCCAACACCGGCGCCATTCTCTGCCATGACACGGAACTCATACTCGTTGCCCTCAGTAAGGTTGGTGACTCTGTGCCTGAGCTCTGTGATGGGCCTTTTTGCAGAGACCTTCACCCAGCGCAGACTCTTCTTCTCACGTCTCTCCAAGATGTAGTGCTTGATCTCGTTGCCGCCGTCTGACTTTGGCCTGCTCCAGCACAGGGTGATGCTGTTGCCGGTCACATGTGTAGAATCAGGGGTACCAGGTGCCTCAGGAGCAGCTGAGTACAGAAACAGACATAAACATTAGTGTGAGGGTGACAGACAACAAGAATAAAAAAAAACTCTTACTGTATTGCATCTGTGCAATGAAGGGAACAGAGTCCAATGGTTTGCCAACACCAAATTTGTTGACAGCAGAGATTCTAAACTGGTACTCGTTGCCCTTGATGAGGTTGGTGGCGCTGAAAGAGCAGGCTTCACACTTAGAGGAGACCAAGGCCCAGGAAAGCCGAGACGTCTCCCTCTTCTCTACAACATAGTGGGTGATGGCGGCGCAACCGTCATTTTCCGGAGGATTCCACCACACTGAGCACTTTTCGGCAGTGATACCGGTGAAACGTATGGGACCCTCAACTGGTCCAGGAGTATCTGAAAAGACATAAAATGGTAAAGCTGTCAAAAATGGACAAATCGGATGGTGCAGTCGTCATAAGGAGCATCGTCGTGAGAATATACAGTACCTACCTTGTACTCTGACGTTGACGTCAGCTTTCTTGGCACCGGAGCTGTTCTTTGCCTCTAAAGTGTAGACACCGCGGTGGTTCCTGTCTGCATCGCGAATGAACAGGCTGCTGGTACCGATACCAGATGTAATCTCGATATCCATCATGGTCCTCTTGTCAATCTCTTTTCCATCCTTGTACCATACAACTTGTGGTACTGGACGACCGGTGATGTTGCAGCTAAGCTTGATATTTTCTCCAGCTCTCAGCGTCAGGACCTGGTCTGGGGACCATTCGATCTCAGGAGAGACTACAAATTGCAAAAGAGAAATTGTTAGGGCTTGTAATCTGAAAAACATCTTTCCATTTTTTCTAATGTTAGAATGCATACTGCTCTCATCCTTGGTCATGATGTATCCAGAGGAGTTGGACGGGGGGCTGACAGTGCCCACAGCATTCCGGGCGATCACCCTAAATTCAAATCTGTCTCCGGCAGACAGACCGGTCACAGTAAATTGGGTCTCACTGATGTCAGTAAAGTTACAGCGCAGCCATTTCCCTCTGCCTTGGCGCCTCTCCACGCTGTAGCCCACAATCTTGCTTCCTCCATCTCGTTTGGGGATGTCCCATGTCAAAGTGACAGAGTCTCGAGTCACGTCAATGCAGACTGGGGTGCCAGGTGGATCTGAAGATTTCCCAAAATGTCAGGTCAAACACTTCAACGAACAAATATAATTATAAACGTATAGATCACAAGTACTCACCAACGGGGGAGATAGCGAGTGCATGTTTGCTCTGTTCGCTAACGAGGCTGAGTCCGGCATTGTTCTCTGCATAGACTCTGAAAGAGTATTCTAGACCTTCCAAAAGACTTATGATCCTGTACTCTTTGTTAGAGATGATGGTGGAGTTCACCTTCTGCCACAGGAGACTATTCCTGTCTTTTTTCTCAACATGGTAGCCAAGAATGGGGGATCCTCCATCAAACTCTGGAGCTTCCCACCGAATTGTCATGCCATCACTGGTCACGTTGTAGGCTACTGGCTTTCCAGGAGCACCTGGAGGTTTGTACTGATGCTGAGCAAGGACTTCTGTGGAGATGAGTGGTTCACTGACCCCATATTTGTTCTCTGCACGTACTCTGAACTGGTACACTGTTCCCATCACCAGGTTTGGAATCTTGAAGGATGTTCTGACCACACTTGAGCAGACCATCTTCCAGTTGGCCTGGGAAGTCTCGCGCTTCTCCACACTGTAGCAGGTAATCTCGCCACCGCCATCCTCTTTGGGCTCATTCCAAGAGATGATAATATTCTGGGCCTTGATCTCATCAAAGTGTATGGGGCCAACGGGCACAGAGGGGGGTCCAAGAACGGTCACCTCGATGTCAAAGTAGTTCTTTACAGCTCTGTTGTCCAGAACCAAGGTATACTGGCCTGCATGCTCCTTCTTGGCACCTCTGACTGTAAGTGCTGTTTTGTTGTCAGTGGTCCTGAAGCGGACCTTCTCGCTTTCCTTAAGCGGCAAGTTGTCTTTCAGCCAACTAATGGCCGGCCTGGGTTTTCCTTTGAAGGGCAGCTCAATGTGGATCTTCTGACCAACACGAACAGCCAGCTCCCCATCAGGGTAGTCACTGAGGCAGGCCTCGGGTGAAATGACAAAGTCCATCACAGTGATTGGACCAATCTGTGAGAAGTCACTGGTGCCCTTCTCATTCTTTGCGTAGACCCTGAAGTGCATCTCAGAATCCTCTTGCAGCCCTGTCACCTCACATGTGCAGCGCTTACAAGTTGTAGCAAAGGTCCAGCTGACGTTGTTCTCATTTCTCTTCTCAATGACATACTCAGAGATGTGGCTGCCGCCGTCATGGTCGGGTCGGGTCCACTGCAGGGTGACGGAGGTCTTTGTGGAATCAAGCATGACCAGGTCTTTAACTGCACCGGGGGTCTCAGTGGCTCTGACAGGCTCCAAGGTCTCGCAGGTGTCACCCACACCAAACTCATTTTCAGCTGATACACGGAAGAAGTAAGCGATGTCCTCCTCCAGGCCCGAAACTTTGTAGCTTGTATTGGCACACTCGTCCGTGACCATCTGGTACGCTTTCATGGTGGAACCCTTCTTCTCAACAATGTATTTAGTGACTGGTGAACCGCCATCAATGAGAGGGGCCTCCCAACTCAGTGTCAAATTTCCTCTGGTCACATTCTTAATCATTAATTTTTGGCAAGTGGACGGACTGTCTAGCACCTTCAGGGAAACCGTTATGATCTTGGGCTCTCCCACACCATTCTCAATCTCCAGCAGGTACTTGCCACAGTCGTCACGGGTGACCTTGGGAATTAGAAGGGTGGTAGCGCGCTCTGTGCTGGTGATGGTGTAGCGGGTGTCAGCGGCAATGTTGCGTTCACCACGGCGCCAGGTGACGCCAGGAGTGGGACGTCCCTTCAGGGGAATAAACACCTCCACGTCACGCCCTGCCCGGGCGGTATAATGGGTGGTCATAGGAACGTCCAAGTCCACGTCAGCCTCCTCTGTTGGGAAAAGTTTCACACAAAGATTTGAGAACTAGCAAACCTAATTCTCTGATAGTGTTGTATTTGTGAGGATACAAACCCAAGATATCCTTAGCTTGCACAGGCTGGTACATCTTGATATCCTCTCCTTTGCCCTTGCAATTGACAGCGGAAACTCTGAAGAAGTAGTAGGTTGCTGGTTTGAGGTGAGAAACCACATACTCGCAGGTCTTAACTTGCGGGTTGACCGTTGCCCATTCTCGCTCCTCTGTGTTCATTTGCTCCAGGAAATAGTGCGTGATCTCGCTGCCACCATCATACACAGGCTTCTCCCATCCAAGAGTGATGGAGGTCTTTGTGGAGTCCACCACACGCAATTTGGATGGTTCCCCAGGAAGATCTAAAGGTAAACAAAGGATCAATGAGCTGTGGTACTGGAAAGGCAGCCTTCTAGCATGTCTTAATAAAGTGTAAAAGTATACCGATAGGATCATAGGCCTTGTACAATTCAGAGGCCTCTGAGTAGTTTCCTGCTCCAGCCTTGTTGACAGCGCATACCCGGTACTGGTATTCGTTGTTCTGCACAAGGCCGGTGACCTTCTGCCTGGTGTCTCTTATTGTGCCTTTCACCACCTGCACGATAAAGCATAACCGGTCATTACTATCATTAGCTTTGCAACTGCCACCAGTGACGAGAAGCATCTCCTCAAGGAGAGAGATGATTCCGATGACCAACAAACCAACCTTGAACCACTGGAGACTCTTCTTTTCCCTTTTCTCCAGGTAGTAACCGTCAATGTCACTGCCTCCATCCAGAGCTGGTCTCTCCCAAATCACTGTCATGGTTGATTTGGTGATCATGGAGACCTGAGGCTTAGATGGCTCGCTGGGAGGAACTGTTGAAATGAACAGGAGATCAGTTGATAACCGTGACATATGTGGAAATTTATGCATCGTTGATTCAGTTTACCTACCAAAAGCGTTCTTTGCCATGATGGGCTTAGACTCCAGAGGGTCACCGACGCCATACTTGTTAATACCACGGACTCTAAAGATGTACTCATTGCCCTGGATGAGTCTGGGCACGTTAACGATGCAGTCAGCAAGTTTCTCCGAGATGATGGACCACATGACTCTGCTGGTCTCCCTCTTTTCCACAATGTAGTGCGTTACCATGGCACCACCCTCATCAGCAGGAGGAGACCACATGATGGTGATGTTGTCAGCGGTCACCTTCTTAAACTGGATGTCTCCAGCAGGGGGCCCTGGCCTGTCTGTAAATGGTAAGCAAGGGATGTATTCATATTGTGACCAAAAATAATGATCTTTTAACCCAACAATTAAGATTAGTATTGATTTTAAGTACCTTGGATGAGCAATCTGACAACCGCACAGGCTGAACCCAGGGAGTTCTTCACCCTGACCTCATAGGTACCAGAGTTCAGGCGCGAGGTGTCCCTCAGGAACAAACTTGTCGAATCAAAGGTGTGTTTAAAGGAGAGCTGGGCACTGGGTTTGAGTTCTCTTCCATCCTTTAGCCACTCAATGGTGGGAGAAGGCTTTGCAAGGATGTTAAACTTGAGTTCGACATCAGAGCCTGCCCTATGCTTCACCTCGTTCAAATACTCTGCCGGTATTTCAATTTCTGGAGCACCTGAAGGAGATATAAATCTTATGAAATCTTGTGCTTTGAAGTTTAACATTTTAAATGTGGTTATACGTACCGAAGGTGTCAACGCATATGGCGGGTCCAGCTGTCATGGACGGATTGCTCACTGAGCCTACCGCGTTCTTGGCCATTACTCTGAACTCATAGGTCTGATCCTGAGTCAGGCCAGTCACAATGTAGCGTGTGTCTTTGATGTTGGTTAGGTTTGCCTTGGACCACCTGCCACTGACTCCTTCTCTCTTCTCCACCATGTAGCCTGTGATCTGCGATCCCCCGTCAAAGTTTGGCACCTGCCAGGCCAGGCTGATGGAGTTCTTGGTGATATCACTAATGCGTAAATTGGTGGGTGGTTCTGCCGGAAGACAGTCGATGCTTATAAGACAACAGCGACTACATAAACAGTCAAAAAGAGCATGTTTCAAGCACTGCAACTTACCACAGGCGTCAATTGCCAGCACTGCATCAGAAACCTTGCTGAATTCACTGATTCCAGCAGCATTCTCTGCTGCTACCTTGAACTCATAAATGAGTCCAGCGTGGATGCTTGTGACCTTAAAGTGAGTGGCCCGGATGACCATTCTGTTGACTCTTTGCCACAGGATACTGTTCCTGTCTTTCATCTGGAGATGGTAGCCAAAGACGTGACTGCCTCCATCAGACTTGGGCTCCTTCCAGGCTACAGTGATGGTCTCCCTGGTCACAGCGGTGATCTCTGGAGTGGAGGGTGCTTCAGGCAAGGCTGCAGGATGATAAAGAGTTATGAGTGTGGTGCTATTGTCAGACATGACATCAAAGGACCAAAATGCTTACTACTTACTGTAGGGGAGGCTAACGGCAACAGTTGGTGAGTCAATGTGCTCGCTTATTCCATATCTGTTCTCAGCCCTAATCCTGAACTGGTACTCCAGGCCTGTTGTAAGTTTTTGGACCTTAATGGTGCAGCGAGCCACAGCAGAGGAGACGTCCATCCAGGTGGCCGTGGTCGTCTCTCTCTTCTGGATGATGTAATTTGTGATGGGGCTGCCACCCTCATAAGCAGGCGGGAGCCACTTCAGACTCACGCTGTCCTCCGTGATGTCAAAAAGCTCCACAGGTCCCAGTGGAACACTGGGCCTGTCCAGAACCACAATGTTGAAAAAGCTCTTGGTGGTGCCACTTGAGTTGGAAGCAAGGATATCGTAACGTCCAGAGTCTCCTGCGATGCTTTCACGCAGCGTGATTTTAATGCTGTCAGGAGTGACCTCGGAGTTGAACCTCATCGTTGACTTGAGTATCAGATTGTCCTTGGAGAGAGACACCTTGGGAAGTGGCCTGCCTATAAGCGGAATCTCACATTTGAGAGTGGATCCAGCTCTGACATACACTGTGTTGTGGGGGAAATCCTTCATCACGATCTCAGGAGATTCTTCAGGAAATGATGAAAAAGAATTGGAACATTGAATTTCATATCTCAGAAAACTGAGGACTCGCTTGGACTTAAGTGAAATACATGAAAAAAGTTTTAACACAATAAAAAAAAAGTCACTGTAACTTACCATGTTGGTCTTTGAGCAACACTGGAGTGATCATTTCTTTGACATCACTGAATCCAGCGTGGTTCTCAGCTCGGACTCTGAAGAAGTACTCTGTGTTCTCCCTCAGACCAGACACTGTGTATTGCAAGGACTTGGTTACGCCACACTTGACCCACTTCTCCTGGCCCTTCTCCAACGCTTCCACCAAATATCCTGTAATCCTGCTGCCTCCGCTCTGCTCTGGTTTGACCCAAGCCAGGGTTACACTCTCCTTGGTCACATCAGTCACAGCAAGCTTCGCTGGTGGGCTTGGTTTTTCTGGAAAAACAAAGCAATGTGTTATGCTGATCCAATGTTGTCACATTCTGTGAAGCATTACTGAGTGACAAGTCCAATACCTGTGATCTTGGTTCCTTCTTTGGTCTCAGCGGGAACTCCTATGCCAAACTCGTTCTCGCCGGTCACTCTGAAGTAGTACACTCCACCCTCTTGCAGGTCTGACACTTTGTGTGTCAACCTATGGCACGTGTCAGTCAACTGAGTCCAGCCCTTCTTACTGGCCTCACGAATATCCACAAGATAGTTCTTTACTGGTCCTCCTCCTTCATTCTCTGGAGTATCCCATGTCACAGTCGCAGAGTTCTTGGTCACATCCTTGACCACGACACATGCCGGAGGTCCAGGAGAATCCAGGACTCTGACATTGAGACTCAAGGAGGCAGTGCCAGCTACATTGGACAAGGTGACGGTGTATTTTCCAGAGTCATTGCGAGTGGCTTTCTCCAAAGTGATTGAGGTGAAGGTGTCTGTGGTGTCAATGACAGCACGGACCCTTAGGTCAACATCTGGCTTGCTCCATGTCACACTGGGGATGGGTTTGCCTCTGAAGGGCACTGTCATCGTGAAGGAGCTGCCATCCTTCACAATAAGAGTTTTCCTCATGTCATTGCTTATGTCAAAGACGGGCTCTTCTTCCCGTTCCTTGGCCAGCTGTTTGTCAGATTCAGGACTGGGCTCGCTGACTCCAACCTTGTTAATGGACTTGACCACAAATACATACTCTGTACCAGGTGTCAGTCCCACCACAGTGAACTCTGTATTCTTGGTATTCTGGACACCGACTGTCCATTCATCATCCAAAGTGTTTCTGTATACCACTCGGTAACCGGTCACAGGTGCGCCACCGTCAAAGAGTGGTTTATTCCAGGACAGGGTGACAGTGGTCTTTGTTGAGTCAATGATCTTGGGCTTAGCGGGTGGGGAAGGCAAGAACTGGGGATCTTCAGCCTTGGTGAGTGGACAGGCAATGCTGGGAGCACTGAACCCGGCAGCATTCTCTGCGAACACTCTGTATTCATACTCACAGCCTTCACGAAGGTGTGATGCTTTGACTCTGAGGTCATAAACCGGTTTCTTGTTAACACGGCACCAGCGAAGCCCGGTCTTCTCTCTCTTTTCGATGATGTAGCCAGCAATGCTGCTGCCACCGTCAGAGACTGGTCTTTCCCAGCAGATGGTCATTGCCTCGCTTGTAACCGAGGTGACCTGGACATTAGTGGGAGCAGCGGGGACTGTGAACGGATCCATGGCCTTTGTTGGCTCACTTTCAAGGGCTTCGCCATCCCCATATTTGTTGACTCCTCTAACTCTGAAGATGTACTCATTTCCTTTAAGCAACTTGGTGACTTTGCAGGTGGTGGCCTTCATGTCCCCGTGGACAAGAGTCCAAGCCAGTCGGCTAGTCTCCCGTTTTTCGACAATGTAATGCATAATATCAGCGCCGCCATTCTCCCGAGGAGGGCCCCAGGTCAGGGTGCATTTTTCGGCTGTCAGGCCAGACACAGCCAAGGGTCCCGAAGAAGGTCCAGGCCTATCCAGGACCTTGCAGTTGATAGCCACGGACCTGGTTCCTGCCACATTGTGCAGAGTCAGGACATACTGACCAGAGTCCCTCCTGATAGCATCTCTTACCAGCAGGGTAGTTGTGAAGTTGGTCGTGGTAATCTCACACCTGGCCTTGGCATCAATCACCTTTCCATCTTTAGACCACGACACGACAGGAAGTGGTCGCCCGGTAGTTTCAGCGTCGATTTGAATAATTTCTCCTGCTTTGATGACAAGCAGCTGTCTGAACCTTTCTTCCAAGATGATTGTGGGTGGATCTACATCATCCTTGACTGTTACAGGTCCAGTACACTCAGAAGGAATACTTAACATCTCTGCAGAATTCTTAGCGATAACATGGAAGTCATACTGGACATCTTCAGTTAGGCCTGTCACATCAAAGTAAGTGTCCTGCAGGTTGGTGAAGTTACATTTCAGCCAACGGCCATTTGGAAGCTCTTTGCGTTCAACAATGTAGCCGGTAATCTTGGTTCCACCATCATGTTCTGGCCTCTCCCAGAAGAGGGAAACAGAGGTCCTTGTGATATTGGTGACTCTAAGGTTGTGAGGAGGTTCACATGGATCCCTTGCTGCCACTGGCTCATTGGCTTTAGAGCCTGGACCAATGCCAGCGATGTTCTCTGCATAGACTCTAAACTGATAGAGCAAGCCTTCTTCAATGCCAGTCATCTTAAACTGGCTCTCAGCTAGAAGGCCTCTGTTCACTTTGGTCCAGAGGATGCTGCTTTGGTCTTTGCATTCAATGTGATACCCAATAATGGGGCTTCCACCATCTCTGATCGGTCGGTCCCAAACAACAAGCATGCCAGACTTGTTGGCATGGGAAACACGGACGTTGACTGGAGAGCCTGGAGGTTCGAATGGATACTGAGCAACAACGGGAACAGAGTCAACAGCGTGACTCTTGCCATAGCGGTTCTCAGCTGCAACACGGAACTGATACTCTGTTCCCTGAGTGAGACGGGACACTTTAATTGAGGTCCTGGCAACAGTAGCAGACACAATCTGCCATACGGTTGTGGTCGTGTCTCTCTTTTCCACCACATAATTATTAATCTGACATCCGCCATCGTAGGTCGGAGCATCCCAAGACAGAGAGATGAAGTCAGCGCTCACCTCATCCATCTTAATGTTACTCGGCGGGCCCGGTTTGTCCAGGATGATAACTGAGATTTCACCAGTCGTAGTGCCCACTGCATTAGTAAGGGTGATCTCATACTTCCCTACGTCTTCCCTGGTGGCATCCTTGATGAAGATTTTAGATGAGGTCTGTGAGGTGAGAACATTGACTCGAGTCGTCTGCTTCAGGACCTGGCCATCCTTCCTCCAGGTCACTTCAGGCTGTGGCCTGCCTTTGAAGGGAACATCAATCTTCAGGTCATCTCCAGCTTTAACACTGTACGTATTGAACAGCAGGTTGACGATGGGTTTCACTGTGATGTCCCTCATAAGCACTGGGTCAGCTAGAGGTTTGGGGTCACTCCTACCCTTGTCATTCACTGCGATAACCCTGAAAAAGTACTCCTCATCTGTTGTGAGACCTTCAACAGTGGCCTCCAGTGCTTTAACTTCACTGCACAAACTCCACATTTCGTCTCCGTAGGGCTGCATCTCCACAACGTAGCCGGTAATCTTGCTGCCACCATCATGGTCAGGTTTCTCCCAGGACAGTGTGACAGTGTGACGAGTCACATCCATCAGCTGAACTCTGCCAGGAGGCAAAGGAGCCTCAGAAACTTTGACTTGTTCCGTGGAGGCAGGCAGGCCCACACCAAGTTCATTTACAGCCAGTACACGGAAGTAATACCGGCCTCCCTCCTGTAGGTCAGAGATCATGTAAGAGTTCCTCACACAATTGGTGCTCACGCTGGTGAAAGCCATTCTCTTCTGCTCTCGCTTCTCCACAATGTAATGAGATATCTTTGCCCCTCCGTCGATAAGAGGGGGCTCCCAGGAGAGAGACACTGAATTTCTTTTCACATCTTTCACCTCAAGGTTCATTGGGGCGCTAGGTGAGTCCAGGACTCGGACGTTGATGAAAGCCGATTTAGAACCACTCATGTTCTCCAGCGTTAGTACATATTTTCCGGTATCAAATCTGTCAACATTCTCAATCACTAACATGGTGTAGGAGCTTGTCACCTCAATCTGGGCACGCTCATTCAGAGTGCCGTCTGCCTTTGACCACCGGACCTCCGGCTCAGGTTTCCCTCGAATTGTGACAAACAGACGCAAGGATGCTGTGGCCCTGACGTTGACCATCTTTCTTAGATCACAGTCGAGTTCAATTTCAGGAGCTTCCAGCTTCTCAGCGGCGATAACACAACCGGGCAGGTCTACATGTTCACCCACACCCTCGCAGTTAACGGCGCAGATGCGGAAATTGTATTCGGCATTCTCCCTCAGCTTTTTCACTGTGTAGTTAGTAGCCTGCACACCAGTGTGCGGGGTGCAAATGACCCATTCATCCAGTGCAGCTTCCTTCATTTCAACAATATAACCACTGATGGGCGCTCCGCCATCATATATAGGCCTAGTCCAGGTCATGGAGACTGTTGTGCTGGAATGGTCAGTGACTTTCGGGTTGTTTGGAGGTCCTGGTGGGTAAATGGCATCACATGCCTTGATGTACGGTGTTGGTGCACTGGGCGTGCCCACGCCAGCGGCATTTTCAGCAGAGACCCTGAATTCATAAGAGTGGCCCTCAGTGAGACCCGTGCATCTGAACCTCAGGTCAGTCAGCCTCTTCTTGTTGCATTTGCTCCATCGGATGCCATCCTTGTCACGTTTTTCAAGGATGTAGCCCTCAATCTCGGCTCCACCGTTGCTCTCTGGCCTTTCCCAGGTAAGCACAATGGAGTCTCTGGTGACGGCACCAGCCTCTGGCATGGATGGCGCACTTGGAGTGGTGAACGGATTGCATGCAACAACCGGCTCTGATTCTAGTGGCTCTCCAACACCAAATTTGTTGACAGCCGTGACTCGGAAGATGTACTCATTTCCCGGCAGCAGTTTGGTGACTTTATAGCTGATGGCTTGAATCTTGGGCTCCACCATAGTCCACGACAAACGGCTGGTTTCTCTCTTCTCAATGATATAGTGTGAAATGCCGGCTCCGCCGTCCTGCGAGGGATGGTTCCAATGCAGATAACACTTTTCAGCAGTGACACCTTTGACCTCTAGCAGGCCATCTGGTGGTCCGGGTCTATCCAAAACCTTGACGTTAACTGGGATCATCTTGACTCCTCCAACATTCACAAGTTTGAGAGTAAAGTGTCCGCCATCTGTTCGGATGCAGTCCTTCACAGTCAAGACGGTACATGTGAGGGTAGTCTTGATCTCCATTCTTGGCATAGTCTTGTCAATCTCCTTTCCATCCTTCAACCAGATGACCTCAGGCAGAGGCTTGCCGGTGTAGTCTGCATCAATGACAAAGGTCTCACCAGCATGGACAACCATTAGATCCTTGAATTTGGAATCCATGGTTGCCTCAGGTGCCTCAATTTCATCTTTGGCAGTTATTTCTCCTGTGCTTGGAGACGGACGGCTGGATATGCCAGATGCGTTCTTGGCAACAACTCTGAACTCATAAATGCAGTCCTCAGTCAGGCCAGTGAGAGTGAACTGGGTGTCAATTATGTTGGTGAAGCTGGCCTTCATCCAGCGAGTATCAGGGTGTTTCCTCCTTTCAATCAGGTAGCCGGTAATCACGCTGCCTCCGTCATACGGTGGAGTGGTCCACTTAAGTGTTACATGGTTCCGTGTTATTTCAATGGCCTCGGGAGTACCTGGTGGGTCGCAGGGATCCCGAGCCACTGTGCTATCTGAGACCTTGCTAACTGGACTGAGTCCGGCAATGTTTTCGGCATAAACCCTGAATTCATACTCAATGCCCTCCTCCAGATCTGCACTCTTGAAACGCGCATCAGGGATGAGCAACTTGTTGAGTTGAGTCCACAAGAGGCTGTTCTTCTCCTTCCTTTCGAGGTGGTAGCCAAGAATGGGACTTCCGCCATTGTTTGCGGGTGGCTTCCATTCAACGACCATGCTGTCCTTGGTTGCAGCAGTTACAATGGGTGTCACTGGTGCATCAGGAACGCTGAATGGATACTGAGCCATGACTTGTGGGGAGACAATAGCAGAACTCTTTCCATATCTATTCTCAGCAGACACTCTGAACTGATATTCCACGCCAGTCTTCAGGTTGCTGACCTTGATGGTTGTTCTAGCGATGGTCGCAGACACAATCTGCCAAGCTGTTGTGGTGGTGTCTCTCTTTTCCACAATGTAGTTGTTAATCTGACAGCCGCCAGTGTATGTTGGTGGTTCCCAGGAGAGTGTTACATAATTGGAGCTCACTTCGTCAATGTTCACAGGACCAGTGGGCGGGCCCGGTTTATCAAGAATGATAACAGTAATCTCTTCGGTTGCAGTTCCAACATTGCTGGTGGCTGTGATGGTATATTTGCCTGAATCCTCCCGGTTTGCGTCCTTGATACACAGCTTTGTAGATGTAGGTGTACCAGATACATTTAGCCTTGTTGTCTCTTTAAGAGCCTGTCCTTCTTTCTTCCACTCCACTTTAGGGACTGGACGTCCAGTCACTGGAATCTCAACCGTTAAATCTTCACCATTTTGCAAACTATAAGTGTTAAATCTCATCCTGAATCCAGGCAACATGGTCAAATCCTTGGCTATGACCGGTGCTGCGAGAGGCCTTGGGTCACTCTTACCTTTGTCATTGAAAGCAGATACTCTGAAAAGATATTCATGTCCAGCACTGAGGCCTGTGACCATGCCTTCACAGGTCTTGGTGGTGGTGGCCACTACCCATTCCTCGGAGTCCATAGTTTGCATTTCGATGTAGTAACCAATAATCCTGCTGCCTCCGTCGTGGACTGGTTTCTCCCATGAAAGTGAGGCAGTAGTTTTAGTGACTTCAGTTAAAGTGACTTTACCAACGGACAGAGGAGGCTCAGAGGTTTTAACTGAGTCTGTTGTCTCAACTGGAAGTCCTACACCAAACTCATTTTCGGCAAGGACTCTGAAGTAGTAGATTACTCCCTCTGTGAGGCCAGTAACTCGGTAGCTGGTCTTTGTGCATTTGTTGTCTACATTAGCATAAACCTTCCTGTTGGACTCACGTTTTTCAATCAGGTAATTCTTTATTCTTGCACCACCGTCGATAAGAGGGGGCTCCCAACTCAGGGTGACACTCTCCCGTTTAATATCTTTGATGGTGAGGTTCATGGGCGCTCCTGGAGTGTCCAGAACTTTGACAGACACAAATGCAGATTTGGTGCCAGCGTTGTTCTGCAGATTAAGGATATATTTTCCGGCATCATGTCTGTCACAGATATTGATGGAGAGCTGCGTGTAGTCTTCTCCCGTGTCAAGTTGAACTTTACCGGGCAGTTCACCGTCCTCCTTGGCCCAGCTAATTTCGGGTGTAGGACGACCCTTAAATGGAATGCCAATTCTCATCGAGGCTCCCGCACGGACAATAATCCCCTTTCGGAGTTCTGCATCCAGAATCATCTCTGGAGCATTCATTTTATCCACGGGCGTAACTGCACCCTGGACTTCGGTTGGCTCCCCAATGCCCAGCTTGTTGATGGCACAGACACGCACTTTGTACTCCTGATGCTCAGTCAACTTAGTGATGGTAAACTTGGTGACATTTACTCCAGAAGGTGGCGTGCAAATCGTCCACTCCTCCTCATCAGCCTTTGTGATTTCAACAGCGTAACCTTGAATCTCACAGCCACCATCATATATGGGCCTGTGCCATGCCAAACTTACGGAGTCCTTCGTGGTGTCTGTCACATGAACGTTGGTGGGGCTGCCAGGCTCAAAAATGGGGTCACAGGCTTTAAGGTAAGGTGTGGCAGGGCTTGGCTGACCCACGCCAGCTGCATTCTCAGCAGAAACCCTGAATTCATATTCATGGTCCTCAGTTAGTCCCGTCACTCTGAAACGCAAGTCTGTAACCCTGCGCTTGTTGCACTTGGTCCATCTTATGCCAGCCCGGTCTCTCTTTTCCACAATGTAGCCAACAATTTCACTGCCTCCGTTGGTCTCAGGGCGGTTCCAGCAGACAGTCATGGAGTCCCTGGTAATGTTGGTGATCTCTATGTCCCGAGGTGTACCAGGCGCGACAAATGGATTCCTCATGGTAACTGGAGCTGACTCCAGAGGCTCACCCTCACCATATTTGTTGACTGCCATGACCCTGAAGATGTATTCGTTACCCTTCAAGAGTTTGGTGACTTTGAACATGGTGGCGCCACAATCACTAGAGACCACAGTCCATGCCAGGCGGCTTGTCTCTCTCTTCTGAATAATGTAGTGAGAAATGCCACTGCCCCCATCATGCCTTGGTGGAAGCCACGATAGGGAGCACTTCTCCTCAGTGACATTGCTGACAGTAAGAGGTCCCTCGGATGGACCAGGTCTGTCGAGGACCTTTACACTGAACGGGACAGTCTTGCTGCCTGCCACATTGGTCAGTACCAATGTGTACTGCCCGCCGTCCACTCTGATGGCGTCCTTCACAACAAGAAGAGCCTTAAAGTCTGTATTTTTAATCTCAGCTCTGGCTGAGTTTTCCACTTCAACATCGCCCTTAAACCACTGAGCCGTGGGAATGGGCTTCCCGTCCACTTTAGCCTCCAAACTAAATGTGTCCCCAGCATTGATGACAAGGGTTTGATTGTACATGACATCTGTCTCACACTTGGGTGGGTCAACTTCATCTATTGCTGTGATGGATCCAGTGCTCTCAGAAGGCTTGCTGACAGCACCGGCTGCATTTCTTGCAATGACTCTAAAGTCATATTTGCTGTTTTCTGTCAAGCCGGTCACTGTGAATTCAAGGTCCATGACATTTGCAAAGCTGGCCTTCATCCACTTTCCTTCAGGAAGATCACGTTTCTCCACAACATAGCCAGTAATTAGACTTCCACCGTTGTACTGTGGGGCCGCCCACCTGAGCTTCACCGAGTGTCTGGTCACTATAAGTGCTATTGGACAGCCCGGAGGATCACAGGGATCACGGGCCACATAGACCTCTGAGACTTTACTGCACTTTCCAATGCCAACAATGTTCTCAGCATACACTCTGTATTCATACTCAATGCCTTCCTCTAGAGGAGTGGATTTGAACCTGCAGTCTTGGATCAGAGTCTTGTTAATCTTGGTCCAGAGTATGCTGTTCTTCTCTTTCCTTTCAAGATGATAGCCCAAGATAGCGCTGCCTCCGTCAGATGGAGATTTATGCCACTCCACTATCATATAGTCTTTAGCGTATGAAGATACAAACGGCGTACCTGGTGGCCCAGGCTCTTGGAATGGATACTGTGCCACAACCGGGTCAGAATCAATGGCATAACTCTTGCCATATCTGTTCTCAGCGTAGATTCGAAATTGATATTCAGCGCCAGTCTTCAGATTGCCCACTTTGAGAGTTGATCTTGCCACAGTGGCAGACACCACTACCCAGTTGGTGGTGGTTGTATCTCGTTTCTCAACAACATAGTTTGATATTTGGCAGCCACCTGTATAAATAGGCGGTTCCCATGTAAGTGTGATGCTCTCTGCACTGACATCCTCTAATTTGACAGGTCCTGTAGGTGGTCCGGGCCTATCTAAAGTGATAACCTCAACAGTGGCTTCCTTGGATCCCAGATCATTGGCAACAGTAATGCTGTACATGCCTCCATCCTCTCTGGTGGCATCCTTTATAGTAAGCGTGGTCTGATGTGCTGAATCTGTAACGTTTACTCTGGTGGTCTGCTTGAGGAGAACACCATCCTTGGACCAAGAGATGCTTGGCCTTGGATGGCCTGCAACTGGCACTTCAATTTTGAGGTCATGTCCCACTTGAACACTGTAGCTACTCATTTTAGGTCTGACGGCAGGCTCAATCACAAGGTCCTTTGCGACAACCGAATGTGCAAGTTGCCTGGGGTCGCTTCTGCCCTTGTCGTTGACAGCGACCACTCTGAACTGATACTCTTCTCCCTTGAGCAGGTTACTCACCAGGGCCTCGGTTGCCTTCCCGCTGGCACAAACAGACCAGGAGTCTGTGTCCATTGGAGCCAGTTCGACTTCGTAGTGGCTTATCCTGCTGCCGCCATCGTGAACAGGCTTCTCCCATGTCAAGGTGACAGTACAGTGTGTAACATCAACAACACTGACTTTACCAGGGGGCTGCGGCTTTTCAGATATCTTAATTGGTTCAATGGTTTTGGCGGGGAGACCGACACCATACTCATTCTCAGCCAACACTCTAAAGAAGAATATTCCACCCTCTGGGAGAGATTCCACTTTCCATGTCATCTTATTGCACATAGTGATTGGAGCGTAAACCTTCCTAGTGCTCTCCCGCTTTTCCACAACGTACTGCTTGATCTTTGAGCCGCCATCAAGGAGCGGAGGCTCCCATGTCAACGTGACAGAATTCTTGGTAATCTCCTTCACCAAGAGGTTATTTGGAGGGCTTGGGGTGTCCAGGACTCTGACGCTGATGAAGACAGACTTTATTCCGCTGGCATTTTCTGCTGTAAGTGTGTATTTGCCACTGTCAAATCTGTCCACGTTCTCAATCACAAGTGACGCATAGCTATCTGTGTTATCAATTTGGGCTGTCTCCTTAAGCTCCCCATCAGCCTTGCCCCATTTTACTTCAGGGGCTGGACGACCTCTTACAGGAACAAAGAGCCTAAGTGTGCTTGCGGCTCTAATGTTAATCATCTTTCTCATGTCAGCATCCAGGTCCAGGTCAGGCGCTTCAAGCTTCTCTTCCAAAGTGATTTTTCCTGGAAAATCAGCCTGCTCACCGATACCGATTTTGTTGATGGCACACACTCTGAACTGATACTCGTGCTTCTCCAGGAGCTTTGTCACCGTAAACCACGTTTCTGTGATTCCAGAGGAAGGAGTGCACATAAACCACTCATCTGACGCACTGTTGCACGCCTCTACAATGTAGGCCTGAATCTCACAGCCACCGTCATAGATGGGTTTACCCCAGGTCAGGGAAACGGTAGATCTTGACATGTCCACCACCTTGGGGTTGTTTGGCGGGCCTGGTTTGAAGATAGGATCCAAAGCTTTGTAATATGTTGTTGGGGGACTGGGTGCTCCCAGGCCGGCAGCATTCTCGGCAGAGACCCTAAATTCGTAGCTGTGGCTTTCTTGGAGCCCAGTAACTCTGAAACGGAGCTCGCTCACGTTACGCTTATTGCATCTAGTCCATCTAACACCGTCCTTGTCACATTTCTCCACAACATAACCTTGGATGGCACTACCACCATCATTACTTGGTCGTTCCCAGGTCACTACCATGGAGTCTTTGGTAATCGTGGAGACCTCTACCTCTGTTGGTGGGTTGGGAGTGACAAATGGATTTCTGGCAATCATGGGCTCTGATTCCAGAGGCTCCCCAACTCCATATTTGTTCACTGGAATCACCCTAAAGATGTACTCATTATCAGGAAGAAGCTTGGTGATCTTCAGGTTCAGGGTCTGAACTTTCTGTTCAACTACTGTCCAAACCAGTCTGCTTGTCTCTCTCCTTTCAACAATGTAATGGGAAACATCACTACCGCCATCGTGCAAAGGTGGTTTCCAGGAAATGGAGCATTTCTCACTAGTGACACCATAGATTGAAATAGGGCCCTCAGGTGGACCTGGCCTGTCCAGAACTTTGACAATAATGTTCACAGATTTCTCACCGCCCACATTCTTCACCAGCAAAGTATACTGGCCTCCATCAACACGAATGGCTTCTTTGACAACAATACAGGCTAAAAACTCGGTGTTCTTGACTTCCAGGCGTGCTGCTTCACTCATGACTTGACCCTCCTTAAGCCAGTGTACCGTGGGTACAGGTTTGCCGGAAATTGCTGCCTCAAGCCTGAATGACTCTCCAGCATTCACAATCACAGCCTGGGAGTATTTGGCATCCAGGTCAATTTGGGGTGGATCCACCTCATCCTTGGCAGTGATAGCTCCAGTAGAGTCAGATGGTTGACTGCTGACACCCGCTGCATTTTTGGCAATGACACGGAACTCATAAATCTGATCTTCAGTGAGACCCGTGACAACAAAGGAAGTCTCAATGACATTGGCAAAACTGGCCTTCATCCAGCGTCCAGCTCCTTCCTTCTTCTCCACCACATAGCCGATGATTTTTATGCCACCGTCATACTCAGGTTTGGACCATCGGAGGGTCACCTGGCTTCTCGTTACAATAACAGCCTCCGGCTTTCCTGGTCTGTCACAAGGATCTCTGGCTACCTGCAATCCACTTACGATGCTTGCTTTGCTTAGACCAACAATGTTCTCCGCGTAAACTCTGAACTCATATTCAATACCCTCTTCCAGGCCAACAACTTTGAATCGGGCCTCTGGGATAAGCTGTTTGTTCTGCCTCACCCACAAAATGCTGTTTTTCTCTTTGAGCTCTAGGTGATAGCCCAGGATTTTACTTCCACCATCACTGTTGGGTTTATCCCATACGACCAGCATGGTCTCTTTGGTGGCTGACTGGACAACAACCAAACGTGGTGGAGCAGGTACGTCGAATGGATACTGAGCCACGATGCCTTCAGAGATCAATGCAGAGGACTTGCCATATCGATTCTCCGCGGCAATCCTGAATTGGTACTCACATCCAGTCTTCAGACGTACAGCTTTTATGGTGGTTCTGGCCACGGTAGCTGATACAATCTGCCAGTTTGTGGTCGATGTGTCTCTCTTCTCAACAACATAATTGTTGATGCTACAGCCACCATCGTACTCCGGTGGATTCCAGGACAAGACCACACTGTCTGCAGTGACTTCATCCAGTTTGATTGGGCCAGTTGGAGGGCCTGGCTTGTCTAGGACCACCACGTTTATGTCTGTAGTTGCCTCTCCAGCTGTATTAATAAGTTTGATGGAATATGTGCCCACATCATCTCTGCAGGCCTCCTTAATGACCAGAAAAAGGTTATTGTTGGTGCTTTCTGCGTTAACTCTCGTTGTCTCCTTTAGGGCGATGCCGTCTTTGAACCAAGCTGCTGTTGCTTTGGGACAGGCAGCATAAGGTACATCGATCTTCAGATCATCTGCTGCAAGCACACTAAACGTGCTAAAAGCCAATTTGAACGTTGGCACTATAACCAGATCTTTGGCCACCACAGGCATGCTGAGAGCACGTGGATCACTAACTCCCTTTTCATTGGTTGCCGAGATACGGAACATGTACTCCTCTCCCTGAGTTAAACCGGTTACAATCGCCTCATTGGTCTTTACAACCATGACCTGGGTCCACTTTTCGCTTTCACTTCCCTGCATCTCAACAATGTAGCCAGTGATCCTGCTGCCACCATCATGGTCAGGCTTCTCCCAGGTGAGTGTAACACTGGTGCCGGTCACCTCGCGAAGGGAAACCTTTCCTGGAGGTAGAGGTCTCTCTGACACCTTAATGGGGTCAAACGTTTCCACTGGGAGGCCGATGCCATATTCGTTCTCAGCCAGAACTCTGAAGAAGTACATCTTTCCTTCCTCCAGTTCGCCAACTTTCCAGCTGGATTTGTGACAGTTTGCACAAACAGTGGAGTAGGCCTTTCTGGTTGACTCACGCTTCTCAACAATGTAATTACGGACTCTGGAGCCGCCATCAATTAAAGGCGTATCCCAAATGAGCGAGACCGAGTCTTTGGTGACCTCCTTGATGAGAAGGTTCTGAGGTGCTCCTGGGGTGTCTAGCACCCTGACGTTAACAAAAGCCGTCTTACTTCCAGAGGCATTTTCTACAGTGACCATGTATTTGCCACCATCAAACCTGTCAACATTTTCAACTTGAAGGGAGGTGAATGATGACGTGACTTCAATGTTAGCTTTGTCCAGGGACTCCCCGTGCTCTCTTGACCATTTGACGTCAGGTGCCGGCCTGCCTTTAATAGGCACAAAGAGTCTGAGTGTACCACAGGCTCTGATGCAGACCACCTTACGAAGATCCGCTCCAAGTTCGATTTCAGGGGGTAATAACCTATCTTCAGATTTTGGAGTTCCGGGAACAGCAGCAGGCTCTCCCACACCTTCACAGTTGGTGGCACAGATGTTGATTTTATAATCTTGGTTCTCTTTCAGGCCAGTGATAGTAAACGAGGTACCTGTCCATCCCTTCTTAGGAGTATGAATTGTCCATTCATCCTCTTCTGGCAGGCAGGTCTCCACAATGTAGCCAGTGATTTCAGAACCACCATCATAGACGGGCTTATTCCAAGCAAGGGTGATGGAAGACTTTGTTGTGTCTAGAACTCTAGGGTTTCCTGGAGGTCCAGGCTGGAAGATTGTGTCCATGGCTTTGTAGAACGGACTCGAGGGACTTGGTTGGCTCAGTCCAGCATTATTCTCTGCAAAAACTCTGAACTCATATTCGTGGCCCGTTGTGAGGCCAGAGGCCTTGAATCGAAGGTCGGTTACAGTCCTTTTGTTGCACTTGACCCAGCGCAGCCCAGTCTTATCCCTTCTCTCGATTACGTAAGTGTTGATTCCGCTACCTCCGTCTTGTTCGGGGCGCTCCCAGCAGACCACCATTGAGTCTTTGGTGATGGTCGTGACTTCAGGCTGCGAGGGCGGGTCACTGGCAACGTAGGGATTGGCACATATGACAGGAAGGGACTCCACCGGCTCTCCAATGCCATACTTATTCACAGCCATGACTCTGAAGACATACTCATTACCCTTAAGAAGTTTAGTGACCTTGAACCGGTTTGCTTGGAGATCCGTGGCCACGTTTGTCCAGGCCAACCTGCTGGTTTCACGCTTCTGAATGATGAAGTACTCAATCTTGGCACCGCCATCATGTGTCGGATGCAGCCAGTTGAGGACACACTTCTCCGCTGCAATATCAGTAACAGTTAAGGAATCGGGCGGTCCAGGTCTATCGAGAACCTTGACGTTAAAAGTGAATTTAGCAAAGCCGCCGGGGTTACTGGCAGTTAGGGTGAATGCGCCACCATCTCTTCTCAAAGAGTCTTTGTTAATCAGGGTTGTGTGGAAAGCAGACGTCTTCATCTCCAACTTTCCGGTATCTTCAAGTTCCTTCCCATCCTTGGTCCACACAAGTGAGGGGATGGGCCGACCCGTCACATTGGCCTCCAGTGTAAACACCTCTCCTGCCATGACGACAACATTGCTACTGTAAATGGAGTCGACGTTGAGCCGGGGCTCTTCAATGTCATCTCTGCACGTGATGGCTTCTGAAGTTTGAGAAGGTGCACTCACAGCTCCTGCTGAGTTGCGAGCAAACACACGGAATTCATAAACTGCGTCTTCAATCAGACCACTGACTGTGTAGACTGTCTCGAGAATGTTATTGAAGTTGGCTTTGAGCCACCGCCCGTTTGGCAGCTCTCTCCTCTCCACTGTGTATCCGGTGATGGAAAATCCTCCGTCTGCCTCTGGTTTGGTCCAGGAAAGAGTCACCTCATGTCTGGTGATGTTCAGTGCCAAAGGTCTGCCTGGTGGATCCACGGGGTCCAGAGCATACAATGGGTCAGAGGGTTTGCTGGGTTTGCTGAGACCAGCCAAGTTTTCAGCAATAACACGGTGTTCATATTCAATTCCATCAACCAGGCCAGTTGATTTGAAGATGTTCCCTACCACAAGTGCTTTGCTGATCCTCTGCCACAGAATGCTGTTCCTCTCTTTTCGTTCCACATGGTAGCCCAGAAGGGCACTGCCTCCATCTGAAGATGGCTCGTTCCAGCTCAGAGTCATCGCATCCTTATTGTAAGATGTGACTGCAGGAGTCCCTGGCTGACCTGGGACATCAAACGGATAGGTAGCCACCACTGGCTCAGAGACAATGGACGGTCCAATGCCGTATCGATTTTGGGCCTTGACACGGAACTGATATCCAGTTCCAGTGATGAGCCGGGCCGCCTTAAATGTGGTGCGTATTACAGTGGCTGCTAACTCCACCCAAGAAGTACCAGTGGTCTCCCGCATTTCAACAATATAATTGTTGATGGGAACACCTCCATCATTCTCAGGGGCCTCCCAGGACATAAGGATATAATCCGATGAGACCTCATCCATCTTGATGGGACCAGTTGGTGGACCTGGAATATCATGGACTAATACTGTGATTGTATCAGTCACTGTGCCCAGCATGTTCTTTCCTGTCATTGAATACTGGCCTCCATCAGTCCTTTTGATCTCGCTAATGTTGAGGATGGTTGATGTTGCTGTGCTTTCGGTGTTAATTCTTTGGGTCTCTTTTAGAACTGTGTCTCCTTTCTTCCAAGAAACAACAGGTCTGGGTTTTCCAAGTACTGGAATCTCTACCTTAACACGGTCTCCAGCCTTCGCAATGACCGTCTTTTGGTAGACGCCACGCAGGTCAAATGACGGACCTGATGTTTGCTCTTTGATAATTGCCGGTCTGCTCTCACGTGGATCGCTTCTACCTGAAGCATTGACTGCCATTATGCGGAAAGTATATTCGTCTCCCTCGATTAGATTCGTCACAGTGTAGTCCAGAGCCTTGATGGCAGCAACATGGAGCCAGTGCTCAGCGTCCTTCTTCTGGGCCTCAATGACATACCCTGTGATCAAGCTACCACCATCGTGAAGAGGCTTGGTCCACGCCAAGCTGGCGCTGTCGGCCGTAACATCTGTGATGTACAGGTTTTCTGGCGGAGAAGGGGCCTGAGATGCCCTGATTGGTTCTGGGGTTTCAGCGGGCTCGCCAACGCCCAGATCATTCTCAGCAGAGATTCGGAAGTAGTAGTAAGATCCCTCCTCCAGGTCAGTGAATTTGAAAGAGCACTTATGCCAGGAAGTGCTCAGGACAGTGTATGCCTTCTTTGTGGCCTCTCTCTTTTCAATGATGTAGTTGTGAATCTTAGAGCCACCGTCAATGATGGGGATCTCCCACTGAAGGGTAATGCTCGTTTTAGAGATCTCTCTGGGTTTGAGATTAACCGGGGGCCCTGGTGTGTCCAGAACCTTCACATTTACGAAGCCTGTCTTCTTTCCGGCGACATTCTCCAGGCACAAGTTGTACTTTCCGGCATCATATCTAGTGCAATCAGGAATGACCAGCAATGTGTAAGACTCGGTTGTGTCAATATGTGCACGCATTTTTAGACTGACATCATCTTTGCTCCAGGTGACATCTGGAACAGGACGGCCTCGGATGGGAACAAAAATACGTATTGACGTCCGAGCCCTGACTACGAGGGATTTCCGGAGTTCGGCATCCAGCTCAAAGTCTGGAACAGACTCCTGGTCCACAAGTTCTGTTACTTTTTCAACTTCTGCAGGTTCACCAACCCCCTCGGAGTTGACAGCTCTGACTCTGAAATGGTATCTGCCTCCCTTCTGCAGTTTTCCGATAACATATACAGTAGCCTTCAAGTGGTACTCAGTCTCTGTCTCCCAGTCATCATGCCCTTCCTTTTTATACTCCACAATGTATCCATCCACTTGCAGACCGCCATCATAGTGGGGTCGGCCCCAGGTGAAAGTAGCAGATGTTTTAGTGGTGTCTGTGATCCTTGGGTTGGAAGGAGGGCCTGGTGGATCTGACGAACAAGGAAAAGAACTTGTGAAAACAGCAACATCATGTGGCTTAAAGTAAATGATTTTCACTTTTGAACTACGTACACACGATGTCCTTGGTCATTGCCGGACGCGAAGGCTCACTGGGTTCTCCGAAGCCAGCCTTGTTTTCAGCAGTCACTCTGAATTCGTACTCGACCCCTTCGCTTAAGCCTTGCACCTTGAAGCGCAGGTCCGGGACCGTTCTCTTAGAGGCCCTGACCCACCTCATTCCTCGTTTCTCTTTCCTTTCTACAAGGTACCCCCTGATGTCACTGCCACCATCCTGCACTGGTCTCTTCCACGAAATGGTAACAGAGTTCCTGCTGACATTATCAATTTCTGGGGTTGATGGTGGACCTGGTGGACCTACAGGTGCAAAGATGATTGTCATTGTTAGTGATGAAAAGGTGTCAGTACCCAAACAGCAAGTTTATGATTAGCACCTTGAAACATGTGTAATATTGACTGAACTTACAATAACTGTCAACCATTTTAACTGGACCAGACAGGCTTGCGTCTCCAGTGCCATATTGGTTGACAGCAGACACCCTGAAGATGTACTCATTGCCTTTGATCAGTTTGCTGGCGACACATCTGCAGTCCATGACATTTTCAGCCAGCTTGGTCCACTGCAGGCGACTGGTCTCTCGCTTCTCAAGGATGTAAGACTTAATAGAGCAGCCTCCGTCCTCCTCTGGTGGAAGCCAGGTCAGGGTGCACTTTTCAGCGGAAATGTTACTGGCCTCAATGGGGCCCGGAGGTCCAGGAACATCCAGAACCTTCACTTTGACGTGTTCTTCTTTGATGCCGAACGGGTTACTGGCAGTGATGGTGTACTCTCCGGTGTTCTTCCTGCTGGCATACTTGATGGCCACAGTGGAGGAGGTTGGAGTGCTGGTGATGGTTACAATGTCAGAGTTCTTGAGCTCACGGCCGGCCTTTGACCAGACAGTGGTAGGTGGAGGTTTGCCGACAATCTTGGATGCGGATATCACGATTGTATCTCCTGCCCGGACTGATAGACCATCCTTCATGTCTGGGTCAATGGTAATGCTTGGGGGTTCTGAGAAATCAAGTGATGCAAAATGTTACATTGCAAGCTAGAACATTCAAAACAAATGGTAAATTCAATCAAAATCAGCTTACCATACTCATCCTTGCAAGTTAGCAGATCAGTCGTTTCTGAGGGAAGACTAATAGCACCGGCAGAGTTCTTGGCCCTGACTTGGAATTTATACTGAGCTCCTTCTATTAGGTCAGTGACGGTGAAGGCGCATCCTTGAATGTTGACGTGGTTCGCCTTCATCCAGGCCTTACCACCAGCCTCTAGATTCTCTACCATGTATCCAGTCAGTTTGTAGCCGCCGTCATATTTGGGTGGAGTCCAAATAAGAGTGACTGATGTCCTGGTGACATTGATGATGACAGGCTTGCCAGGAGGATCTAACGGAAGACAAAGACCTCACTGTAGTCTTTTGCATACGCGTACGCGAAAAAGGAGTTGCTGTTCGTTTTATTTTTAACATGATGTTGGGGTGGAGTTATTTTTAAGTCATGTAAAGCACTTTGAGTTGCATTTTATGTCCCGGTCTGTAAAATACAATATAAATAAAGTTTGATTGACTGAATGATCTCAGAAACTCACCAATGGGATCCAGTGCAACAAGAGCCTCAGTAGCTCTGCTGGCCTTCCCGAGGCCGGCCATGTTCATGGCCATCACCCTGAATTCGTACTCCAGTCCCTCGATCAGTCCCGTGACCCGGCACTCCTTCAATCTGAGAGGGGTCTTGCTGGCTCGTTTCCACATCAGACTGTTCCTCTCCTTAAACTCCACATGATAGCCTGCACACAATCACACAGTAAGCTTTATGTTGCAGATTTCAGCTTTACACCGAGGCCGTGATGCACTCAGTTACCTGTAATTGGGGAGCCACCCGTGTCTTTGGGATCAGCCCAGGTTAGGATGGCTGACTCGTGGCGGATGCTCATTATCTCTGGAGGTGCTGGCGCCTCTGGGACATCTGGGGGTGGTAACCGAAGAAATACTTTTCAGCGAAAAGAACCACATAAGATTATTTTGTTTCTGTCTTGGATACTCACTGAAAGGATGCTGTGCGATGACCGAGTCTGACCTCAGGTGCTCTCCAATTCCGTACTTGTTCTCAGCGAACACTCTGAAAATGTACTCCACTCCGTCGTGGAGACGTATGACTCTCATGGTTGTTTTTTGGATTGCTGAAGCCACTGTGGCCCACTTGTTGTCTGTTGTCCTCCTTTTCTCGACAATGTAATTGGACACCTCTGCACCTCCGTCATCTTTGGGCGGCCCCCATTCCAGGGTGATGCCATCGGCTGTGATCTCATCAAACTTGATGGGTCCGGTGCAGATGCCCGGTTTACCCACAACCTTCAGCTGCAACTTACAGTCCTTAGAGCCCAAGCTGTTCCTGATGTTGATGGTGTAGACTTCCGCGTCTCCTCTCTGGCAGTCTCTGATCAGGAGAGTGGTAACACCTTGGGATGCCTCGACACACATACGCCCGGTGTCACCGATCGCTACGTCGCCCTTCTTCCACATGGCAGTGGGATATGGCACACCACTGATGGGGATGTTGATGCGGACGGTAGTCCCCTCCTTCACCACGTAGCAACCGTCATGCAGAGAGCTCAGGTTGCAGTCAGGTAGCACTGGAACGCAAAGGTTTTGGCATTTTGAGGAAACTGATGCAATAGATACAGTGTTCCCCAGATACTGGATAGCGAGGACTTAAAAAAATGTTTTATGTGTTTTAGGTAAATCCGAATTAAGAGTTGCGCTCCTTCAGTGTAGTACCACGTTGAGCTAGAAAATGCTGAGCACCATGAGCTCTCGCTCTGGAAAAGATGCCATGTAATTACGGGCAACAAGATGAGTGGTGTCCACTACCACATGTTCTGTTTTTTTCTCCACAAAGTAGAGATAATATATTCTGTGAGCATTGTTGTATAGACAGACGGACGGATAGATTGTTACGTTACGTGAGGGAAATAAAATGTATGCTGTTCGTATGTGTTGTTGCTCTGCAGCTGTTGAAGAAGCAGTTTTTCACCAATGCTAATTTCTGTTACCGGTGTTCAGTGTTATGTTCTTTCAAAGGACCAAGGGAGGCCATTGAAGACCTTTCACATTATATGTTAGCATCATGCTAAGATAGCTTTTGTTTAGCAAGCTCACTTTGGATCTTATTTGGAGAACTGTCCGAGCGACAGATCAAGAACAGCACTTCCAACGCTTTACAAAGTATGTTTAAATGGTTGTGGGAAGTGTAAAACCTTTTGAAAAAAAATATTTTGAAGTCTTTCTATATCGCAGATTTTCACCTACTATGGGTGGGTCTGGAACATGTCCCCTGCGATAAATGGCGGTTTACTGTCACATCATGAAACAGGGTGCAGTCATGGGTTCTTACCAAACTGGTCCTTGGCAACAGCTGCGATCTCAGAGGGCGGCCCCTCTCCGGACTCATTGAGTGCCTTGACTCGGAACAAATATTCCTTGCCCTCTGTGAGCTCCCCAACCGTCAGTGAGGTGCTCTTGCCCTTAGAAATCTGCTTCCACTTGTCGCCTTCGCTTTGGTCCACGATATAGGCACTGATGTGGCTGCCGCCATCAGTGACAGGCTTTTTCCAGGTCAGAGTGATGGAATCTTTGGTGGTCTTCTTGGCTTTCAAGTCCATCACTGGACCAGGTTGCTCTGGAGGTGCATCAAGGATGGCATCAAAATGAGAATGACTGTTGTAATACTACTACTACTATTACTACTACTACTACTACTACTACTACTACTAATGATAATAATAATGCATCGGATTTATATAGCGCTGGATACTCAAAGAGGCATTACAATGGATACATTATTCATGCGCTCACACATTCACACTGTGTGCGCCTACGGCCCCTCCAACCACTACAAAAAATTCACACCCAGCCAGCCGTACGCCAGTGTGAGTGGCACTGGTGGAAAAGTGGGCGAAGTGTCTTGCCCAAGGACACAACGACACATGATTCAGACTGAGTGGCATTCGAACAGCCAACCCTCTGGTTACTGAAAAACCTGCTCTATGAGCCACGGCCTCCACGGTAAGAAACTGCAGATTGGATTCAAGGATTTAAATCTTTACTTATTCTTTTTTTACTCAATAGTCTTTATATCCACGACACACAGAATAATCGGGGCATCCGCATACCTGAAGCTCGCACGCTGCCGGCGGTCTCACAGCCTTCTCCAATCCCGTAAGCGTTCTCAGCCAGAACTCTGAAGCAGTAGGCCTGTCCCGGCTCCAGGTTGGGAATCCGGTACGAGATCTTGTGACATTCAGTTGATACACAAGTCCAGGCCTTCCTCTCAGCCAGACGCTTCTCCACGATGTAGCTCTTGACTGGACTGCCGCCATCGATCAATGGGGCGTCCCAGGTGATGCAAGCGTGGTTTAGGGAGGTCTCCTTGACAGTGAGGTTCTGAGGTGGTCCAGGAGTATCTACAGTGAAGAGGGGTAGGGTAACGGAATCAGAGGCAGTATACCACACAAACTTAATTTAACTACACCAGTAGGTTTTAAACTAGGGTTAGGGATTGCAACTTTTTTTTCTTTGAAAATTAATTTGTTATTGTAACACTACTGCCCTTTTCCCCTAAAAAAAAAGGTTACTTTTGAATTCTTGTGGCCTTTAAGGCTGCATGTGGTAGTTCAATTTAGTTTTGTTTAGTGAGGTCCGTTTGGATTTTCAATCATCCAGGTCATTGTACGCAAAAGTGAAATCAAGTCAACTGCACTCTCCTTTTTTGTTGAAAACCATCAAACAAGTGAAACCAGTTTTCATGGGTCAACCTTAGTAAACTATACTATAAGCATTAGAATTGGAGCAATGACGCTCCGATAAGCAGTCCCAGTACTCAAAATGTTTGCGAACACCGGAACGAAATGGATTAGTTCTCTGGTCTCATAAGACATTTGCTTAAGGGCACAAAGACGTTTGCTTTCTCACCGAGGACCTTAACCACAATGGTGTAACTCTTGGACCCGCTGCTGTTCTCCAGTGTCAGGATATATTTGCCAGCGTCGTATCTGTTGATGTCTTCAACCATGAGCAGGGTGTCCCACTCTGAAGTCTTGATCAGGACGCCGGTTCTCTCCTTCAGGTTTCCGTCCATCTTGGTCCATGTCACTTTGGGTGCCGGGCGCCCTCTAAGGGGGACGTAGAGCCTCATGGTGACACCAGCACGGAGAACCAATGCTTTCCTTAGGTCGGCATCCAGTTCGGCTTCCGGAGGAACTGTGGAGAGTGAATTATGTTCAGTAGTTTAGATTTCAGCTCTCTGTTAATTGTTCTGCAATCCCCGGAATACTTTCAAAAGTGATTTGCAATGTTAAAATGTGTTGGAAGTGTATGGGAGAGGTAAAACTATTTCTAAATAGGCTTTGTACATGCATGTCAAGATCATGGATTTCCACCTCACAAAGGGCAGGGGAGTCTGGAAGGTATCCACAACAATAAACGGGGTTTACTGTAAATCAATCCAAAAGAGGGACGTACTTAGAATGTCCTTGGCCATGTGGTTCCCGGGGACTACACTCGGCTCGCTGTAGCCAATCTTGTTGACAGCAAATACTCGGAACTGGTACTCTGTGCCTTCCATCAGGCCCGTCACCAAGAACTTGGTGACCTGGAGCTTCTTGGGGACGTTGCATCTGGTCCAGTTTTCCGCAGTGGCGAGTTTGCACTCCACCAGGTAGCCGATGATCTCACAACCGCCGTCGTACGCTGGCTTGGTCCAGCTCAGGCTGATGGAGCTCCTGGTGGAATCCACCACCTTGGGGAAGGCGGGTGGGCCGGGGGGATCTGTCAAATGCAGACATTGACTAACGACACCGGCAGACACTTGATAATATACCTGTATAGTAACTCACAAAACTGAACACACCCTTCACAAAAAGTGAGTACACCCCCAATTGACAGTGCCCTAATAGGGCCAACAATGTCAATGTTTTGTGTGGCCACCATTATGTTCTGCTCTTGGTCCCGGAGGTTGACGCTGAAATCCCCTTCCACTCCTCCAGGAGAGTCTGGGGGCCACAATGCCGAATATGACACACCTGCTACCCAGTCACACCTGAGAACTTCTAACGCTAACCAACCACATGACAGTGAGGAAGGAAATGGGGTAAATGGGCCTAATTTGGATATTTCCAGTTCCTTTTGTTGCAAGTGGTTCAGACATTGTCTGTTTGTTGACTTATTTTGAGGGGACATTAAATGCACTGACATCAAAGCTGCAGACTGACACGTTTACATGGCAACAAAGTGTCATCGCTTCAGTGTTGTCCCATTAAAAGATAAAATCATGCCTCCACAAAACTCAGGGGTGTCCTCACTTTTGTAAAGTACTGTATCTTTTCATTTGAATGACAACCAATTGCAGGTTCTCAGTTCTAAAAAGTTACTCACAGAGGGGATCAACGGCCAGAGCCGCACTGGACGCGTCGCTTGGTTTTCCCAGTCCGGCTTTGTTCATGGCAATGACCCTGAACTCGTACTCAGAGCCCTCAGTTAGCTGACCCGCCTTGATGGTTCTGTCAATCACCGGCCGACGGTTGACTTTGGCCCAGGTCAACTCGGTGGCTTCGCGCTTCTCTACCATGTAGCCCAGGATGGTGGCTCGACCGTCATTGGCTGGTGCCTTCCAACTGACCGTCATAGAGTCTTTGGTGATGTTGGTGATGACGGGTGGATCGCAAGGGCCGGGAACATCTGAGGGAACCAAACCGATCACGTTAGAACCAGTTGGCCCTGATGGAGATACTTATAGCCGTCTATAAACAGTGTAGAAAATGGATGGAGGTCTGGAAGCGTGTGCTCACCGTAGGGGTTCTTGACCGTGACCGGGTCGGTCATGATGGCGTCTCCCACACCGTACTGGTTCTCAGCACTGACTCGGAACTGGTACTCATGGCCCTCTATGAGTTTTTCTACCGAGCAGTCAGTGATGTGTCCGTGAATGTTGGCGGTGACCAGTGCCCAGTTGGCCCTGCTGGTTTCGCGCTTCTCGATGATGTAGCTGGTGATTTCAGAACCGCCGTCAGCCAGCGGGGGTTCCCACCGCAGCTTGACACGGTCTGCGAACACTTTGGTCGTTTTCACTGAAGCTGGAGGACCTGGTTTGTCTGCGAGGAACAACCGAGGAGTCAGTTGAAAGACTTTGGCAGTGTTCCTACTGTTCGTTTTCCATTCGCGCAGAATATGTTACAGAGCAATTTTGAATATCGTCGAAATAATTGTCTATGTCAAATTACGATCAGTCGCTCGCTGAAATGGCAAGATCATACTCATTGTCTTACAGTCGTACGCAGTTAACTTACCGAGCACTTTGACTTTAATTGTGGCATACTTGCTGCCATTGACGTTCTCGGCGAGAATAGTGTAGTCACCGGATTCCTTCCTGGTGACGGAGTAGAGCTCCAAAAGATGGACGTGTTTCTTCTGGGTCATCTTCATTCCCTCTGCCAGATGGAGAGGAACACCGTCTCTCTTCCAGCTCACCTTGGGCAGAGGCTTCCCAAACACTTCCGCATCCAGGAAGACATTTGCCCCGGCTTTCACCACAATCAGGTTCTTCATGTTTACCCCCAGCTCCACACGTGGAGGAACTGCGCAGAAGAAGAAGACCGCGGCGGTCATTTGTCTCCTTACGCCAGGCTCAGGATTAACTTTATTATCGCTTTCTGGTCTCAAACTGATGTTTTTGGTGAAACCAACCCACGTTCATCCACTGATTACTAAAGAAGCTAGACAACCCTTTTTTTCTGGAGAAAGCAGACAATCTACTCCTGCTTGACTCCAGAGTCTAACCCTTGACATCACTCCCCTTCACCCTTTCTGTGGGCCAATCACTGCTCTAAATGGTCTCACCTCACCTTGACCTGCGGCATCCTGGGGCTTTAGGTAGGCTGAGCAGCTGCTCCAGGAGCTTCCAAAGTCGAAGCGGACGCTAAGAGGCCATGGACCTCTTTCTGCTGCTGCTGCTGCTGCTGCTCTCAAACTATGAAACAACAAGCGCTATCTTCCTATCCCTTTTTAAAACTCTTTTAACTCAGCTCGAGTTTCTGCCTTTGCTGCCTTCTACTTATTGTTATTTCATTCATTTTACTGTAAAAACATTATCATGTCTCCATTGTTATTTGAACTTGTCTTATGTTGGAGTTGTATTTCTGTCCAGCACATTGTTGCAGCTGTGGTTGTCCTTAAAGTCAACTCACTAGAGTTGAGTGGAGTCCTACCGTTCTCTGCAATGACGGCGATGGGATCAGACAGCTCCGAGGGCAGGCTGACGTTGACGGCCGTCTTGGCGATGACTCGAAAGACGTAGCGTTGGCCCTCTTCCAGACCGCTCACCACGTAGTTCTCGGATTGGACGCTCATGCAGTTGCTGTTGCAGCGGCTCCACTTCTCCTCGGGGAGCTTGCAGTACTCCACAAAGTAGCCAATCAGCTTGCTGCCGCCATCGTGCTTGGGTCGGCTCCACACCAGCGACACGGAGCTCCTGGTCACATCCATGGGCTCGGGTTTACCTGGAGGGTCTGGCAGGAAGGAATTTGGTTTCAGCTCTCCAAGAGGGTCTGGTTTCACAATACAGTACAGAGGTACCTTGACTTGGTGTAATTGCTGTACGTACGGTACTATGTGTGTGTTGAATACGTGCCTTTAGGGTCGTGGCATGTGAACGACATCAGGAGATGGGAGTTGGACTGCGTGAGTTGCGGCCTACAGCAGCTCTTTGCCAGCATTTGACGCTTGGTCGCATTTATGGGTGCTGTCCATAAATGGCCTAAATTGCATCGGCATTACAGGACCTTACTCTAATTTCTCACGTATAATACGTACCCTCAAAATTGCACCCTCGCAGCTGGAGTTTCATTCTACCAGCAGATTATACACACCCCAAAATCGCTGCCATCCATGCCCAAAAATCAAAGTATTATCTGTGCAGGGTTTTTTAATTTTTGGGGGGGGAATTCATGGGCTCCATTCTTTGCGTGATCACACGTGATTGATAAAAACCATGAACAGACAGTGTCGGATATGTGACGATGTTTACTAAGCATAGGGACCGCAGGCGAGTGTTGTCCAACGGTGAGAATTATTAATTTTTTAAAAATCACATTAACCGGGTAATGTACTGTAAATAATGTGTGGATGGATGTAAATATTGTAATTGCCTGTATAGAAGCAGTTAGACTGTAAAGTGACCTACAAGTTGACAGCTAACTGCACCTACGATGAAACAGAAGAAGATGGCATGCAGGTGGATAACTTAAGTTTGGCTTTCATTTCATGAAAACAAAGAGGACTCATATATGCCGTATTATCATCACCGCAGATGCCTATCAGGTTTTGCAGTCCCGGTGGGTTTTGCTTTGGTGGCAGAAACGTCTTTTTGAGTATCTAAGGTCTTGGACCTCTGGTCCAGACAATGTGACCCAATTTATTCATTTTCCATCTACCCAAGTATAATATGCACAATTGGTTTGTACTGAAATTTCCAGGAAAAATATGGGTGTTATACATGAGAAATTACAGGTATTGCTGCAAATTCTTTTCCAGTTGACTAAAGTGGCAACGAATCTGAAGCTCGCTCGCCAATCCAATTTTGGTATAACATAAAGCGAGATAAGTCAAGGTCCCACTGTATCGGCTCGGAAGCCTTTCGTACCGACAGCCGTCCTGGCCGTGACGAATTCGGTCTGCTTGCAAGGTTTTCCTTGTCCGGCAAGGTTGATGGCAGACACCCTGAAGGTGTACTCCAGGCCCTCGATGAGGCCGGTGCAGGTGTACTGGGTGGATTTGACCACAGACTCGTTGGCCCTGACCCACAGCAGACTGTTCCTCTCTTTCTTCTCGATACAGTATCCCGTAATGGGGCTTCCGCCGTCGCTGCTAGGACGCTCCCAGGACAGGACCACAAAGTCCTTGTTGATCTTGTTCACCCGAAGGTTCCTGGGCTCACTGGGAGGATCTGGAGACAAACGGAAGTCAGACACTTTTGACACATGTATTTCAAACTTGAAGCCTACAGATACACGCACGACATTGAATGGAAACATTTATTTTTGTTAATAGTCTTTACTCATTTCTTCAACAATTGTAGACTGTGAGACAGCCACACCTGGGTCAAGTCAATACATCTGGTTGAAACCTGGGTTAGGGTTAGACAGCTGGGATAGGCTCCAGCACGCCCACGACCCTCGTGAGGATTAAGCAGAACAGATAATGGATGGATGGATGGAATTAGTTTGCTTTTGCATAAAAATGGTTTTGATCATGTCTGCTCTGCTATTGTTCTCAACATCGTTCCAGACGAAGGCTTTCCCTCAATGATCTTTGGCGAGTACAAGAATGTTTTGAAATGACGGATGGCGGCGGCGACGACTCACCAAACGGATATCTGGCAATCATTTTCTCGGAGTAGGTGGGCTCCGAGATGCCGAACCTGTTCTCGGCCCGGACCCGGAAGGTGTACTCGCTGCCGGTGATGAGTTTGGTCATCCGGAAGCTGGTTTTGGTGCAGGAAGAAGACACGGTGAGCCAGTCGCCCTGGCTCACGTCACACTTCTCCACGATGTAGTTGGTGATGTTGCTGCCGCCGTCCTCCTGAGGAGGGTTCCACAGCAGCGTGCAGGCATCGATGTCCTGGTCTGTGATCTCCAGCGGAGCTTCGGGGGGTCCAGGAATGTCTGCGCGGCGGCACAAGACAGGACAAAAAAAAAAAAAAAATCAGCAACACGCTACATTTCAAAGTAGAGGCTGTGGTTTGCAGACTTGGCCTGCAAGATTGTGGCTAAAATAAGCAGCTTGATTATTTTGAACCCTAACCTGCTGAGCAGACTATTTGGTGTCAAGAAAGTTTCACCGGTTTTAGGATATTTTCATGACACCGAATTAAAAAAAAAACTATTATTGTTTTTGTCCAAATTGGCTCTAGTTTTTGAAACAGTCCGTATTTTTGTTGAAAAGAAGTGCTAAGAATCTGCAAGTTAAGATGTTGGTATTCACTTTGTGCTCCAACTTTGAGTCTCTGTCTTTTTAAGCATGTCCATACAGTATGCTTTCATTTTTGATGCCATAGCCTGAAAGACGGCAATCGTCAGCACAGAGAGCTTTCGATGTGCAAATCATGTTTCATGTGAGCAAGCAAAAGTTCAGGAAGTTAGCCAACATCAGCAAAAAACGGTGATACCAAAGCACAAATACTACTTTTAGTAACCTCAAGAGTACATTTTGTAAATTGTCAAAGTGCATTACTTATCAATCAATTAATCGTCCAGAATACAGATCTCAAAAACTGGAGACAATTCAAAGAAAAGGATGTCTTTTTTTGGATTCAGAAGCCCCAAATTACCCAGAAAGCCTTGCAATTGTCATTTTTCCTTTTTTGTGTGTGTGTGGGGGGGGTGTGTCACTGTTCTAACTAGAACCGCTGCTGCACCCTATTTACATGAACATCATAGGGGGCTAAAAGTCAGTCTAGAAGGTCTCACTGTAACCTCTGAGTTGTTCAAGTCCGATCTACGTTTTGTACTGACCCATGACGACGACTTTGAGGATCTGATTGATCTTGGCCGTGCTGTTCTCCGCCGACAGGCTGTAGTAGCCGCTGTCCGAGCGGCTGACGTTCTTGATGATCAGTGTGCAGCTGCTGAGCGTCTTGACCACTGAGAGGCGATCGGACGCCAGGACGTCCTCGTTGCCCTGCTTCCACTTGCAGAAGGGAGCCGGCTTACCCGCCACCAAGGCCTCGATTACCATTTTGCGTCCCGCTCGGACTGTCACCGTGTCGGGCATGATGATCTTGGGAGCCACTGAGGGAACGACAATCGGCACCGGTTAGCACAACGTCACGTCCTTTACGCTTGGGATGCTTCGTAGAGCAGGCGTGTCCAGACGACAACCTGCAGTCCGGCTTTCAGCGACGCGCTAAAATTACCCGTTGACACAAGCCGTGTGCTTTGCCTGCCTACTGCACTAGTTACTTTCTCTACTCGCTGGGTTCAAGGTAAAAGAAGGTAGGGAAAAGCAGACAGAAGAAGAAGAAAGAGGAAAAAGCAGAAGAACTAGAAGCAGATGAAGATGATGAAGACAGGAAGAACAAGCAGAAGAACAAGAATCAGAAAAGAGGAGGATGCTTGTTGGCTTCTTTAAATACGCTAAATCGTGCGTAGGTGTGAACGCTTGCTTGTCAATGTGTGCCATCGATTGGCCGGCGACCAGTTGCGGGAGTACGCAGCCTCGAGGGCCAAAGTGGGCGGCGATCAGCCTCAGAGATACCGTCGGATGGACAAGAGTGTCAACGTAGCGCTTGAGCCTTTGAATTTCTTTGTTTTTGGCCCTCGGAAGAAAACATTTGGACACGCCTGCCCTAGACCTCGGCGCCGGTGTACTCACTGAGCTGCTCCTTGGCCTCAAAGACTCCCTCAGCCTCCCGAGCAAGACTTACACCGACAGAGTTTCTAGCCGCCACCCTGAACTTGTACTTCTTGCCTTCCTTCAGGCCCACGACCACGATAGTTAAGTCTTTGACCACCGAGTACGGTGTCCATTTGTCCTGCGGCGCCCCCTCCTCCTGGTAGTCCACCACATAGCCGTTGATCTTGGCTCCTCCGTCTCGGAGCGGCTTCAGCCAGGCCAGTGTGGCGCTGTTCCTGGTCATCTCCAAAACGTCCATCTTCTTGGGTGGATCTGGCTCACCTGAAAACCGCAGCAGATCTTAGACGCACAACCAGCAATGGATGGAAAGTACTCACACGCTGTATTAAGTACCATCATTACTCGTGTAGCCCAGTGGATATTGAGCCAAAGCATTCAAAAAAGCTGATACATAAATAACAAAAATATTAGTTATTAGAAATAAATACTTTTAGTTTAGGATCATTTACTATAAGTACAGTGTTATTCAAGTTACAAGTTAAAGCTCATGTGAGTTCATATTTGTTCAGTAATTTTTATTGTCAACGATAACGTGACGTTAGCAGCCTAACGTATACAAACTGTCATTCATCCTAATTGTGTATTGTCATTGGCCGCAATGTACAATTTAGCCAATGTGAGTACCTTTGAGATTGAGGGGCGGGACTTGTTCCAACTACTTACTTGCGAGAGAAGTGAGAAAATGTATGAGCATAACCTTGGAGTGAAGCTTCTTCATCGAATATTTTGAGCTTTTTGTACATCGGGATAAACAACGAGTTTTCATTGGATGTTTGTACTCACTGGATGCCTAAGAGGTAATTACACTTGTCTGGTTATGTTAAAAATAAACTATTACTGTACGTTTAGTAGGGATGTAACGAGTCACTCAAGCCCCGATTCGATTCGATTTTCAGTTCATGATTTTCTATTTTTTTTTGTTTTTTTTTAATCGCTACCATGCATGTCTCTGTGCGCTAGTGTGGTGCTGCAGCCATCCGCAAACGCAATACGCAATGCTGTTTGGTGCAAGCGTGTCAAGTAGGGCTGCAAACTATTATTTGTATTTGTATAGCATTCAACTTAGCAGCTTGTACCAACATTCCTGACATGTTTATAAATGATGGAGTAATTGAAACTGTGGCCTGAATTTGTTTTTAGCTGTAAGTGTTTAGTGGAACCAAATACTTTACACTATGCTGAGTTGCACTAATATAAAACTACCTATAAATACAAAAAGAAATACTTGTAAACAAATTTCACTTTTCTTGGGCACCAAGCCATTTTTTAATGTAGAAGAGAGTGAAATCGTGAGTAAACTTAGGGAAAAGCGCTGTGCTAAATGAACCTAAACTAAACTAAAAAAAACACTTGTATTGGTTTTTAATTTTGTTTTCATTTAACCTTAATCCAAAATGTTCTGTTTTGCTTCTATAATATGCATAACGTGATCTACACATTCAAAATGTGGTATGCGCCTGGAATGGAAAAAAAACTTAGTAGGAAGTAGGAGGAACATAATTTTTTTAGTAATCTAAATGTGTATATTCTGACGACCTATGTATGTTATGTATTTTCTTGTTAGGTGTTGCCATTAGGGGTTTGTGGAAAATAGGTCATGTTGTGTTAACTTAGAGTGGTGTAATTTCTGAGTTCATAAACGCAACACTCGGTCCGTGCTCTCTAACCGTGAGGGACTCACAATCAGCAAGAGAGGCTCTCTTGCTGTTTGATGTCAACCGCGGGACCACAACAACTGTGTTCTGGTTTTTGATAAACATAGGTTTGCTGACTAATTCCTCCATAATAGCTAGTAGACACTACAATATGTTAGCGTACCACAACAGGTCATGCGTGTGGTGTTCCATCAGAAACAGGCACATGGGAATCTGTATGCTAACTCCAGCTAGCTTCACGATGTGAGTAACGTCATCTCATTTTTTGCGGGTCACTTTGGGGACGCATTTGGTCCACACACCAGACAGATTGAGGTCGCATTTAATGTGAAAACTTACTTACTCAACAACAACAACAACAAAAAATCGGATTTTACCCAAAAATCAGAAAAAGACCTGCAGAACGCACCAAGCCTTTATTAATTGACATCTGTGCATTTCTTGCACTGCCGTATCAAAAAAATGGCCTACTTTTGAAAAAAGGGATGGAAATGAAAACATGCTTTTTAATCAGATTCAAAGATTAATCGACTTAAATTAACTTTTAGTTGCAGCCCTTACTAGGACTTTGAGTTGCATTTTTATGTATGAAAAGTGCTATATAAATAAAATGTGATTGATTGATTGATTGACTTCACTTACGGCGGCGAATACTGTATGTAAGCGTTGCGCACGCATGTAATTTTTGTTTTGTTTGGCGCAAGCGCAAAGAATTTGCGCTTTACTTTTTTTCTTTGAAAACTGAACAAAATACAAATTACTCTAAGGATGACGCGTCCATTTTTGAGCATTCATACCAGCAAAACGGTGGAGCGTATGATACATGAGTGCAGAGGATAATTGGATGATGTGAACACTCACTGATGGGGTCCTTAGCCAGGTAAGACTTGGGTGAATCCTGAGGAACTCCGATTCCATACTTGTTGACCGCCATCACGCGGAAGTAGTACTCGATGCCAGGGGCCATGTTGGTCACCTTGAAGCTGGTCTTCTTCAGGTCCTCTGTGCACTTGGCCCAGGTCTTCCTGTCCACCTCTCGTTTTTCCACAATGTAGTTGAGGATGGGGCTTCCGCCGTCATTCTCCGGTGGCATCCAGGACAGCTGCGCTGTGGTTTTGGTGACGTCAGTTGCCTCTAGACCTCCGACGGGACCGGGAGTGTCTAACGGAGGACAAATTCCACATTTGCAAATCAGCTCATCGTCTTCCAAATACTGTACTCTTTTCAGCCTAAATGCGCCTACTTCACCAGCCACCCGCTTCACTCAAAATACTGCTTTGGTTTACTCACTATTTATTGTAGATCGTATAACATTATTTTTCCCCAAAACTTTAATTTGGAGCTGTAACAACTTTTATTCTGTGATTGTTTTTGTTTTGGCCATACACATTTTTATACGTTTTGGCCATATACAATTTAGAGTGTTCAATTAACCTACCATGCATGTTTTTGGAATGTGGGAGGAAACCGGAGTACCTGGAGAAAACTCACGCAGGCACAGGGAGAACATGCAAACTCCACACAGGAAGGCCGGGGCTGGATTCGAACCCACAACCTCTGCACTATGAGGCGGACGTGCTCACCAGTCAACCAACGTGCCGCCAGATAGAAGTGCTTTTTTTATTTTCTAACTTACAACTTCTAAGATTTTAGGCTGCATTATGTTCATTGTATCCCCGCCATTTGCAGGAGTAGGGACTGAGCAGGCCCACAAATCTGCGAATAATTGACCCAAATTATGTTTATTCTGGGAAAAAAAAAAATCACCCTGAACATGTATTTAGATAGTTTTTACCAAGATTAGGCATTTTCCACCAAAAAAAAAAAATATATATATGTGGGATTTGCCCCCCCTCAAAAAAAAAATCTAAACCAACAACAAAAAAAGAGACAATACAAGATACATTACAAACAAGAAAATACTGAAAAAAAAAGTTGAAATCTGCGGGTGCCAAACTGTGGTCGTCTATTGAAAACAACTTCATTCCAGGGCTGGAGCGAAATCCTTCCATTTCCGCTCATTGCTAAGGCAAACCTTGCTTCAGTTGATGAACAGAGTCCCCAAACGAATTGAGTTCGGGAACCAAGGTTTGACTGTACGGAATTTGCAAGGTCTCGTAAAAAGTTGTGACCATTTCTCACCGAGGACTTTGACACGAACAAACACGGCCTTCTCTCCGGCTGAGTTGGACAGAGTCAGTGAGTATTTTCCAGAATCTTCTCTGGTGCTTTCAGGAATGACCAGGAAGGACATGGTATCCACTTGGTCCACGTGACCTCTGCGAACCACGTTGTCCACTCCCACGCGCTTCCATGTAACCTTCGGGGCGGGGCGTCCTCTGATAATAGCAAAAAGTCGGATTGGACAGCCAGCCCGCACCGAAAGACCTTTCCTCAAACTTGCATCAAGGTCAATCTCAGGAGCCTCTGTTGCCGTGGAAAAACACATCTAAGGTTCGACCACTTCATGTTGTTGACGTGCTCACAAAAATGATTTGCAACCAAGTCAAGTTTCTTACCCAGGATCTCCTTGGGGAAGACAGCCTCCTTTAAGTAGGCATGACGTCCCCAGCCCACCTGGTTTTGGGCAGAGACCTTGAACTCGTACTCCTGTTTCTCATCCAGCTGTCCGATGGTGAACTCTTTAAGGACCAGGGGCCCGTTGGTGTCGATCCTCTTCCAGCCTTCGCTAGGCTTTTCAGGGTCTGCCTCACCCTTCAATCTCATGTCCAGACTGTAGCCGATGATTGGTGCCCCCCCGTCGTACACGGGTTTAGACCAGGAAAGTGTGATTGAGGTCTTGGTGCTGTCGGCCACCTTCAGGCCTGCAGGTGGCCCAGGAGGTTCTGTAGACGGACAAAACAAGATGAATAAAGGGTCCAGTGTAGAGCAATGAGCAAAAAAATAAGACCTCTGCCTGTTTTTTTTTTTTTATGAACATTTGGGCATAGTATGCTGCTGAATTCGAATGTTGGATGTGATGATGCTGCTTCAGAGCCAAGTACTTTCTCAGGTGGTACTTTGTGTTAGACGTTGAAGAAAGACTCTTCTGGAGTGTACACGGACAGGGTTCAGTCCGGTCAAGGTAAACTTACCAATGGGATCTTTAGCCGTGACGGGTCTGCAGGGTTTGCTGGGATCTCCCAGACCGACCTCATTCTCAGCCTTGACTCTGAACTGATACTCGTGATTGGGGATGAGGTTGGTCACTTTCATGCGTCTCTCAGGGATTGGACTCTTAGTGCACGGCACCCAACGTACTGCCCTCTTTTCCTTCCTCTCCAGGATGTAGCCTGTAATGGACTTTCCTCCATCATTCTCGGGAGGAGCCCAGACCACCGTCATCTCCTCTTTGCTTATCTGCATCACAACAATATGATCATCATGTCCACTGAACTTCCCCAGATTTTTCGGACATATTTCTACTTTCACTTCTCCCCATTTGAAATAATATATCTGTACAAGATACTGTAACTATTCATCCAACTCTTCATCTCCTTTATTTCTGCTCAACATGAATGTTCAGAACTGACCTTGGTGACCTCGGGGGCATCAGGCGGTCCAGGTCTGTTGAACTGAGTCCTGACCGTCACAGGCTTGCTCTCCACGGCGGGCCCGGTTCCCATCTTGTTCTCGGCCCGTACTCTAAAGATATACTCGTTGCCCTCCACCAGACGAGTCACGTTGCAGTACGCCGTGACTACCGAGGCAGAATACGTGGACCACACCATTCTCCTGGTCTCGCACTTTTCTAAGATATAGCTGTCCACCTCGCAGCCTCCGTCATCCTCAGGCGCGTCCCAAACCACTCTGCACTTGTCCGCTCCAACGCCGGTGACTCGTAGGTTCCTGACGGCTCCGGGGACGTCCAGAACGTTCACGTTGGCATAAGCCGTGAAGGTTCCGGCCGAGTTGGTGGCGGTGACAATGTACTTCCCGGAGTCAGTGCGTCGGGACTTGGTCAATAGGAACTTGGAGTAATCAGAACCGGTCTCGTAGCTGATTCTGGGGTTGTCTCCAGCCGCCTTGTCTTTGGTCCACTTGACTTCAGGTTGAGGCTTTCCTCTCAAGGCAGCTTCCATCCTGACTGACTCTCCGGCCTTCACCGTCAATGTCCCGGAAAGCTTTAGGTCGAGGACTGGCTTCTGGATCTCTTCTCGCACCAGGATATCGGCCAATTTCACCCAACCGCTCTCTCCTCCTTCATTGACACTTTGCACCCTGGAAAAACAAATTATGTGCTTTAGCCATTGATGCCAATTTAGCAATTCCTTACCCCCAAAGAACCTAGAAGAAAATGTATCTACTGTTCACATTTGTCTGAAAAACTTTTGCAGCTAGGGAAAGTTGTGTGACACACCTGAAAGTGTACGTCTGGTTTTCGACACGCTTGTCTGCCAAAAAGAAAGTGTTAGTTAGAACGCCAGCATTGAGTTTTTCCCATTCCTGCGCATCTTTGGCTTTGCACTCCAGGTTGTAAGAGAGGTTGGGGCTGCCGCCATCGTAGTCAGGCCTCCTCCACCTCAGGTAGACGTATTTCTTGCCAATTTCGGTTACCCTGAAGTTCTCTGGCTCGCCTGGTTTTTCAATAGGGTCAATGGCTAGCACAGGGACCTTGGTCTCCACACAGGGCCCAGGTCCTATCTTGTTTTCTGCACAGACACGGAACAGGTACTGGTGGCCCTCCATCAGCTTGGTCTTGATCTTGCGGTTGGTGCAATGGGCAGAGATCATAGACCACATGCTGATGCTGGGTTCTCGGCACTCCACAATGTAGTTGGTAATTTCAGAGCCACCATTGTCTTTTGGGGCCTCCCAGTTAATCATGCAGGAGTCCTTGGTGACGTAGGTGGTATGGAGGTTCTGGCAATGGCTGGGCCGGTCCAGAACATTGACAGTAATGCAGCAGGAGGCTTCTCCACCCTCATTTGAGGCCTTCAGGGTGTATTTACCGTGATCAGCTCTGGTGGCCTCTTTGATCTTCAGCTGGACCACAGGTAGGTTCTGGATCATAGTTACACGTTTGCTGTTCTCCAGAATAGTCTCCCCCTTGGACCACAACACTTCCGGCTCAGGACGGGCCTTGATATAGCCGATGATGTTGATGTTGTGTCCAACGCGCACAGTGACGCGTTCACGACACGTGGCGTCCATTTCGATCTCCGGGGGGATCAGGATGTCTTGAGCCGTGACAGACTCTGGAATTTCCCTGGAATCGCCGTCACCGATCATATTTGAGGCAAACACTCTGAATCTGTAGGTACCACCCTGCTCCAGTCCCTTCACCGTGTAGGCACACAACTTGATGAAGTCGTCCTTGTTGACTTTCTTCCAGTCTCCGTCGGCCTTCTTCATTTCCACAGTGTAGCCCAGAATGGGACTGCCTCCGTCTTTGGTGGGTTTGGTCCACACCAAGTCGGCTGTTGATTTGCTGTAGTCTTTGACTTTAGGGTTGACCGGGGCGCTCGGTACCGTGATCTGCCTGCAGGGCTTGCAGAGGTCAGAGATGGGTGACGGGCCACTGTAGCCAGCACTATTCTCAGCAAATACTCTAAATTCGTACTCGTTGCCCACAAACAAGCCCTGGACTCTGTAACGGAGGTCCTTGCAGGGCGTCTTGTTCACACGGATCCACTTTCCTCCTTTGTGTCTTCGCTCGAGGATGTAACCGGTGATCTGACTACCCCCATCAGACAAGGGCATGGTCCATCCGACCGTGACGGCGTCCTCTGAGACGTCGTGGGGCAGTGGCTTACCGGGCGGACTGGGCGGCATGAAGGAATGCTCGGCGACCGTAGGCTTGCTTTCCAGCGGCGCCCCGATGCCCATCTTGTTCTCGGCGCGAATGCGGACCACGTACTCAACGCCCTTCTGTAGGCGTACAATCCTGAGTTTGGTGGCCAGGCTGCCAGTGCTAACCCCTCCCCAGGTCTCCTTCTTGGAATCTCTCTTCTCCACGATGTAGTTGGTGATGGGGCTGCCACCGTCGTCCTTGGGAGGACGCCACTCGATAGTCATGGCGTCAGGAGACACCTCAAGGATGTTGACAGGTCCGATGGGCGCCGCCGGGACGTCCAGGACGGTGACATTCAGAGCCGCCGTCTTGGTGCCGGCGAGGTTGGACACGGTCAGCAGGTAGGTGCCGGTGTGGTTTCTGGTGCACTCATTGATGCTGAGAACAGTGGAGAAGTTGTCGGTGTCAATCTTGATTTTTCCTCCGCTGGTGATCTCCTCCCCTTCAATGGCCCATTTGGCGGTAGGGACTGGTATTCCTCTCATGATGGCGGGTAGCCTGATGGTGGTGCCCGCCTTCACGATGATGCCGTCCGTCAGCTTGACATCCACCTCGAGGATTGGAGGTACTGTTGACAGACGACACGCAGGGTGAGTGCAAAATAACTCCGTCTTTTAAACTACTGTGCATTCTTTTCTTTTGTTTCTTCTCTAATGGATGAGAATTTAAAACTCTCCGTTGTATACCATTTGCGTCCATCTTGCTTCCATTTTTAAAACCATTTCAGCCGTGTTCATGCAATCGTAATGAAACATCCCAAGGGTGTTTTTTTTTTTGGTCTTGTTTATACTTTTTACTGTCACCCTGCAGATCTCCTCCCTCCCCTTAGTCTTAATCTTACCCAGTTTCTCCTGGCAGAGGATGGGAACAGTGGTGTCAGGTCTGCTGAGGCCAATGGCGTTCTCGGCTCTCACTCTGAAGCGATAGGTCTTGCCTTCTTCCAAACCCGTCACATGACTCTCCGGGATGCTGACAGTCTGCCACTCATGCCAGTCCTTTGCGCCTTCTTCTTGATACTCCACCAGGAAGCCTGTAATCTCACTTCCACCGTTTCGGTCAGGCCAGTTCCAGACAAGCCACACCTCCGTCTTGTCTACGTCCACATGGTGAAGGTCTTTGGGAGGACCAGGAGGAACTGCGGGAAAAACATGCTCAACATTTAGACCGCCGGTTCTCCACCTTTGTGCGTGTGTTTGTGTATGTGCGTTTGCTTCAACTGTCACTACTCAGTTAAAGTAGCAACTGTTCGATGGTTTCTGATTACCATAACTTAGATGCTAATTTCCGTTTGGGCAGTTATAAGCAACTTTTTGGGAAGATGTGTGGACTTAATTTGTGGCAATTATTGTTTTAGTTTTAATGACAGTTTTTATTGATCCACTGATTGTTATATGATTATTATCCACGACAGAAAGGCAAAACATGTTCAGTTAGTGATTTACAAACGGAAAAAGGGGCTGTGCTACGCCTGTTGCTCGGTAAAATAGGTAATCGCTGGCCAGTCATTTTTGGTTCGTCAGCAAATGGCCCAGTGTGGACACGAAATCTAAAAGATCAACTATATCAGAATGACTGTGGTTAGGGTTTCATTGAACCACTGTCGGGGGTGCTACAGAGCCATTTTTTGTGATTGTGTATGACAACATTAAAATATCAGATTTTTTGCCATGTCCGCGTGAAATTTCCAGAGGTTTTGTGCATGGTAAGGTCCTCAAAAATGTTTCATTTTGTGCAACAATAATACTAGTGAAAAAAAACAAAAACAATAATGTCTTCAATTCCAATAGGGACCTCGCAGTGGTAGCGATTTTTCGGGACAAAGAAAAGTTACATTGTCTAGAAAGTGTTCTTTTTTTGATGAAAAGAATGTGGGAGAGGTAAAATGGTGAAAAAACGTTTACTATGGTCTCTCAAAAGTGCAGATATTCAACATATGTGGATGGTATCTGTATTGTATACCCCGCAAATCAAAAGGGGGACAGGGCTTGACTGTACGCTGAGTCCGGCTACTCACAGAGCGGATTCATGGCTTTGATGGCCTTTGGCGTTTCCACGTATTCGCTGCGACCGTACTGGTTCTCAGCTGCAACTCTGAAGGTGTAGGCCAGTCCCTCTGTCAGGTGCTTTAGCATCATGCTGCGTTTCTTGGACGTGGAGCACACGGGAACCCACTGAGTGGACCCTGTGTCTTTCTTCTCCACCACAAAGTTGGTGATGCGAGTGCCTCCATTGTCCTCTGGGTCTTTCCAAGACAGGTAGGCTGAGTCGCTCCTGACATCTGACACGCGAAGGTGCTGGACAGGACCAGGTTTGTCTGAACACAAAATGAGGACAACTCGTAAGCACACCGACATCACTCACAAAAGCTTCGGGTGTTTGGCTTTTGGGGTAAATGCAAGGTTGAAAATGCAGGTGAACCTAATTTGACCTTTAAACTTTTGTCCAACGGTTGAACGTTTCAGAACTTTATTGCACAACTTGCTATTCGACAAGAAGGAGCTGAATAGCAAAAGTCCCAACCGGGGTTTGATCCATGAAATTTTACAAGGCCGTCCACTCATACGCCTTTCTGGGACCCCTCCAGTCTCTCTGTTGCAACCTAAAGATGACACGCTGTGAGACTCTAAGTGAAGTAGCCACTTCCTGTTTGAAGCCTCGTGCTGTTAATCACATTTTTGGTGGTGTCTTGGTCTTGTGAGGTCATAATGTCCACAGCACGATGACGGTGACTGTTTCAATACTAATGCTAATTCAACCCAGATAACTGATCGGTCCATTCATGAACCCACCACCGGCTTTGAATGTTGTCGGAGAACAGCAAGTTGTGTAAAAAGTACTGAGACATTCAACAGTTGGGCAAACGTTTAGAAAAGGTTGTGTTTAATTCACCTACGAAGGTTTATAGCTGATTTGAGTAAAAATCACTCAAAGTCAATATGCGCATTTGTTTGTGGTGACTTCGTACCAAAGACCAAGACGGTGCAGGTGACGGTCTTGGACCCGGCAGGGTTTTCGACGGTGAGTGTGTAGTCTCCGCAGTCGCCACGGTTGCAGAACCTCATCTCCAGCTTGGTGCCCTGTTGGTTGGTCTCGATGTCGGCCCTGGTGGGCACATCCGCTTCGTTCTTCTTCCAGACGACGGAGGGGAAGGGGATGCCCTTGATGGCCGCCATGAGAGTGATGTGGGTGCCGGCCAGGGCCTTCACCTCACGAGTCATACCGGCATCCAGAATCAACTCTGGTGCTTCTAAGGTTGTGACAAGCAAACACAAACTCGAGTTGCCTGACTGCAGAACGACGTTTTTCCGCAGAGTCCGAGTCGCTCACCGAGTCGGTCCTTCACTCTGACTGGTTCTTTGATATTAGCGGGGTCGGACTCCCCGGCAGCGTTGACGGCCCTCACTCTGAAGCGGTAGAGAGCGCCCTCCTCCAGGCCCACCACCTTGAACTTGGTCCCCTGGCAAGAATCTGGAGTGTGGTTCACCTGGAGAAGGATCGAGTATCAGTGAGTGTCAAGTGGTGGTGGGAAGAAACCAAGTGCGAATGCTTTTGTCGATTTTTCAGGTAACTGGAATTACCCTGGTATTTCTGTAGTTTTACTCCCTACATTCAAAAACAGACAGTCGTCCTTTCTAATCCTGACTGTCAAAATCCTTCGCTAAAACTTGTCTTGCACTCCACAAATATTCTCTCGCTGTCTCGACTAAAACCAACACCAAAATGAATAAAAACTCAACCGGAATGAAGCATTTTCCCAAATGAAAAACTAATATAAACTAACACAGCGCTCTACAACTGATCGAACTAAAAAGGAACTCAATTGAAAAATCATAAACTCGAATAACCCTGATCAGCACCTGTACTTAGGCCAGCCTCTTTCCCTTTGGCACAAGTAGGCCCTTGCGTACAAAGTGTTTGCACTAAAGTAAATAACCACTGGAGCAACGGGCAGCTGACCTTCTGCCACTCCTCCTCGCCAGCCTTCTGAAATTCCAGCAGGTAGCCGAAGATCTTGCCTCGGCCTGTGTCTGCGGGCGGCTCCCAGGACAGAGTCACAGACTCCTTGGTGTGGTCCACGGCCTTGAGATTCTGTGGAGGGCTTGGCTTCACTGCGGAAGACAGCGGGACGGGGTTAAAGTGTGATGGGCATAAGCTAATATATTTGGGGAAGGTCCAGAAACACCCAAGCTCAAATTGGGCTTTGGGTCAGGCCTACTAAAACCCAGCCTTTCATCCCTCTCCAGAAGTGTTCTGTCACTTTGGAAAATGAATAGTGAACTATTTCATCTGATAACTTTTGGTCATTTTCAATGTGAAGATTATGGTGCTCTTGTAAGACTCAAATAACATGTTTTTTGGGGGTTTGTTTGTTGGTCAAAAGCAGAAGGTCACGAGCAAAAATCACTCAAACCAGGTAAAAGCAATCTTGGAAGCGGGTATCATTTTGCAAACAACAAAACAACAACAAAACAGTTAGTCCTTTTGTGTTCAAGTTGACGTGTGACTGCGCGTGCCGCGTGCCATCACTAACATGACAGAAGGCAGACGGCATTTTCACAGGTGAAGTTTGATCTTCATTTGATGAATAGGAGGAAGACTGAAATAGACATGGACTGTTTCAAGTCAGCTTCAAGCAAGCATCACTTGTCAGAGCTCAAAATGTTTTTGTTCCAAGCAGAAACATACTTTCTGTTCTCTGTAGCAGTTGACTGGATTCATGAATGCGACACACCTTTTAGACAAGCAGCAATAAATAAGCATGTATGCAACGTTACTCTCGCTTCAGATGCACAAAAATGGTTTGGAGGCTCCCGATGTGTTTTTTTTTGCCCGTGGGAGACAGGCGGTCCAAACAGCTCTTAGAGGATTTGAGATTGGCGACCCCTGGCCTGACCCGACTGCGGCAAAGCCACGTCGTGGCTCTTGTGTCTTACCGATGGGATCTTTGGCGAAGACGGGCTTGGACGGCGGGCTGGGGTCACCGACGCCCACCACGTTCTCCGCGCTGACTCTGAATTCGTACTCACAACCCTTGAGCAGGTCCAGGACAAAGTACTCCACCATTGGATGGATCTTTTCTGCGTTGCACCGGACCCACCTGTCAAGCAAAAATAATCCTGCTCGAGTCCATTTCCAGTGCGCAGCACTACAATTTCGCATTGTGCCCCAAAAAAACCTTCGTTTAGGACCCAGCATGCTCCAAGACAAACAAGATAGTCTGGAGCTCGGTAAATAGGGAGACTCAAAGAAGCATTTTTGATGAAAGGTGAAAGCAGAAAAAAGTCCAGTTGCCTCCATTCAACGTTTGCGGAATATGGACAAACTGAGCCGCTGACACAAATACGTACCTATTGGCCATGGTCTCCTTCCTCTCAAGAATGTAGCCCGTGATTGGCTTTCCTCCATCAGCTGGAGGTTCCCAGCGAACCAGGGCACGGTCGTGGTACACTTCCTTGACGATGGGCTGCTTGGGAGCATCGGGCACCCCTGCGGCACAAACAGAAAACGCAGGCGATGATCACCACAGATGGCTTCCAATCATTTGCCGTTTTGCATGGCACTTGCTTGTTCTTATTGCACTTTGGCTTTGGATTCTCAAATCAAATTCAGTTCCATTTCATTGCTTTGAGAGCAGGTTTGGCACTTTTTAGTATTTGGGAGTATTGCGTAATAAAGTAAGCTCCAATTTTCTAACAACTGTTTGAGCGGACGACAGCAATAGCAAACTAAATGCAAAATTTCTAAAAACTAAATGATGAAAATGATGAAACTAAATTTCAAATGAACCCCAGAAGCTCATGTACAAAATTGAGTGACAAAGGCTATTTTGCTATAATAGTTGTTAGTTTTAGTTAGATTTATAAACACAAAGTGTAGTCTGTTCTCTTTTCTTTTTTCAAAACACTCTTTTTGATTTAATTTTGTTGAGGGCCATATTTTTTTTTAATTGTAGTCGTCGTTATTCTGTTTGTTTTCACTGTCTATAATGACCTCGCTTAGGTCAGCCCATCACTCACTGAACATGTCTCTGGCTTTGGTCTCGGCGGACAGCAACGGGTCACTGATGCCGTAGATGTTCTGGGCCATGATCCTGACGATGTATTCGCGACCCTCAATCAGTTTTGGCACCTGAATCGGCAAAGGTTTCAACAGTTACACAAGGCGGGTGACCAAGCTGGGCCGCATTTGTCCAATCCCCGCAAAGATAAAGGTCCGGACCCTGCAGGTGGTCCTGGTGCAGGACGCGGTGACGGGCATCCACAGGTCTCGGTTGGTGTCTCGCTTCTCGACAATGTAGTTGGAGATGGCGCAGCCGCCATCGTCCAGGGGAGGTTTCCAGGAAATGAGCATGTGGTCTCTGTAGACCTCGTCGAAGATCACGGGACCCTCGGGAGGCTGAGGTCGGTCTGGTGGGAGGAAGCATTCAGAGGTCAAGCGAGCTCTCACCTTTTTCCAGCCATCAGCAGGCTGACTGAAAAGTGGCTGACACGAAGCCGCCCTCCATCACGGCTCGCTGGGTCTTTTTTGGACAGTTTGTAACTCAGACTATTTCGTTTGACACTGTGTCGATTCGACAGCGGACGAGTGAAAACGGCAAGGATTTCGAGCTTCTCATAGTTTTTGCTGAAGAAAAAAAATAAAGAAATCTGTTTACGCTACACTGTTGCTCTGCTTGTACAATAGCGTTTCAACAGGGTCAGATATGCCGCCCTTGGTGTAGAGTGAAAACAATAAAAGGCAGTGTCAAGGGCTTGCACCCTTGCGAGTGTTGTCATTTTGCTCAATAAATGTTGAACAAATGACTGAAATTGGATCAGCGACTGTTCCATGCCAGGGAATTACACTACCTGAACTGTGACTCCCCGCACCACACCAACTTCATTCTAGCAGCGGTACATTCTCAAGCTCGTGTGTAACTTGGCATTTAGCAGGCAACACAAAGCGAAAAAAGAAAAACAGCCAAGTGATGGCTGGTGAGAAACTTGCAAGTTGGGCCAAGTTGTAGCTGCACTTGGAATTTTCAAATTTCTTGGCTTAAGAGGACCGTTTTTCTTGAAGAAATGCTTTAAATATATTTTTTTCTAAAACAACAAAATCAACTTTCAATTTTTTTCAAAAAATGCATTAGAAAATGTTTGATTTTATTGAGAAAAAAATCAAATGTAAATAATTACGTTTATTTTTCATACAAATTGTCGGGAAAAATGTCTCACTCAAATTTTCACTCTGGCAGCAGTACAGTATTTCTGAAGCTCAGAACTTCAACTTTCTCTTGGAACATTCAGATTCACTTAAACGCTAAAATTCAGATTTCATGCTAAAATTCAGAGATATTGGCATAAGAAAACAACTTTTCCTCTGAAAAGAAGGAAAACATGTTTTAAAATACGATGTAAAAAAGGCAGTTGTAAATGCGCGTGTCATTTTGGCAAGTCGAGGTTAGCAACGTGTTTCGAGTATTTGTGGCACTAGCGGGACTTTTTCAGCAGTTGTCTCGTGGGCCAACGCGCTGGGCAACTCACCGACGACGGTGACGGCGCAGATTCCAGTTCGCCTTCCGGCCAGGTTGTCCACGCTGACGCAGTAGCGTCCGCTGTGGTCTCTCCTGGCCTTGCTTAAATCCAGACTGAGATGCGTGGCGCCGCTGCGGACGCTGACATCCGGGTCCGGCTTCAGCTCCTCCTCGTTCTTCGTCCAGGTGACGCTCGGCCTCGGCTTGCCGCTGTAGCGTCCCGACAGCGTGCAGCTGTCTCCCACCTTCACCATCATCTTGTCTCTGAAGTCTAGGTCCAGATTGGGCGGTTCTGACAGACGGGAAAGCACAAACGTGTACTCTAAGTTGCAAATGTGTACTCTTTAAGTTGCGCATTCGAGCCTTGAACCCCCGTGGGACAGTGAATCAAAAACATGATGAAAAAGGGTGATGAAAGGGATGAAAATAGTTTCAAATTAATTACAACAAAAATATGAACGTTTCACTGCTGTGAAGAACCAAAAAAACACCATGAAAAAAAGCAGTGCCCGAGGATTAGTCGGCCGGCCAATTTATTTGGCCAATATCATCCATTTTAAAATTGGCAAAAAAAAAGCGACCTTTATTTAGTTATTTATTTGTTTGTTTTTAAGCAACCCCCACACACCCCCACCCAAAATTCTCTGCTGTAAAGTTAAACAAACACTTTAAAATACAAATACTTTCACCGAGACGACGACAGGGTCGTTGTACTCACCCAACTCGTCCTTGCACTGGACGGGTTTGGTGGCAAAGGAAAATTTGCCTTGTCCCACCATGTTGACGGCAGACACTCTGAACTCATGGCTGGAGCCTTCCTTGAGTCCGCTCAGCCTGAACTTCCTGTCCATCAGCTTGTCATCACCTCCCACGGCAACAAAGTTGTCTCGGCCGATCATGCGAGACTCAAGGATGTAGCGGGTCACCTCCGCGCCTCCGTCGTACTTGGGCGGCCTCCAGGCCACCGAGATGGAGTCCTTGGTGATGGCCGTGATGATCAGGTCCTCCGGACGCTCGGGTACGGCTACGAGAGACAAGAGTTGTCCTTGCAGTTTGGCAAGACCTCGCTTGGCTTGTTGGCGCTCCAAAGGCCCCATGCCACCACATCACATGGCTTGCAAAGGCCCAGGATGACCTTGGTCAGGCTATTTCACAGTAGTTGATTTTACATGCCTGACATGTAAGAACCTTGACTTTCTCATAATTATTTGGTGTGGAAATTAGCTTTTCTGTGATCGGGTCGCCGTGTGGCAGCCATGATTGGTGTTGGCTCTGTTGAAATTCAGCAGACCGTCGGTGGAAGGTGGCCAGCCGGCCACGATACACTCTGAGGCGGCCACGGCAGCGTGAGGCCACGGGGTTCGCTTGGAGGCCCCCCTGTCCCCAAGTCCACCTCCATGGCGACGCCCGGCAACCTTACGGCCGTACGGCGAGCACTCCTAGGCGGACTGAGCAGCTCAAAGCAACAGTCGCCATCAATTGTACTCTGATTTGGATTTTTTTCAAACTACCATCCACTCATTTTACAGGCCTTTCGCCTTTCAAAGGATTTTGCATGCAAACCTTAAAGCACAGATGTCATTGTTATGGATTTGATGGCATGAGACCTTTCCACCATGACGTCACGCGAACTTTCTGGGTGGCAGAAGACAGAGCTTTCACTGACACAAACCTGATGAGGGTGGTTTTAGTGCACTCTCTTCTGTACAACTACAGAACTACACATCCACACCACGTATCCTTGCCACTGGATACATTTGGATTTTTTTGGGAGGGGAAGGAAATTGCAAATAGACAAAATTTACTCTACTGGTTTACTGTAATGCACTTCATTTTGGAGTTCGCCAATCCTCCCTCAAGCGTCTCCATTTGGTCCAAAATGCTGCTGCTTGCCTCCTAACTGGAGCTCGGAAGACGGAGCACATAACCACAATTCTGGTCTCCCTTCATTGGCTGCCGTACGTTTTAGAGTTCATTTTAAGCTCCCCCACCTCTCCGCACCTGTGTGTTGCCTCAGGTCAGTGGAGCAGATGCTACCGGAGGTACCGACAACCAAGCGGCGGCTCGGAGGGGATTAGAGCTTTTCATTTTGTAGGTCCTTCTCTTTGGAATGACCCCCTCTAAACCTGAGGGAAGCCCCGTCTCTGTCCGTCTTGAAAACTCATCTTAAAAACACATTTGTATTCTTTGGCTTTTGACTCAGCATGAGACTTGGTATTTTTTCAGTGTTTTATGGTGTTTTACTGTTTACTGATTTTATTCATTTATTATTTTTAATGTCGGTTTTGTATGCTTGTTTTTAAAGTGCTCTATGAATAAAAGTGACTTGAGTATATCTTGCGGTGCAGCCCCAAACACAAGTTTTTTGTCAGGCTTTCAATCCCTTTTCTGCCACCCGGAAGCACCCAGACAAACATTATGGAGAGAACAATCTTACAGATGGGGTCCTTGATGAGCACGACTCTGTCCGTCTCCACGAAGGGTCCCATGCCGATGATGTTCTCGGCAGCAATCCTGAAGAAGTATCCTTTCCCGTCCAGCAGTCCCTGCACCACGGCGTTGTTCCGGGTGACCGTGTAGGTGACCGAAGTCCAGCCCATGCGGTCCGACTCCCGCTTCTCGATGATGTAGTTGGTGATGGCCGAGCCGCCGTCGTCTTCGGGGGAATACCAGGTCAACTTGCACGAGTCGTTGGTCAGGTTTTCACCAGCGAAGGGGAGGCCGACCGGTCCGGGGACATCTGGAGGCCAGAGACGGACGTGAATTCTTGTTTGATCATTCATCACAAAATCGGAATTCAACCTTTGCCAGATTTTTTTCTCCTGTTGACCAATGTTCACCTTCGGAACATTTCAGACATACGGACGCTTTGGAATTAGTTCAACGACTTTAACAATTGAGCAGGTCAAGTTCAAGTCCAAACTCACCGCCCAGCACTTTTTGTCACCACAATGCAATTGCCCTTGATGGAAGAACTCAAAGAGATTTTTGTTATCAAGAAAACTGTTGGATATTAGCTCTTAAATTCATCCCTCGTGAGCTATTTTTGTCCTCATCATTATATTTGTCCAAACAAATGCACCTTTAGTTGTACCAGCCATTTTGTACGAACACGAAACTGAAGGAACAGCCGCGTTCCTTGAGTTTCTTTCCAAGTAAAGTGTATTCTCCAGTCTTCTGTTCATTGTAACATCATATGAATGATAATGAAAACAAGTTGGGGATTCCACATAATAAAAACCAGTAGCGGAATATCAGCGACTCATCAAAACTAGTTGCAAACAGTCACAAACTGAAGAAAACTTGACACGGACCGATAAAAACAAGTCACGGCAGGAGTCGATGTGACCCTTTGGACTCACCCAAGACCTCCACGATGACCGCCTTCTTCCTCTCGCCGCCTTCGTTCTTTGCGCACAGCGTGTAGATGCCCTGGTGCTGGCGTTTGCAGTTCTTGATGACCAGTGAGTTGGAGATGCCCGTGGTCTCCACTGCGGCCTCCTTGGGCACTTTGCCGTCATCTCGGCACCAGCTGATGTGCGGCGCCGGTTTGCCAGACACGTAAGCTATGATTCGGATGGTGCCGCCGGCGTGCACCACGATCTTCTCCTTGACGGAGGCGTCCAGGTCCATCTCGGGCGCAACTAAAGGACGAGGGCATGCTTGGTGAGCAACATGACACTGACACATGCGGAAAGCAGCATTCATGGCATCACGGGGAAAATAGACACTGGTACCTTGACTTAAGAGTTTGAGTCTGTGCGAGTCAGTGACAGCCCACTAAAAGCACAATCTTTGTCCAAATCAATATTTTCCTAACCTTTTCTTGCTTGGAACCCAGATGCCAAAGATTGTTCCAAAGTGCTACTTTTGTCTAAATTAAGCTCTTCAACAAAATTCAACGTAGTTCCTTGTCACAAAGGTGCCACAAGACGGTGACAAAGCAAATTTGCCAACCACCGGACCACAAAGAAATGTTTTGTTTTGGTTTTTTTTAAATCCTAACAATTCTTATGTGAAGTTATCTCACCCAAAAGCTTTTTTCCATGATAAACACCATGAGTTTCCCCCCCCAAAAAATTGAAGAATAAATTCTAGAAAAAGAAAACGCGCAAGGTGGTTTTAATCAAGAATATTTCCACTGTATTGTCCATCCATCCATTATCGATACCGCTTATCCTCACAAGAGTCGCGGGGCGTGCTGGAGCCTATCCCAGCTGTCTTTGGGCAGTAGGCGGGGGACACCCTGAATTGGTTACCAGCCAATCGCAGGGCACACAGAGACAAACATCCGCAATGTCGCCTTTTTTGATTTCACTTTCTAGTGGTGACATATTTGAAACTTGGTAAACAAGGTAACGACATATTTCATCTTACTTGTCCTGTCTCTGGCTTCGATCAGCTCTGAGACGTGTCCCGGCTTGCCGACACCGGCAGCGTTCACGGCTCGGACTCGGAAGCGGTACAAAGCACCTTCTTTGAGACCGGCCACCACAAACTTGGTTCCTCTGATCTCGGTGTCCTTGGCCTGGAGAGACCGCGACACGGGAATGAAGGACATGTTTGCTAACAAGTTGGGAAAACCCGACTTTTCCGGGACGACGGGCTCAAGTGACTTCGCTTACCTTCTCCCAGCTCTCTGGGGCCTCGGGCTCCTTCTCCTCGTCAGCACTACTCAATAGAAGCAACTTCCTCTGAGCCCTCTTCTCCTCCTCCTCCCGGCTCACCTCCTTGTATTCCACAATGTAGCCGGTCACCTTGGAGCCTCCGTCCACCAGGGGAGGAATCCATTCCAGCTCCACTGTCGACCTGGTCCAGTCCGTCACCTTGGGAGTGGGCGGCCCGGGGGGCTCTGCGCGTTACACAAGAGATGGGGTTAAGACACAGAGGCGCTAGTGTCAAGAAAGTCACAACACATGAAAACAAGACGCGGATGGTCAGCAACTCATGAAAGCTAGATGCGGATAGTTGGCAACTCATAAGCAGTAGTTGCGGACAATCTGCAATTCTTGAATACTATTTGCAGATGGTCGAATGAAACCTAGTTGTGGGCAGTCAGAAACTTATGAAAACTAGTCACGGACTCATGGGAGTGGCCGGCTTTCCCATTGACTTACTGATGGGGTCCCTGCACAGCACGGGGTCCGAGGGTACACTGGGTAGACCGCATCCGGCGGCGTTGGCAGCGCTGACCCGGAACTGGTACATGGAGCCTTCCACCAGGCCGGTGACATCCCAGTTGTTTCCCAGGGGCAGCGCCCGGATGGGCTCGCGGTTGACGCGAGCCCAGCGCTTGCTGGTGGTCTCCTTCTTCTCAATGAAGTAGCCGATGATGGGCGAGCCTCCGTCGTATTTGGGCTCCTCCCAGTTCACCGTCATCGACTCCAGACACACGTCGGTCACGGTGGGCTTCTCACACTGGCCGGGAACAGCTGCACACATTGGGTTTCGATGAAGAGTTTCATGCGTGGGCTAGGGTTACAAGTTAGGGTTTCAAGTCTGGCTTAGTGTTGGGGTTTCAAATCAAGGTTTCTAGTTAGGGTTAGTGTACAAAATAAGAGTTACCGTTGAAATCAGGAGTTCAAGCCAAGGTTACGGTCTTCAAAGGAGGATTTTATCTCTCGGTTGGAGATTCAAACAAGCGTTAGGGTTTGAAGACAAGGTTAAGGTTTCAAACTAGTGTTGCGATAAGCGTAGGGGTTTCCACTTAGGGTTGGAAGACAGGCTTTCAGGCGTGGGTCAGTATTTCAAATTGCGTTAGGGTTCCCAAAAAAAAGGGACTGCTTTTGTAATTTGGCTTTCAAACTGGTGTTGGATGTTCAAGGTTTAAAAATGTGATTTCAAGACAAGCCCGGCTGAGGGTTTTGCGTGTGGCACTCACTGAAGAGGTTCCTGGCCTTCTCTGGGTCGCTGAGTAGCGGCGGCCCAACGCCAAACTTGTTCTGCGCCATGACTCTGAACTCGTACTCGTGGTTCTCTGTGAGCCGGGTCACCAGGTAGACGCAGTCCTTGGGGTCGTTGGACACGTGCACCCAGGACTTGCGGTTGTCCTCGCGCTTCTCCACCACGTAGTTTGTGATCTTGGAGCCGCCGTCGTCCAGGGGCGGCTTCCAGGCCAGGCCGATCCTCTCCGCAAACACCTCGGTGAACTTCATCGGTCCCACGGGGGGGCCGGGAGGTCCTGTGGGAGTCAAGCCAAGTCCCGTTAAAGCCAAAGTAGGCCACACAAAATAATTTGCAAAAAAATACAAACACAAAAACATCGACATATGAGGAGCGCTCTGAAAACAGTAAAGCAACTACAGCAGTGATTGTCAGTGTGTGCACAGATTCCGTTTAGTGGTACGTAAATGTAACAAAGTCACTGTTCAGTTGTATTGAACTTTCAAGTCGAAGACATTTGCATTTCATCTTTGAGAATTGTTTTGTTTTGACTCACAATCATATTAAGCACCGTCAGCCAAAGCTTTTGAAACACACCACCTCTGCCTGCTTTTGGTCACATGAGTACATTTTCATATTGGTCATGATGGCGCAACTTGGAATGCTGAGTATTTGATTTGGTGCAACCACAGAATGCAATTTGTGCACAAATTGCGTGTGAATACTGAAGAGCTCAAATGTGCAATTTGTTGGCCATAAATGTGCAATTTTCAGGTGTAAGTGTAAAATGGGATTTGTTGGTGAAAAATCCAAAATGTTGAATTTGTTATTGAAAAAATTGCAATTTGTTGGTGACGTTTTTCATATGAATTTGAGCAGTTTCTAGTGAAAGTGATGTAAAAACTACAAAGCTCCATTTTTTTCAAGTTGGAAAGAGTTGAATGACTAAGTTTTTCGCTGCACTGAATTTTGAGCCCCTCTTCCCGGAGCCCAAACGTCGGTCCCGGGCGCTTACCGAAGACGAAGAGTTTGACATCCTTGGTGACGGTGCCCAGGGCGTTGCTGGCCGTCAGACTGTAGAGGGCGCCGTCGTCACGGGTGGCCCGCTGCAGCAGCAGCGTGCACTTGTCATGCGTCACCAGCTTGGCCACACGCTGGTCGTAGCGCACGAGCGCCTTCTGCTCGGGTGCCGCCAGGCTGGCCTTGTGCCACATGAGGCTGGGGAAAGGACAGCCGCTCACCTTGGCCGGCAGGCTGACATCGCAGCCCTCCTCGCCCTCCAGTACCTCCCGCAGCTCGAGGGCGGGCGGGCCTGAAACGCACGTCAAACACATGAGCAAGCAGCATCCATGATGATCCCGAAACACACGAGCAATACTTCTGCTATGACAGTACTACTATTGCGATCAGCAGTGAAATGCTCATGGAACATCAACCCAGCGGGGCTCTGAGGTCTGCAGACTCGGGTCAGTCAGTGGAGCCCAGGCTTCAAAGCTAACATGGTGAATCTGCATTTAGCTGTTATGCTGCAAGCCATTGGAATAAGTGTAATTGCTTTTAAGTGCGATGCTCTTTTCTCATCGCCTTGATTCAGGTCTTTTCAAACATTTCAAAAATCAATGTCTTCCAAAATCTTGTTCATCTTTGGAACTCGGCTCAAAATGTTCAATTTTGAACTAGGTAATTTCACAAATTGTAGAAACTGTAGAAATTGATCTTTCCCAACACAGTCTGCAGCTATTGGTACGACAAGTAACTCCTAGTACCTATGAAGACTAATTCAGCTATCTAGGACCACTAATACTTTTAATAATATGACAACTACAATTACTAGTCGTACTACTATTGCTAATAGCTACTTCTACTACCAGTAGTAGTAATTGCTATTAGATGTCATTTTAATAACCGCTTATACCGTAATTGCATTTAAAATGTGTATTGGCTAATTCTAACATGTAACACATGCGTGGCAATTTTCTGCTTTCATCAAATACATTCCAAATAATGATATTGACAAAGTTGAGGTTAGCATGTTGGCTTGGCCCTTGGCAAGCGCTCCAGTTTCTCATATGGCCCCTTTGCAAACTTGATTCATTTAAAATGAAGTTGAAACTGGTCCGACTCACAGGTCTGGTCCTTGATGGTGAGTGGTCCGGCAGTGGCCGAGGGTCGACTGGGTCCGGCCGCGTTCACGGCTTTCACTCGGAACTCGTATTCTCCGCCCTGATAAACAAAGTAACACACAACACGGTCACGCTTCGCTCGCGGCAGTCGGTCTTCCAGAGGACGAAGGCGGGGTCAACGTTTTCACGCAGGGTGGGAGCCTGAATTCCCCAAAAGGAAGAGAACTCGGGCACCGACCTCGTTCAGGTCCTCCACCACGAAGCTGAGCTCCTCCACGTCTCGCTTGTTGCACTGCTTCCACGTTTCCTTCTCTTTACCGCTGGTGTCCCAGCTCAAGCGCTCCACCACGTAATGTTTGACAGGAGAGCCGCCGTCGTTTTTGGGAGGCTCCCAGGTCAGCGACACAGTGCTCTTGGTCACCAGGTTGACCTTCAGCTTGGTCGGCGGGTCCGGCGGGTCTGTGGTTGCAAATCAGGCTTAAACGCTCACATCAGAGGCACGCTTTGCCAATTTGCACACGTCTGTGGAGACTTTATTAGCAGTGCCATCAATTCGATTCACCTGGATCAGTTTCACTAGTCACCATTGCACACTTTAAATTGCTCAGGAATCTCCGTCAGGTTGACCAGACCAGACCCCAAAGACCCATTATAATTTCCATGAAGGCACACTACCCCAAAAATTCATGAATAAGCGGGAAAGCACAGCCAATAGGAATTTTGCACGAAAAACAGGGGTTGGTTCCAGAACAATTTAAATAATAATAATAATAATAATAATAATAATAATAATAATAATAATAATAATCCATCTATCCATTCTCTGAAGCACTTCTCCTTGTGACGGGTTGTGGGCATGCTGGAGCCCATCCCAGCTGTCAGTGAGTAAGAAATACACCCTACACGCTGAACTAGCGAAACGCAGAACAATTATAATAATTGTATTTTTAAAAACATTGGGAAAATAAGAAATCATGGAATGGGTGAAACTGTGAATAGGCGGGTATTCACTGTATTTAAGAAATTAGTGTATGGTATATTTCCCAAATAGAGACAGTGTACAATGCATATTCACGGTTCTGCATTTTTTTTTTTTTTTTTTAGATGGGAGAACTGGCCCTCCGTTGCTCACTGTTTGAAAAGGTCCAAAATGTCCTTGTCAGTATCATATGTCCTATGTAGCCCCATTAGTATTGCGTTGGAATATGAATGACGCAGCAAAATGCTGCCATTTGGATCCATCTCATTTTGCCACTTGCTGTCGACTGAAAATGACATCACAGTTGCTCAGGGCTCAGGTGACGACCAGTCACGGCTCACCTGTTTCAATTATGTGACGTTCGCATTTGTATTTTTAACTTGACTTCGCTTTAAAAAACAGATTGCCCGTAGAATTTGAGGTGCGGAGCTTGTGCGTTGCCACCATTGATAATTGCTATAGATGCCACAAGACGGTGTCAAAGCAATGTGTTTGTCTGAATAAAGCTCAACTCACATCAACATAGTTCATTGGCACCAGTTGGGCCCTTCCTGTATTTTGCCATGCGGCCTGCTCCGAAAAGAGAGTACTAGAGTGACCCCAACTACAGGGAACAAATTCCTTGGGTGTTTTAACATACTGTGCTAATAAAGAGATTGTGCTTCTGATTGGAACTCAAAACCAGCGGTTCCAAACTCTCAGCGTGGTGTCTGCGTGAGAAACAAACAAACAAAAAAAACGTGCGCTCACAGATGGGGTCCCTGGCCCGGACGGGGTCAGCGGTGACAGTAAACGGACCGAAGCCCAGCCGGTTCTCGGCTCGCACTCTGAATAGGTAGTCCTGTCCTTCCAGCAGGCCCGGGACCACGAAGGCTTGACTAGCGCAGGCCGCATTCACCTGAGAGACAATCAAAGGTACCCCCGTCATGTATTCATCCTCACAAACTTTGCTTTGTCTGTCCTTCACTTCTTGTACCTTAGTCCAGGCCTTGTCGGTGACACATTTCTTCTCAATGTAGTAGCTTTTGATTCTCTCTCCGCCGTCATTGTCGGGCAGCTTCCAGATCAGTCTCATGGTTGACCGGGTGATGTCCGTCACCTTCAGATCTTTCGGAGGTCCGGGAACATCTGAAACCATGAAAGAACCAGTTAGCGCCACTGTTATTCCCCCGCCCCCACACACACACACACAAAAAAACCCCGAGCCCCTTACATCCAGTACAGTTAAAAGAAGGAAGACACACCGAGAACGTTGACTCTAACGTTGACGTGTTTCTGTCCAGACTTGTTCTTGGCCGTGATGGTGTAGCGTCCAGAGTGGGTCCTCAAACTAACAGGGATGCTCACGACGGACGTGGTGTCCGTGGACTCAACCTGAGGAGATGCAAGAACATGTTGAGTGCAGGAGTTACACGTTTTCTTATGTCTGTTTAGAATGGCCAAAGACGTCACCTCTGAGTCCACGGGAAGCGTATGCAGCTTGTTCTTCTTGTGAGATTTGGCTTTGCCATCAAAGTCCCACGTCACCTTGGGTACGGGACGACCTTTGATGGTGGCAGGGATCCTGATTGGATCTCCGGCACGGACGTAGAGTAGGTCATCCACCACGACGTCAATGGTGATGAAGGGCGGGACTAAAACAGGAGTGGGAACATCAGTGACCCATCAGTGCGCCCACGTCACTTAATTTCCACGCGCTGTTGCAACAAAGACTTACGCTGGACTTCTTCGATCAAGACCTCGCTGGTGCGGGGGCTGGGGTCTGATTCGCCAATGTCGTTGACAGCAATGATTCTGAATCGGTAGTGCTTGAGCTCACGGAGGCTGGGCACAGTGAACTCGGTGGTGGGGTGCAGCTCTTCGTTCACCCTTACCCAATCGGATTTGCCCTCGTCCTGGATCTGGATGATGTAGCCCTTGATGGGGCTTCCGCCATCCTTCTCAGGCGGCTTCCAGGTCAGAGTGACATTGTGCTTGGTCTTATCAGCAACCACGGGAGCGGCGGGCATGCTGGGAGGAGCTGGGGGAGGTTAGAACAGTTCCGCTTTGCTCAAAATGAATCAATTGAGCCAACCATACAGAAATGCAAGACCAGAATCGCGCGTATTCCGCTGAAACTGTACTGGCAACTGGACTCTTCTTGGCTGGAGAAGACTTTTCGCCTTTAATCCGAAAGCTACACTCCTTTGAGGACAGAATGTGGTGGGAATAGACAGCTGGTTTGAACGCCAGTCCATGTGAAACCTGGCCTTCTCACAACAGAGGAAGAGGTTTGACGCCATCACTTATTGTTCGCTTACAGCAATGTCCTGGCCACTAATATGCCATATTACAAGCAGGCAGGTGAGCGAACATTCAGTTGTCAGGTATCCAGCCCCAGGGGACACAAAATAGAGGAACGCCACACTTTTAGAGTCAAGCTGAATGACGTACAACAACTAAGAAGGATTTGTCATGCAGTGGATTTAATTCTCAGTTTACTTCCGGTAAGAGCTTGGAGTTCAAACTGAAAAAGACTTTTGAATTAAAGGTGAAACTTTCCCATCGAAAAAGATGAGTCCATTCAACTTGGGATGACAGTAAATTTACACAGGTTCAGTCGACTCACTCAGAGGGTCGATGGCAAAGGCTGGGTCGGATGGTGCGCTGAACGGTCCCGTTCCGGCTGAATTGAAGGCTGCGACTCGGAATTCGTACTCACTTCCTTCAAACAGGCGAGTCACCTGCCATACGCAGAGAGTTATCATACAGCTTTCCAGTCCAGATGTGTTAGGAGACCTCGGCATGATCCAAAGCCTTACCTGGTACTCCCAGCCTTTCATGCCCCTCTTGGTGACTGGCATCTTGTTGACTCTTGCCCAGTAGGCGGAGCCTCTTTCTTTCTTCTCCAGCCAGTAGCCAATGATCATGGAGCCACCGTTGTCCCTCGGTGGCTCCCAGGTCAGGGTCATGGAGTTCTTGGAATACTCTGTGATGGTCGGTTTCTCTGGTGGGCCGGGGAGCCCGAAGGGGTCTTTGATCTGAACTTCCTCCGTTGTGCAAGGGTCAGACTTGCCGTAGCGGTTCTCGGCTCTGACTTGGAACAGGTAGGATTTGTTGGTATCCAAGTTCCACACCTGCAGCAGAGGGAGGAGGACTTTATAAGAATGTGTCTTAATGACGCCTACCGTGACCAGAAGGACAAATAGCCTTCTTTGTTACTATACTAAATTTATTATCATTACTGTCACTATACTCAAATTATTTATTTGCCTGGCTTGTTGCATTTTTTAACCTCTGTGGAAGACGACATGACACAAACAAGTACAGTCTATTTTTTCAGTTGGTACAAATACCTAATTGTGCATTTCTTTGCTAGTCAGGTGAGGCATGAGTACTATGTTTTCTCATCGATATTGTATATAATTGGCAGTGAGAGAGAGAAAAAAACACATGGACTTTTGTATTTACATGCATTTGAAATGGAACTTTATCACTTTGACCAGAGTACAGGAGTTGAATCAGGAATTGCACTTTGATCCAGAGTGGTACCAGTCCTTGCACGTCACTACAGAGTGGCTGACTATGAGCAAGCTAAGTGCTCACAGGACCTACCCGATACTTCTTGTCAATGATGCTATTGGTGAGCTCCACCCATTGAGGTTCCGCTTCCCGTCCCTCTTCCTCCGCTTCCTCTGTGACCACATCTTTCTTTTCAACAATGTAGTTGGTCAGCTTGCTGCCACCATCGTCCAGGGGCGCGTCCCACTGCAGCTGGCAAGACTCCGCCTTGACGTTGGATACCACCACGTTTCTGGGTGGAAGTGGCCGGTCTGGGCACAGAGATGAGGTTTAGTCGTTTCCTTTTTCCTGCTCTGGCAGGTCATTTTCCCCCACACTAAAATATCTCTGGAATAATTCCAATCCAATCATCTCGCCCCAAGAGAAGTTGAAGTGTCTTTACTTCTCTCGGGTGAGGTTTATTTTTACAAGAGGGGACCTTCTGTCTTGAGGTTTTATCACGTCTAGCTCACCTAGCACCATGACAGACGTGGTGTGCTTGGCTGAGCCCATGTTGTTGGAGGCCGTGATGGTGTAGCTGCCTCGGTCCTTCCGGTCGGTCACGGGGATGGACAGTGTGGACGTGCAGTTCATCCTGCCCGTCACCGTCGTCTCCATCAGCAGACTTTCCGTGGGCTTCTCCAGCACCATGTCGTCTTTGGTCCACTCCACTTTGGGGATGGGGAGGCCCAGGATGTCGGCGGGGATCTCGACGGGCTCGCCCTTTTTAACCGTGATGCTGTCGCCCTTGAATATCTTCAGCATGTGGATCTCAGGGGCCACTGTCGGGGACGAGAACAGCATGGGATGTCACAGCTGATAGCTGGCTCTGCGCTGGTGCCATCAGTAAACAAATACCATTTGACCCGGGCAGAAGCATTGAGAAACCCAGGGAAAGGTTAAGGTTGCGTTTCACAATGTTGGATATTAACGAGTGTACAGGCACAGGGGACCAGATTAAGTGGTGGATTGTGCTCTGATTCTTGACTTTTCTGAATTCTTGCAAATACCTTGTAGAGGTATTTTTCAATAGAAATCCTGTTTATTTTCACAACAAAAACATATCCATAAAACTTAATGAAGGCAAAGGTAAGGGAAACAAAGCTTCAGTCAATACCCATGCCAACTTAGTCCAGGAACGGAGGCGTGCCGCATACAACTACCAGTAGTTTAGGTTTCGGGAATTCTTCTGTACCGCTGTAGTTTGAATTTGTGACGTGTCCACCAAAAAGAAAACGTTATCTGTGGGAAACTGCTCAGAAATGAGACGGAAGGCCGGCTTTAATTTACATTTCAACAGCTAATTTGATTTCAAAATAGTCACGGTCAACTTGATCATTGCGGGACTGGCTAATCAATGAGAGCCTTCTTCGTACGACCATTTATGACATCCATTCCATTCCAGTCCCCCCGGTACCCCCACTCCAAGAATTGGGATATACAGTATGTGGCGGTGTGACTCCAAACTACAGCCTAAATGGCTTTTCAAGTATTTAGAGTTGCCGATCTCTGGTATATCTATCACTAACATGTTAGGCCCCAAGAAACAAATGATTGGCCCTGGTGCCTGTTTTAAAAACAGATCACCAGTGATGGGACATTGTGAGTTCTTAGGAGTATTGTAATATTAATCATTTGAAAATGTAAACATTGGCAGAGCTGTGTATAAATACAGTGTTGGATTTTGACACTTGTCTGTTTCCTAATTATTGGGAGAAATAATGAACATCCTCACATAAGAATAGAATGAACTCTTATTAATAATAGCTAGGTAAGAGGAGCAAATGTGTTGTTTAGCGTTCAGCCCTTAGCATTGAGCTGTCAGCTCCAAAGAGGTTGCTAAGCCCTGGGCTATGGCTTTCCACCTGTATTGCACAGATTTGGCATACCTTCATCGTCTTGGATGACCACAGTCAGCGCAAAGGATGGGTCACTTTCTCCAATCAGGTTTGCACACTTGATCCTGAACTCGTACATCCAGGCATCGTCCAGGCCCTCCACCGTCATGCTCACGTTAGGGCAGATGTCCGTGTTGCAAGGCTCAAAGGCCTGCTTGTCTTGACGCTTCTTCTCCACAAAGTAGCCGATGACAGGGCTGCCGCCGTCGTTGCGAGGTGGCTTCCATGCTAGTGTAATGGAATTCTTGGTGCGCTCCGTATAGTGGAACTTCTCAGGTGGCGACGGCGGTCCTGCGGAACCCGTGACAAGAAAAAACGTTTTATAGATTGGAATGTTCGACAGGAGACACAATCAGTACGGAGGCCTCTTGGGACTTGCCTTGTGGGTCCACTGCTTTGATGGGTCCGAGCTCAACAGGCGGGCCCATGCCGTACTTGTTCTTGGCAAAGACACGGAACATGTACTCTTGTCCCTCCATGATGCCCACGCACTCGCATTTGGAGGAGACTGTTTCAACGGGCTGCCTCCACGTGTGCATTTTGCCATCTTTGCGCTCCACCAGGAAGCCGGTCAGGTCACTTCCACCGTCATCCACTGGATCATCCCAGTTCAGGAAGATCATCTTTCTGGTCACCACCACTGGCTTCAAGTCAGTGACTGGTCCGGGAACATCTGCAAACAAAAAAAGGGTTGTGGTCTGTCCACATTTTGGAACCATAACCTCCTCTTTCTATACGTCCGTCCACTTACCCATGACCTCCACCCGGGTGAAGGCCGACCTGGTGCCGCTGGGGTTACATGCAGAGATCAAGTATTTGCCGCAGTCCTTCCTCTGCACGCTTTTAATGAACACCACGCTGTTGTTGCCTTCGGTCAGGATCTCTACACGTTTTTTGTCAGGTTTCGCATCCTCCACGGTCCAAGTGATAGTTGGGTAGGGTTTACCGGTGACCAGCGCCGGAACACGGAGCGTCTCGCCAGCTCTGATGACCACACCATTCTTGACCAAAACGTCCAGCTCTACCACAGGCATTTCTGCAGAAGGGATCAACCCACCGACAGTAAGAATCAATTCCTGCGTCATACTCCACTTGTCATTGGTTAGATATTTCCACGTTATCGGCTTCTGGCCAACCTGCGGGATTCCTGACGAACACCGACTCGGTGAAACCTGGGGTTCCCTCTCCCGCAGCGTTGCAGGCAATGACTCTGACTAGGTACTTGGCTCCCTCACGGACTCCGTAAACCGTAAATGCCCGAGTCTTCCATGGACGTTCTGTAGACCTGGACCAGTCTTTGGTACCAGCAATAGTCTGGTGCACACCACAGAAAATAAGTGTGAGATTTACATTTTCACATACTCAAATGAAGGCCACTCGTTATGCACCTTATCCACGTGGTATCCCAGGATCTCGCCTCCTCCATTGTCGACAGGTGCGTCCCACTCAACATCAATTGAGTGGTCGGTGGTTGCCACCACTCGGGGGACTGGTGGTCCAGGAGGTACTGTAAAACAAACGACCGAACATGTAGACCGCGACTCCGACTCAAGCGTGTCAAGCTGGAAAATGTACATACAAATCGGGGCTTGAGCTGTTTTAGGATCTGAGGGAACGCTGAACTTTCCGGGGCCTGCCTGATTTTCGGCTGCCACTCTGAAGATGTAAGTTAAGCCCTCAACAAGTCCTTCAACATTCAGCTCGGTGGAAGAGACCATGTTTCTGGAGAACACATTCAAGATGAAGTCATAACAACAAACATGCAATCACGTCCGCAGCATTCTTTTGAGCAATCCTCTACCTGTTGACCCGAGCCCAGTGGGAACTGTTGATCTCACGACGCTCCACCCAGTACCCCAGGATGGGGCTGCCATTGTCGTTTGGCTCTTTCCAGATGACCAGCATGCTGTGGGCTGTGATGTCATCTATTTCTGGCTTCTCTGGCGCCTCAGGAGGTTCTGGGAATGAAGGACGGCGAGATGACATGATTCATCTTCAAGTAACTCACGCGAACCTGGGCAATTCTTCAAGAGATTCTACACACCGAAGGGGTTCTTGGCAACAAGAGGTTTGGAGATGCAGGGCGGACCAGCTCCATACTTGTTCTCAGCAACAACTCTGAAGATGTACTCCTTCTTCTCAATGAGTTTGGGCACGAGATAGCGACACCCTCGAAGTGTGGAGGTGACACAGCTGTATCCAAGCTCTATCTTGGAGTTGTCCTTCTTCTCCAGCGTGTAGTTGAGGATCTCGCTGCCACCATCATCTTTAGGGGCATCCCACTTGCAAATCACAGAGTTCTTCCTCACCTCTTCGAAGCAGAAGTTGATTGGAGGTCCAGGAGTGTCTGAAAACAGGGAAAAAGCTTTAGGCCCTGAAGCTCTACAGTCCTCCACAAGACTAGCATGTGACCAGAGGAGGAAACGCTGCAAGCGCTAGAGACATATGAGAAGGACCCGCGCTCTCACCAAGGACATTGACCTCGCAGGTGGCTGAAGCGATGCCGTGGTCGTTCTCCACCTTCACCATGTAGACGCCGTGGTCAGCACGCAGCGAGTCCTTGATAACTGCCGTGGACTCGCCCCTTCTGCTGTTGTTGATGGTCAGCCGCTCGCCAATAGTAGGGTAGTCCATCTCCTCCAACTCCTGCTCTGCCACCTCCTCCTTCTTTTCCTCTGCCTCTTTCACTTCTCCCTCTTCTGGCTCTTTTTTCTCTCCCTCCTCCTTCTTCTCCATCTTCTTCTTCAGTGGTTTCTCCGGCCTCCTGCGAAGTGGCTCGGGCCGGATCACCTGGTTGTTCCAGTACCAGGTGATCTCAGGGTACGGTGAGCCGGAGATATTGGCCTCCAGGCGGATGTCACTGCCTCGCTTCACGTTCAGGCCAGACTGAAGGCTGCCGCTCAGGAAGACCTTAGGAGCATCTGTCGACAAATGCAGACAGACCAAATCAGAGCTGAGGTGACGAGACCGTCCAAGTCAGAAACATGACATCCCACAAAATTTCCTCACCGACTGCATCCAAGGCCTTGACAAACAGGGTGCTGCGAGACGGATCGCTGACACCGGCTGAATTTTCTGCTCGGACTCTGAAGGCGTAGCTCTTGGCCTCCTTTAGCCCTCTGACGGTGTAGGAAAGCACTGGAACCAGGAAGTCGTTGCACCTCTCCCACTTGTCCTCACCCTTCAGCTGCCGCTCCAGAATGTAGCCCATGATCTTGGCACCTCCATCATACATGGGCGGCTTCCAGGTCAGTGTGATGGTGCCCGATGTGGGATTGTGGGTCTCCACATCCACCGGCGGGTCAGGAGGATCTGACGTGAGATGAGACGCAAGTTGGTTTCAACAAGAGACAGCAGCACGCCATATTTGAGCCAGACTGTTGCTTCGTACGTTTCTGGTCCTCGGCAATGACAGGGTTGCGAAGCTCGACGAACTCCCCTCCTCCAATCTTGTTTACGGCCTGGACTCTGAAGTAGTACTCTCCGTTGGGGATTAGGTCTTTGACATTCCAGCTCACTTTGTTCTCTCCAGACATCATGTTGACATAGGTTCTCCTGCCGGCCTCACGGCGCTACAGAGGTAACCAACACCACATTAGATGAAACATGACCCGTTTCTGGAAGTTTGTGGATCTCAAAATCCTATGTGGCATGCAAAGACTAACACACACGTCCCAAAAGATGAAGACCAAAAGGGCTTGATCAGGAACTGTGGTACTGACCTGCAGGATGTAATGAATAATCGGGGTGCCTCCGTCGTAGTCGGGAGGATCCCAGGAGACCTTGCAGGAGCTCTTGGTGATCTCAGAAGCTACAATTTCCTTGCACGGGCCAGGAAGACCTGGGGATGCAATTTGAAGACTGGTAAGCAACCTGTGGCTAACATATCGAGTCATGCAGATGGGCTTCTTGGTTACCAATGACTTTGACGTTGATGGTAGCACTGGCGGCACCAAGTTTATTTTCCAGAGTCACTTTGTACTGGCCTGCATCAGAGTGACGACTACTGTCCACCTCCAGGTGACAGCAAGTATACTCTTTCCTGGTATGCACAAACAATTTCGTCAGCCACTAGTCACATGAACGCAACTGAAATGAGCACCAACCTGAAGCCAAGACGGTCATCAGCCTTCAGCTCCTTGCCGTCTTTGTGCCAAGTGACATTGGGCGAGGGCACAGCCCTGAAGGGAACTGGGATATGCAGCTTCTCTGTTTCCACCACGACCAGGTCCAGAGTCTGGAATTCCAGTGTGGGGTTGCCTGTAAACGCAGACAAAAGCAAGCATGAAGAAAAAAAAATGAACAAACACTCGATTCAAGGGAAGAGCCCCCGCTCCCATTCTTACAGTCAGAATCTTTGGCAACGACGTTCTCAGAGATATCAGAAGGCTCGCTAACTCCAACAGAGTTGATAGCTCTCACTCTCAAGATGTATTCCTTCTCAGGAATGACACCTTCTTCCACTGTGTACTTCAGTTCTTTAACTGGACGAGAGTTAACCCTCATCCATTTCTCTGTTCCAGCCTCGCACATCTCAATGTGGTAGCCTGTGACGGGGGAGCCACCGTCCCTCTGTGGAGGCTTCCAGCCGATGGACAGGAAGTCCCGACTGGCGGCCGTCACATGGAGCTCAACTGGAGGGGACGGGACACCTACAGAAGGCAAGGCATTCTTTTACTTCACATCTACAGAAAGATGAACCACCTCGCGCCTGGATTGCGCTTTGGTGGTTTGGCTTCCGTCAACTCGCCTGTTGGGTCTTCAATGGTCAGGATCTCGGTGGGTTCACTTGGATGTCCGATTCCTGCCTCGTTCTCTGCGCGGACTTGGAACTGAACCTCTGTTCCCTCGATCACGTCCGTCACTCTGTACTTACAGTCCGGCCCGGAGGTCTTTCCGCACTTCACCCAGCGGGTTCCGAGCTTCTCCTTCTTCTCGATAGAATACCTGCCAGGTTCATGGCATAATAGTAAGGCCTCATAGGAAAGGCAAGTCAACTTTATTGGTAGAGCACCATTCATACTCAGTGCAAATCCGGAGTTCTTTACAGAAGCAAAGAAATAAACAACAATGAATACATGAACGTTTGAAAATTAAAAGGAGGACCCAACACAAACAGCAGGATCAATAAAAAGATACAACTAAAAAGTAAAATGACAAAACACATAGCTTATCAAGTTCAATCACAAAATAGAAGCAAGAAATAATAGTTTAGATTTTCCTCCTATACTTGAATACAGCGACAGTTTGAGCATACCTCAGGTGTTCAGGAGTTCGAGGTGGATAGAAACATAAATTTGCTTCACTTTGGTTTGGTTCTAGTTTTGCAAACACTCAATAAGCCTGAGTGGTCTGGAAGTCTCAATGGGAACTAAAGGCTCTTGAACATATTGCAGTCCAAACTCATTCTGAGCTTTGGAGACTCACAGAAAGACTGAAATGAATTCTTTAAAACTTGAAGAAGTTCACGTGTCCAACCTGAGGATGGGTCTACCACCATCGTTTTTGGGCGCCTCCCACTGCAGGTCCACATATCTTTTGGTCACGGCGTCCACAGTGAGGGCGTACGGTGGCCCCGGAGTGGCTGCAAAAGAAAAAAACAGACACCTTCTAAACTTCCCTGCACAGCCAACAAGCCCAAAGAGGATTCAACTGTCTGACGCCGAAACATTTGGCGGAACCATCTGCTAACTCACTGAAAGTGTCCTTGGCCAGCACGGAGTCCTCCAGCTCACAGAAGGGCCCGACGCCAACGACGTTCTCAGCCGCCACACGGAACACGTAGAGTGAGCCTTCGTTGAGCGGCGCCACCGTGTACTTGAGCTCCTTGACGGTGGTGTCCACGGCCTGCCAGCCTTTACGCCGGACGTCCCGCTTCTCCACCACGTAGTTGGTGATGGCCGAGCCTCCGTCACGCTCGGGAACGGTCCATTTCAACTCGGCACTGTTCCTGCTAATGCCGGTGACCTCCAGCCAGCGAGGGGCTGAAGGGGGGTCTGTGGAGAGGGTGGCATCATGAGGATGTTAAGTGACATGGAAAATTTGCAGCAGTGGCCTTACTCAAGTAAAGTCATCAGACTGAAGTCAGCAATTTTAGGACTTTAGGAAGTGCTTGGCTAAAGCTAATGAAATTCCTGACTTGTCTTGACTTTGACTTCAACGAAGCAGGCATCACAGTGTGCGCTCCAAAGATGATTGCATTTGGAGGCAAGGATCACATTTTTGATGGAATAGGCAAAAAAGAGATGGGCAACATACAAGTTCTGATAAGACACACAACTACCAACGACATCTGACTCCATGTGTCACTGCAAAACCCTCAATGACAAATAAACTTCGTCGATTTGACAATTTAGCTAATCAAGAGCTGGTCAAACATAATCTACGTAATTGAGAAGACAGTAAGGTCATAGAGAATAAGGAGACTGGGTTGAGACCATTCAAAAAACGATTGTGAACGCAAGCACAGTAGAGCTAGTGTTGCTGTACCAAGTGCGAGGTGCTGAACACATGGGCGACTGAGCAAGATTCCATGATCAAATTCCTATTTAAATAAAACTGCATTTTATATTTACTTCTATTCGTCTGATATCTACATTAGTTAGATGATCTTCAAAATTGAAGTGTGGAAACTGCCTAAAAGTAAGAATTTGAGGAGAGGGCAAAACGTTTTTGGTGGCACTGTGTATGGCCTCGTCCCACCTGAGCTAATTTGTGTCTCTTACTGAGTCTCTCCTTGCAGAGGACCGGGTCACTGGGCTCGCTGGGTTCGCTCTCCCCAGCCACGTTGACGGCTCGCACCCTGAACGAGTACTCCTGCTTCTCCATCAGGCCCTTAAGGAAGTACTCGGTCATGCTGACCCCCTCCGCCACGCGGATCCAATCGGTGGTGCCGCTCTTGAGCATCTCGATGACGTAGCCGTCAATCTTGGCTCCCCCATCGTGCTCCGGCTTGGTCCACATCAGGAAGCAAGAGGTCTTGGCCACGTCCTTCACAGTCGGTTTGCCAGGAGGCCATGGAGGATCTGGAAGACCCGTCGGGAGTTTAGGAATTTGAAAAAAACCTTTCGGGCAGCAAAGTCCAAAGTGTGATACCGATGGGATCTTTCACGAGTATTGGTTCCGTTTCCTTGCTTGGCTTTCCAGTTCCGGCCAGATTTTCAGCCAGGACTCTGAACTTGTACTTCTTCCTTGTGGGAAGACCTTTGATCCTGCAGACAAACAAGCACATACTTTAGACCAGTGCTTGTCAGTCTTTTTACACAAAGTACCACCGAAAAATGTACTTAGCTCTCCAAGTACCAAACAACAGTAGACAAAGTCTTCCAGGTAGAGGCACTCATTTGTGAAAGTGCGCCACTTTCACATCATTATGTAAGCAACATTAACAGTTATGGATTCAATTGTGATGTTTAGCAGAAACAAGTTCAATCAAATTGCTTCCATGTAATTGTATTTTACTTAAAAGTTAAATACAACTAAACTCCATTGAAAAAAGGTAACAGACTGAATGAAAAAGACTTTTAAAGCAGTGGAACATTCTGCTCAGTTTTCACATTAACACAGCATTTCAGTACAGGAAAACGAAACCTCTTAAATGGAGCGAGTCTTTTTCCCCCCGCATCCTACGACTTTCTTCTTTTTTGAGAGTACTCCGAGGTTTTTCTTAGGTAGCAGCGGATCGCCGATTCCATCAGTCTCGGCCACACAACAACTCTGACACCGGCGGGCTTCCTCCGCTGCCCTCCAGCTGCTCAACTGCCTTCATCCTCCGGGCGACAACACGCAACTATGTCTTCGTGCACCACTTGCGCTCATCTCATTGAAAGGCTTTCCGTGCTAGAGGGACGTGTCCTCCAGCTAGAGCAGAATAATGTGGTAACCGTAGATGTGGCGGACACAACTTTTAGTATGGATTGTAGCCAACCTGCTAGTCTGGTTAGCATTAGCCCTAAGCAGCCTGCTAATTGCGGTGAGCCTGTTCAGACGCATAACAGATTCAGCCCGTTAGCTAGTCCCATTCCACCTCGGTCTACTGGCTCCCGCACTTTAGTAATAGGTGACTCCATTACCCGTAACATTAATCTTAAAAATCCAGCCAAAGTAATGTGTATTCCTGGGGCCAGAGCACCCGACATTGAAGCTAATCTTAGGGAGCTGACTCGCAAAAGGAATAGACATCAGCATGGGGCAAACAACATGAGGTACTCCCATTTAGTGATACACGTCGGCTCCAATGATACTAGGATGAGGCAATCAGAGATCACAAAAAAGAACATAGCTAGGACTTGTGATCTCGCTAGAAAGATGAGTCGGCATCGAGTAATTGTCTCTGGCCCCTTGCCTGCGAGAGGCAATGATGAGAGGTTTAGCAGATTATTCTCGCTTAACCGGAGGCTAGCTAGCTTTTGTAGTGAGCAGGGACTGCAGTTTGTAGATAATTGGCCTTCTTTCTGGGGCCGACCATATCTGCCTAAGATGGACAGCCTTCACCCTAACTGGGAAGGCGCCATCACTCTTTCTAGAAATATAGATTACTGTTTGAGCCTTTCATGACAGTTCACAGAGCAGGTCGGGTTACAGGCGATTAGCGAGTCTGTAAGAACGGGTATGGAGTCCGTAAAGCTAGAGTTAACTAGCGCTATGCTAGACTCTGACAACACACAGTTTTTTTTATTTAGATTAGAGCCGCACACACCACACATTCCTGTATCACATAGCTATATTGTTTCTACCGAGTGGTGCAATATGATAATAATAGTACTCGAGAGCCGATAAATAACTACCATATTCCGACAGTCGTACCCTCCCGCCGCTCTTATAGTTCGAGGTACAATACAGGACGTAGGGAACGCAATCTTATTCATATTATGATTAGCAATCCTGCTATAGGCAATTATCCGGATCCTGTTAGTTGATGACCTCATAAAAGACCATAAACTTAACATGATTGGGCTTTGCGAGACGTAGTTCAAACCTGATAATTTTTTACCGCTTAATGAGGCCTCGCCTCCAAACTTCGTTAGCTCACATGTTGTGCGCCCTCATAAGAAAGGTGGGGGTGTAGCCCTTATTTATGAATCTGATTTCAAATTTAGCCCGCATTCTAGCGACGCGGTTAAAACATTTGAAGTGCTCATTATGAGATCTATAGCCTCATTTCCGTTTTTTTCTCGCAGTTATTTACTGTCCCCCCGGCTCGTACGCTGGATTTTTAGATGAGGTCTCTGAGTTTTTGGTGGATTTGGCAACTCATGCATATAATATAGTGATTATGGGTGACTTTAACATTCATATGAATCTCCCATCGGAACCACTTACAGCGGCGTTTCAGAAAATAATTGATAGTTTTGATTTTACGCAGACAATTAACGAAGCGACGCATAAAAATGGTGATACTTTAGATTTGGTACTAACCCGAGGTTAAGCATTTTCAAATGTAATGGTATTACCGTCGGTCAGAAAGTGGCGGCCTTTTAGTGATCCCTAGAGCCAAGAAGAGGTTCGCAGGCTCCAGAGCGTTTTCTATACGGGCACCGATGCTTTGGAATGCCCTACCCGCGGATATCAGAGGCACTACCTCAGTAGAAATGTTTGAAGCACGACTTTTAAGACTTACTTGTACATTTCTGCATTTAGTTGAACTGTTTGTTTTGGCCTCTTTATTGCTGCTTTATTCTTTTTCTGCCCCCTTTTCCCAGGCTTGGGAATTAGGTGATGACGACCAAATTGGAGGTTACTGTTCGATCCAACAGCAACTGACTACTACAAGATTGGAGGCTGATCACATCCTCGGAGGCGCTGCTATGGAGATTTCTACATTGACCATTGGGCCCCTGCTCACCTCACCGATGTCATCTTCCTGCAGGACTTCGTTTGATTAATCACATCACTTTAACAGACACTGTATAGTACTATAATGTGTGTTCAATGTTGCCCACTCAGCATCCATTGCAGCCTGATCATCCTGGAGGGGGGATCCCCCCATCTGCGGTCCCTTCAAGGTTTTTCACTTTTCCCCATATTGAGTTTTTTGAGTTTTTCCTTGCCCTCCTGGGGTTAAGATCAGGGGATGTCGTGTATATGATCTGGTGCATATGTGAAGCCCTTTGAGACTTTCTTTTGATTAAGGGCTACATAAATAAATTTGACTTGACTTAAATAATGGTTCAATTAAAATGCATTGCACAGAAAAATGGAAGAACAAATTGCAGATAAATGTTTGAACATAAACAGTCTTTCAATAATAATAACAATGATACATCAGATTAATACAGCACTTTTCTGGACACTGTGACGCTTTACAGTGGTTCCATTATTTTTACAGTGGATCCATTATTCATGCGCTCACACATTGATGCTCTGGTGGTGGTCAACTACATATGTAGCCACAGCTACTGCCCTGGGCCACGCTGACGGAGGCCCCGCCGACCGCCACCAAACATACACACCCAGCCAGCCTTACAACAGTGTGAGTGGCACTGGAGGCAAAGTGGGTGAAGTGTCTTGCCCATGAACACAATGACACGTGACTCAGACAGAGCGGGATGCGAACAGCTGACCCTCTCTACCTCCTGAGCCACGGATGCCCCTATAGAATAAATGCAAATGCACTGTACTCTACTTAAAACTTAACTGCAGTTGTATTCATCTGAAATTCTGTGATTCTAGACGGAGCTCGCAAACCTGAGTACGTGCCGCACTTTGAGACATCACTTCAAGGTGCACAGACTCCAATTGTCCCAACCAACCTGTAGTTTGTGTCCGTGATGGGCAGCTTGTTGCATCGGATCCACCTGTCGTGGTCGGGCTCGTATCGCTCCACCCAGTAGCCGGTGATTGGGCTTCCTCCGTCCTCATCAGGCTCGTACCAGCTGAGAGTCAGCGAGTCTTTGGCAATGTTCGAAGGCTCCAACTTGTAAGGGGGGCCGGGGGGGTCTGAAAAAAAAAAAAATCCAATAATATCCGGGGCAGCGGCAGCGGAGGGGTACAGGTAAGGGGCCCAAAAGGGGACGGATTTAGTCCAGCCACAGTGAGGCTTCCATTCCACAATGTCCGCGGTGAGTGTTTTTAAGAGCTACTGGGTCCTAAAAGTGGACGGATTTTTGTCCGGCCGCGGTGTGTCTTCAGTTTTCACATTTCACTCAGCGGTGAAGTTGCTCGACGGAAGGGCTACTAATGAAAGTGCCTTTAAAGTGATAGACGGGCCGGCTGATAGGCGATTACTATTTGATCCGGTTTCTCACAAAGGCTGATAGATGGACAGCCGAAGGGTATCCCGGCTGCAGGTGGATGGCGATAAAAAAAAAAAGCTTTCCAAGTAGTGTTCAAGATTAAATGCAAATATATCAGGATTAAGAGTTCAACACTACTGATGTACTGTAAGGATACCCAAAACCTGACCTGAGTCAAGAGAAGAACTTACCGAAGGGGTATCTGGCGATAATGGGCTGGTGTTCGGCTGGTGGACCCACACCGAACTGGTTCTCAGCAAAGACCCGGAAAATATACTCCTTCAACTTGACCAGGTCCAGTGCCCTATAGGTGGTCTGTTTGACGGTGGACGAGAGTCGGTGCCAAATCTCACTGTCGGTAGCGCGGCGCTCAATGATGTAGTTGGTGACTCTGGAGCCGCCGTCGTCACGCGGCGGGTTCCAGGCCAGGAAACAGGACACGTTGGTAATTTCAGAAATGTCAAAGGCCGCAGGGGGGCCAGGTTTGTCTGAGGTGGGGGAAAATAGGACTTTTACTTGAATTGGGTCCAAAGAACATCTTACCACTGTATCCAGATTTCCACCCTACCAAGAATGTTGACGTCAACGGTGGCGGTGGCTCGGCCGCAGATGTTTGTGGCCTCAATGATGTAAGTTGAGCTGTCGTCCCGCTTGGTCTTGGAGACGGTGAGGGTGGAGTGTCCCGGTTTGGTGTAGATATTGACTCTGTCGTCTGCTTTGAGGACCAGGTCGGCTTTGGTCCACTTGACCCGGGGCTCGGGTTTGCCCGTCACCTCAGCGGGGAGTTCAATCTTGCTGCCGGCTTTGGCAGTCAGACCGGCAAGCAACTTGACATCCAGCTGGATCGCTGGTGGCTCTGGAAAAGGTTTCACCATGAACACCAACTAATTAGGAGTACAGTGATCAATTAAAACACCAAGAAACTTAATTTCAGGGACTCTTTCTATGTCCACATTTTCAATTTCCAAGCATACCTTGTGTTTAATGTTATGATTTCCTATTATCATGTGCTTGGGTTTGTTAGGATTTAACAATAACTTGTTTACATCAAACCGGCTCTTTATTTTTAACACATTTTTACCATCAGTAATAGCTGCTGCAAATCTCCTCCTGTACAGAAAATGTCATCTGTAAAAAACACCATTTTGTAAACTATTAGACACTGCCCTTAATGTATACAAAAAACAGTAAAAAATAAACGGTTGACACCCTTTCTTCGCGGAGAATTCATAGTGAATGATTATCTGTGTGCCCTTAACAGCGAGGCAGTGAGAACAGCTTGATAGCTTTTCACCTACAGCAGGTAGCTCTGGAACATACTCCCAGACAGCATAATCTCATGAACTAACCTCCCCATCCAGAAAAGCTTCTAGGGGTCTATACCTTTGGGGTCGACAGCCTGAATCTCATCCGTGGCCTTGCAGGGCCGACTAGCTCCGAGTCGGTTGAGGGCTCGGACTCGGTACGAGTACCACTCGCCCTCAGTCAGACCCGTGACTTGGCACTTGAGCTCGGGAACCAGGTCTCCGCATGGCTCCCACCGGTCGCTTCCTCTCTGGCAACGGTCTACGTTGTAGCCACGGATGCTGCTGCCGCCATCATACTTGGGAGGCTCCCAGGTCAGGAAGATGCCATTAGCCGACTTGTCTCTCCAACGTAGGTTCTCCGGTGGGTCAGGGACGGCTGTAAGACAAACCGATTGGGGTTACAGATATGCATTGTTTGGGCTCAGTTTGTGCTTCTTCAGTTCACAAAGGAATTATTTGGTAGCTCACTGGCAGGAGAGGAGACATTGACAGGCTCGTCGATGTAGGCCGGCTCTCCGGGACCACACTTGTTGCAGGCTGTGACCTTGAACAGATACTCTTTGCCTTCGATCACGTCAGTGACAGTCGTCTCCAGATCCTGGATGCCTGAGGCCACCTGACAGGGGGCGAGGGAGGGTGGCTTGGTATGTGGTGCGGTCGACTGAGGCGTTCCAGCCGAGAACATTTGAACTGTTGTACCTTGACCCAAGTCTTGCGGGAAACCTCTCGTTTCTCCACTTGGTAACCCGTCAGAGGACTTCCTCCGTCATGCTCTGGAGGGTCCCAGCTCAGGTGAACATGCTGGCGGGTCACTTCCTGAACCTTGAAGTCCTTTGGTGCACTGGGCGCAGCTGGAAAGCGGCAGCGACAAACAAAACGTTAGTACGGATGCATTTTGCTCAGCTTGGACAAACAAAGCGTCTGCTGTTGCTTACCAATGACATTGACTTGGATTTCTCCAGAGACAGACGAGACGTCGTTCTCCAGCTGCAGGGTGTAGGTGCCTTTGTCTGGACGGACGCTGGGAGTCACCACAAGCTCCGCAAAGGTAGACCTGGTGGTCACTGTGATGCGTTCATCGGCACTGGTTAGCTCCTTCTCCCCGAATGTCCACTTGGCAATGGGGACGGGATATCCGGCGATGGGGACTCTGATGGTGAGAGGAGTTGGAACAATCACCTCCAGGGCTTCTTTGAACCCACTCAGGTCCATGGTAGGTGGGGCTGGAAAGCAGAAGGAACAAAGTGATGTCAGCTGAGGTGATGATCAACTCAAAGAAATACAACTGCTCCCTGTCTCACTCACTGTGCGGGTCGTCGGCCAGAAGAGGTCCGATGACGTTGGATGGGTCTGAGATTCCGGCCGCGTTTTCAGCAAATGCTCGATAGTTGTAATATGTTCCATGTTTGAGTCCAGACACCTGAAAAATAAATAAAAGCTTGCATGAAACTCACGCTACATAAGGTAATCGGAATAATCGGTGTTCCTAGACATCGCACTTTATAGAAGAGGTCGGGGCAGAGGCGGGTGTTGCAGCGGAGCCACTTATCGGTTCCGTCCTCACAGCGCTCCAGGATGTATCCGGTAATTACACTCCCACCGTTACTGAGTGGAGTTTCCCAGCTCAGCTGCACAGAGTTCTTGTTCTGGTTTTGCCAGACCAGGTTTTGAGGCGGGCTGGGACGCTCTGTTGGTAGCACAGGTCAAGTGTAAATGTGATACCCTAATTCACATTGTCACAATACTTCACTAGTGTTAGGGTATGTTAGAAAAAGAAAAAAGAAAACTAAACAAATAATAAAACTAAGATAAAATAAACCAAAAATGATGCTTTCAAAAATAAAAGCGAATAACACAGGCATTGAAGCCCATTATACGCAATAATTAAAAGAAACGAGATAAAAAAAAGGTCTTAACGAATAGGTATAACTAATAAGAAACCCCAAACATGTCTAAACTTAGACTCACCAATAGCATCCATGATCTTGACGGGATAGGTTGCGGCACATGGCTTTCCGACGCCGGCTTTGTTCTCCGCCTTGACTCTGAAGATGTACTCTTTGTTCTCGATGACATCATTGATGACGGCGCTCAGCTCGTCGGCCTTTGTCACCTGGACTGGCGACCACTTGACAGACGTCCTGTCACGGAGCTCCACGATGTAAGAGGTGATGGGGGAGCCGCCATCTGACTCGGGCGGCTCCCAGGACACGCTGCAACCAAACTTGGAGACGTTTCCCACCGTCACGTTCCGAGGGGGATCGGGAACATCTGACCACCACAAGCCAAACCAGACTCAAAAAATCAACAAGGAAGGAGGGAATGCAATTTGTGCAGTTTGACAGTGAATGCTGAAAGGCTGCGGAATGAATTGCATGATTGGAACGTAGAAGGTGAGACTGGAAGTTGGAGTACTTTGAATCGGTCCAGAAATGTGCAACGACGTGGTAACATGCAAACTATGTCTCAATTTGAGAAGTTTAGTGTTCAATTAAACTTCTATCTATTTGGGGACTTTTCGATACGTCCCAAAATGTCCTGAGTGAAATAAACACTTTCAACTTGAAATTGGTATATGATATGCAAAATACCACTGGAATTCGGGGATCTAATAGTGAAAAGTGGAATTTGAGGAATGTTGAAATGATTGAAATAAGGAAAATAGTTCCCAAATTATTGTGATTGACCAGAGCACTTCTTTTGAAAGTTGTCTCCTTCACTTGAACGGGGTGTTTTGAGATGGAAAAAAAGTCGAATTCTGTGAAAAGTTGGAATCTCGCTCATATGGAAAGAAACAAGTTGCTTGGCTCCCCTGAATAAGGAGAACATGCTGACGCTAGAATGGTTTGAATCAGCGGCAAAATGTGGAAGCAGTAGAGCAGCGGAAATTTGCGGAATGATACGACTACGATTTCTTTTTATCATAACTTGGAGTCTGTGTGAATGTTCTTCATACCAAACTTGTTCTTTGCCTGGACAGGTTTGTCCGTCTCTACAAGGGGTCCGCTGCCAACTCTGTTTCGGGCGCAGACCCTGAAAAGGTACATGGAGTCCTTCTGGAGTCCGGTCACGGTGTACTCTGGACTCTCGGCGTGCTGCGTGGCCAGTGTCCAGGTCTTGCGTTTCACATCTCGTCTGTCCACCACGTACTCGATGACTTTGCTTCCACCGTCGTTGTCCGGTTCCTCCCATGCCAAGCTGACTTCTCCGTCAGCGGTGTCCACAACCTGCAGGTTCTTCACAGGCCCTGGGACATCTGGGATCCGGACAGACAAAGGTTTTGGTGCTGATGTGATCGCGAAACTCAAGGTAAACGGAGGCCCGCCGCCGCGCCCCCAACGACCCCACCCAACGCAAACCCTGCATATTCGCCAAACTGACCTATTTCCCAATGTTCTTGGAACCTAACCTCCGTGATTTGCTAAATCACGTATTCACTATGTTTGTGTTCTGGTCAACGCAATCAAAGTAGGACTTTGGCGCCATCTTGTTGTTGCCCTTGTTCAGGTAAGACCTTTTCACACTACACTTGATTTTGGTGGCATCGGCGGCATGGACGACAGCGCACCGGTGCAAGCTTGCCCATATTTGGAAGTGCTGAGGTCGCAGCCAACCAGGAAGTAACAGGGAGGCTTTTACCGCAACTCAGCAATGTGTATTTGTCATTGTGGCACAAAACAAAAGCACTGGTTTGGCTCATTTTAAGGCGTAGACAAGCAGCAGCCCAAAAAAGGGAATGGGTGTGTTTCATACTAAAAGCATGGCAGGATCTTGGCGAGTTTAAGGTCATTGGTGAGCCGCACTTCCACAAACACATTTCATGACATCTCAATCTGTCATTTCTCCGCGGCCCTAAAGATCAGAAACTGCATTTATGACAACTTCACTCCTGTGTACAGGACAAGTCTGCCACTCTGAAATGCCTGCGCCAACCAGTCTCCCGTTGGATGCATCTTCCAGCGTCACTGCGCTGGCCCTCTCAGATACAACATTTTGCAATTTGAGAGCACTGGCGCAGAGCAACTACCAAGGCCCTCGGTGCTTGAGCCCTCATATCATGTGCACAATGAATGAGTCTGTCGAAGGCACGCCACGCATTACTAAGCGCGGTGCGACAAGGCCTTAAGTCTTTGACTGCGTTTTATCGTGCGATTTTGAGAAGTCCTGTTATGTTAGACACTCTTTGAATGCACCTCGTGCAAAATCAAAGTGAACGTATACTTTTGCTTTTCTCGCTATGTAACTACTAACAGCCGATGCAGTCGAGTTTGCCGTGACCACTGGCCAGTGGTTATTGGGTGCAAATGCCAAAAGTTGGAGAGTATTCACTTAACAAGGTTGGTGTCAAGTGCTGTATATTTGCTTGTCCATGCTAGCTAATTCTACTGATGATCCTCAAAGAAAGAAGGACATTTGGTCTGCGTTAAAGAATTGACCTACTAAATACAGTCGCATGGGTTCATGATGGGGTACATTCTAAATGCATGGTGTTGATGTTTCGCTGATGATTCTGTTGGTGCTCTCAGACCACAATAAACCAATCAGTCCAAATGGAACATCCGTCTCCTTTTTCAGTGCTTTCTCATCGTCTGGTGGCATTTTTTGGCAATTACAACCCTCTAACAGGGGTGTTAATTATTGTTATTGTTGTTAATTATTTCCAAAGGCAGCAAAGGCAGGGTTGGGTCACACCTTCCCGCCAATAGTGTATTTACTGGATTACTACGGCTCGGCGGCAGCTGGGTGGATCTCACTCAAAACATCATCTTTGTGGTGAAGGGGATACGAGACAACATTTTCAATGTGACACTGCGATGCAGTGCGAAAAAGTATTTGCACAAGGGTGTCGTGCTGCTTCACATGGTTGGCGGGTCTTAATTACCAAGCCAAGTAAAATCGTACCAATGACATCCAGGTTGATGAAGGCTTCGCCCTCTCCGTGTTTATTCTTTATGATGACCTTATAGCGACCCTCATCTGACTTTCTGGGGTCCTTCATCCGGTACTCTGTGCAGTCGGGAGAGGTGTAAACGTTATCCTGGGGCAGACTGAAGTTGTTGAACAGCCAGTCGGCCTTGGCCTGAGGGTAGGCGCTGTAGGGAACCGTCATGACCAGGGGCTTCCCCGCATCGGTGACATAGTTTTGGTCTGTGGTCTTGATCTGGGGCGCCGCTGCAGGAACAAGACGGGGAGAAGCCGTAAGAAAGACCGAAACGAAAAGACACCGAGTCAGGAAGAACGTCTCATCCAAGCATTGGAAACGGTAATAAAAAGTTGGAGAAGGTTGCTGGATTCCATACTAATACTTGGCTTCATGATGTAAATCGAAATGTATAATATAATCAAAGAAAACAATAGATTGACATGCCCATGTGTGTTATTTGCTGATTGACTATGTTGAAGCTTGTTTTTCATGGTCTCTTACCTGCCAGCTGCAGCTTGGCCTTGGCGTCTTTGTCCTTGACAACCACTCTGTATTCGCCCTGGTCTCGAGGACGGATCTCGCATACCTGCAGCCTGTGGACTTTCCCTTCGCTCATCATCTGGTATTTGTCTCCCTGCACAACGGTCATGTTGTTCCTCAACCACTTGACTTCAACTTTGTCCTTGTTGAGCTCCACCTCGAACACCACATCCGAGCCGGGCGGCTCCGATACGTCCTGCGGTGGCCTGATGATCTCCACCGGGATCTCTGCGAGGCGCAAACCCAAACATGAGATTGTGCAGGTCGTAAGAAGCTGCTCCAGAGTGTCGTCTAGCAGTCTCACCTTCCACAAAGAGCCTAGCTCTTGATCGCTTGTCCTCGACACCGCACGCATACTCGCACTCGTCATCCGGTCGACACTCTCTGATGCGCAAGTAGCACATATTGCCGTCTTTTTCAAATGTGTATCTGGGAGAAGACGAAATTTGGTTTACAGAATGCAATTTGTTGAAAATGTTGGGGAATGCTTAAGAGCTGAAACTCAACCAAATTGTTGGAATGTAAAATGTGACACTTGCTATACAGTATGTGGAAAACTGCTCTTAAATTTCACAATTTTGGACGGAAAATTTGGGAATTATAAACTATGAAAAATGTCAAATTTTGGGGAATTCGTGGAATGTGAAGATATTTGGTTGAATTTGGAATGGGAATTTTTTTTTGGAGGGGTTGAGTGGGGCTATAAAAATGTGGAATCCTGGGGAAAACAAGGATTTTTGGAAACAATAACAAGAAAATTCCCAGAGACATTTTGAACGGGACTGCTGCAAGTCCGCAAGCCACATTTGCCAAGGCTTCGTGGTGAGGTACAACTATTTTAACCTTTGTTCTCTTTGAGACGAAAAGTCTTTCAATGATCTGATTACAACTGAGTACAGAAAAAAAAAACTTCCATTGGAAAAAGTGAATGATTTTTGGAATAGGAATGTGCTGGACAGTATGGAGTTGGAAAGAGTTGCCACTTTCCAACCCTATGCTGTAAATCATGTTTTGCTTTCATTTTGAAATTTGGGAACATTTGTGGAATAAGGATGAGCTGAAAAGTTTGCAGTTGGAATGGTTTGAATCGGTCGAATACAGGAAGTCCTCAATTTAAGAACGAGTTCCGTTCCTACACTGGCGATGTAACAAATTTCCGTGTATTTCGGATTACACCAATTAAAGTCGAAATTTACGCCAAAAATACTTTGTATATAAAAATGAAAATACATTAAAATAAAAATCATAAGATGCTGTACTTAGTGTTACTGCTGAGAGGTGGATGGAGAAGAAGGAGAGGAGGGCGAAAAAGGCAAAGATACGCAAACAGACACGATCGAGACACACTGCGCATGCTCATTGTTCAACCGCAAGGAATGCTGGTCTTTGTAATACAGGAAGTGCTTGTATGCGGAAGTGCGTTGTTTGGCGCGCAACCCACCGCAAATACACAAGTAGATTTATACAAGCTCAGAGACACAGAACAAAAGCACACTTTTGGAGCGAGGAGGAAAGCGGCTGCTTCATCCATGTGGAGAATGACATGAATATCAAGTGTTTTATTGACAGTTGAAAGTAACACGCGCAAATGACGTCCTTTGAGTCACATCACCGTGCGTCGCGGTTCACAGTGGGTTATTTAAATGCCGGAGAAACTCTGTCCGCTCATTCATGTAAACGGGTTATTCAGAATATTTCAGAAATCTGAATTTTGACGTTAAACTGAATATTGACTGCATGTAAACGTAGTCACTATGAGACACGGGCGTCATCAAGTCAAAACGTTGTAGGTCGCATACGTTGTAATTCGAGGATTTCCTGTAATGTGGAAATTAGAGGTAGATTTAAAAATGTTATTTTTGGCCTTTCACTTTGAAAAATGTTTTTTTTAAATGCAGGTTAACACACTGTTCCGCAAGTGCGGATGTGCAAACACTGGTGAAGCCCAAGCACCTGGGTCCTTCTCTGATCTCGCGTCCGTCCCTGTACCACTTGACCTCGACCTTCTCTTTGGTCAGCTTGCAGGAGAATTCGGCGTCCTCGAACTCCGTGATGGTCTGGTCTTTCAAGTGCATGGCGAAGTCGGCAGGCGCCTCGCTGATGATCAGCTCAGCCGTCGACTTGTCGTCACCAGCCACCACGGTGTACTCGCCCTCGTCCGCCAGCGTGCAGTCTTTGACGGTCAGCATGTGCTTGTCTTTGTCCACCCGGTAGACCAGGCGCTTGCTGAAAACGACTTCCTCGCCGTCCTTGATCCACTTCAGAGTGACGTTGTGGCGGTTGACCTTGCAAGAGAAGCTGACCGTCTTCTTCTCCTGTGTATCCACGTCCTCCAGAGGAACCACAATCCTCAAGCGTTCCTCTGAGGATACAAATGTCAGAATCAAGGCTAAGACCCAGGTAACGTTGGTAAATATCTTTCCCGGAAATGCTAACTTCTGCTGCGCTAACATACAGCAAGAATGGGCAAAATTCAAACAGGCTAACTGTTGCCAAGCTAGCATTTAGCAAGGTAGCAGCTGCAGATAACCCTGTAAAACAAAATCACAACTTTCTCTGCAAATAAGTAATGTTGCTAAAAATGATAACACCCTATCAGTTGTTATGCTAACATTCAACAGAATTACAATCGATAAAATGTGAATATGCTGACAGTTACTTCACTTATGGCAGGAATGGAAACTGAGCAACAATAGTCCCGAGAACAACAATTTACAACTTTCTCTGCTTTCAGTTACTGTTTCCAATGAAAATTTCTAGCATGCCAACATGCTAACGAAAGCCATCATGGGTCGCCCACAAGACCAGACTCACCTTTGACGACAAGTCCGCAGGAGCTCGTAACGTGCTCTCCTCTGTGATTGCTTAGGTGGACGCTGTAGTTGGCTTGGTCGTCCTGCTGCGCATCTCGGATCCTCAGCGAGAAGATGTTGTCTCGCTGGACCATCGCATACTTGCTGCTTTCGAAAATGGTCTCGTCGTTCTTCAGCCACTTGGCCTTGGCGCCCTCGTTGTTCACCTCGCAATTCAGGACCACTTCCTGGCCTTCGCTGGCCTCTGTGTCCTTTAGCGGTGTGATGATCTTCAGTTTCTCTGAAGGCCACCAGGTGACATTGAAATTAGCCTCATGTCAAAAGTGCTGAAAAGTAGGCCAGGGTTTTTCCTGCATATCAAAATGGAGGTGGCCGCCTCCGCCAAATTGCGGTGCACCTTGGGAAGCTCATGAAAACCGTTATCTGACCGGCATAATTTTCAACTGCAATTGTGGTATTAATTTGGGCCAGAAAACACCCCGGCGATGTAACTTTATGTAATTCCTTACCGAGTACGGTGAGCTGGGCACTGGCTCTGGTGGCTCCGATCATGACCACGTACTTGCACTCATCGCTGAGCTCGCAGTTCTTGATGACCAAAGTCCTTCTCTTGCCATCACTGATCATCTGGTACTTGTCCCCGGCCTCCAGCTCCTTGGTGTCCTTCTTCCATTTGACCTCAAAGGTCTCCTTGGACACGGTGCAGGTGAACTCGGCCTTTTCGCCCTCTACCACTTCCACGCTGCGAGGCCTGGAGAGAAACTCCGCCGCCAGTTCTAGAAGAGCGGGAGAGAAAGACTAGTTTAGACATGACAACATCAGTTTAAACCAGTAAACGTGTAAGTCAAGGAGCCATTGTACAATTCAGTGAGTTATAAGCTTGGTCGTCGAATGAATGAAATTCCTAAGGTTAGGCACCAAAGTATTTTGAAAAAACAGCCACAGAACAGGAAGTGGAAGTATGTGTGTTTCAGGATCGATTTTAAAGTACTTTTATTAGTTTATAAATGTGTTAATGGTCTTGGGCCATCTTATTTATCTGATTTGCTTTTATCATACCAGCCCTCGCGGATCCTGAGGTCCTCTGGCGCCGGCCTTTTATTTATTCCAAGGGTGAGGACCAAAATGCATGGCGAGGCTGCATTCAGCCATTTTGGTCCTCACCTTTGGAATAGCCTGCCAGAGGATGTCAGGTCTGCAGAGACTGTTGATATTTTTAAGAGGAAGCTCAAGACACACCTTTTTAGTTTGGCTTTCAACAACTTTTAAATAATTTATCTTTTCTTTTGATTGAAGATAATTCTATGTTTTGCTTTGAATGTTTTAAAGCACTTTGAGTTGCATTTTTATGTATGAAAAGTGCTATATAAATAAAATGTGATTGATTGATTGATTGATGTGTACCGTTAATCCTGAGGTTTCCCGAGGTTCTGACCCTGGGGCTGAGCCTGCAGTTGTACTCTCCGGCATCTAGCATCTTCAGGTCCTGAATGAGGAGGATCCTCCTCCTGCCATCCACGATGTGCTCGTAGCGGCCGCCCTCCGGCAACTCCTCATCGCCCTTGTACCAGGTGACGTCGGCGTCGGGTTTGGAGACTTCGCAGATGAGCTTTACGCTGTCAGTCTCGGTTCCCTCTACATTGGACAGGTTCTTGGTGAACCTGGCCTCCTCCTCTGTGAGAGACCACCACCAGCTTGAGTCACATGTCATCACTCATTGTTATGTTCTACTGGTTTAATGAGCATTTAGGCCAACTCACTACTGTATTTGTATGTTGGTCATGATGGTGGAGAAGTGAGTCTTTTTTTAGGTGGCATTGGTGTAAACAGTTTGACAACTGCTGTACCTCGCGTCGCCCTTCTTACCGATAACAGAAAGCATGCCGGAGGTCTTGGAGGTCTTGGCGTCGCACTCGTACTCGGCTTCGTCATCCATAACCGACTTGTGGACAACAAGGATGTGTTGACGTCCCTGAGCAATAATTTCGTACTTCTTCCCTTTTCTGATTTCACTTCCATCCTTGAACCATCGGACCTGTGAAGAGGAAGCAGGAGGTAAGACAATGTTCAGACAAGAAAGGGGATGACAATAACTGCACGGAGGCGGGCGACAATGGCACATTGGCGACCAAGCTCACCTTTACATTCTCTCGGGATACTTCACACTCAAACCTGGCAGATTCCTTCTCTTGTACTTCCAAGTCATGGAGTGGCTTGGAAAACTCCACATGGAGAGCTGTGGGTAGAGACACAGAAGTTACACCACCTCAGTCTTTAACTGAGGGGTTCGTGAAAGTCTCCCAGTAAACCCTGAATAGTGTTACCCGAATCCCCTTGACAGATTCTGGTGGAACTCCTACTGGAGTTACTACAGACTTTTTAATAGTCATTAATTAACTTGAAACTGAAAGTTTTTACCTCCAGAGAATGGGAAGTGAACCCCTATCATTCCAGATAGCCAGTAAGACCTACTCAGTCTTCAATTCAAGGGGTTTGTGGAAGTTTCCGAGTGAAACATGATGAGGGTATCCCAGATCCCCGATAGACTCTGGTGGTTCTCCAACTAGCTTTTCAGTTTCTAGCGAATTTTTGACTTCAAACTTAAAACTCTTGCTTCCAGAAAAAAGGAAGTGAACCCCACCCAAATCCGGTGAGTGAGTCCTTGGTGTGTGTTCTAAATGGGTTCTAAAATGTTCTAAGCAGGGTCTCAAATTCAGCTGATGGTTTGAATCAGGTGTGTTGCAGCAGAGAAAGATGGAAAACATGCAGGAAAGCGGCCATGGTGGACCGGAGTTCGAAACCCCTGATCAACAGCCTGTGTACCTTTTGAAGGGGGCGAGGTACTCGTGTTCATTGTTGACTAAGCGGGAAGTCCTGAATTCTTTGGTGGTGAAACTCAAACAGGAGCTTCATTTTTTGCTGACTATCTGACTTAAATCGTACAGGTTTGTACCTCCAGAGAAAAGGAAATGAGCCCCACTATGTCAACTAAGTGCGTTTTTTGGGGGAACTGGTTCTCATAGGATGTACTTCTCATTTTGTAGGTGTTGGTACTGACGTTCAACGTTGAGGAAGCAGGAAGTCTTGAATTCTTTGGCAGCACAGGAGTAGGTCCTGGAGTCATCCAGGATGCATCCGTGGATGAGCAGCGTCCTTTTGCGTCCGTCTACAAGCATCTCGTACTTTTTGGTCTTGTGGATCTCCTGTCCATTTCTGAACCACTGCACCTCTGCATTATCCCGGGAGACTTCACACTCCAGAGTGGCGGTGGCCTCCTCCTCCACCGTCTGGTCCTCCAGCGGCTTGGTGAACTCCACCGGTGGCTCTGAACATGCAAAACGACAACAAACCACTCTCAGTACCGAGCCAGGACAAGCTAGCGGTCACCGATTGGCTTTCGACGTGCCACCTTTGACGATGAGCCTGGCTTCGGTCTGGCAGTCTCTGGTGGTGAGTCGGACTTGTCCCGCTTCATGCAGCTGGACGTCCCTTAGGGCCATGCTGTGGACTTTACCATCTGCTTTCAGTACCACCTGCAGGTCAAAGTGAGAACGTCAGTCTCTGCCCTTGAATGCTGCTTGTAATTATGTAATGTTTATTCCATGGATCATGGAAATCAGAAACTGAGAGAAACAACAGTTAAGGTAGATGACTCCTTCTCTATTGTTACAGGTCAAAGCAACACTGACTGATTTCACTTCATGATGCAAACAAACACTTTCCCGTACCAGTGACACCCAATCAATACAAAGAACTGCTCAATATAATGAACTTGAACTAAATACTTTTCAATATACTGAGCATCACTCACAGGACATAGAAAATGACATTGACCCAGAAAATAACTTTTTTCATGCCTTCAACAATACTTGCAAGTGCTACACAGAGGAACAATATAACACCATCGACTCTGCCCAAAAAATATCAATTATTCACTTTAATAGCAGAAGCCTGTATGCCAATTTTCATCGTATCAAATCTTATCCAGGCCAGTGCACACAACCCTTTAACATAATTGCAGTATCGGAAACATGGACTAACAAAGAAAAAGGCATGGACCTTGAAATAGATGGATCTGAAATGGTTTGTAAGAATAGAGAGAACAGGAATGGAGGTGGGGTGGCTTTGTATATAGACAGGAATTTTTGTTTCAAGGTGGTAGACAGAATGACACTGGTGGTGCATAATATGGTAGAATGTATTACAGTAGAAATATCTTTGGAAAAACTCTATAGAACGCCAGGTTCGAATATTGATGCATTTAAAAACTGGATGGAGGAAGTCCACACAGAAACAAACAAAAAAACAGTGTTCATCTGTGATGACTATAATATTGATCTTCTCGATCCAAACTGCACACGTTAAAACTGGCCGCAACAACACAAACAGGAAGTGAAGTTGGCAGCGTGGCAGACTCACCCGCTCGCTGGGCTCTAGCTTGATGCCGTCCAGGAACCACTCCACGGGAACGTCCTCGTAGGACAGCTCACACTCGAAGGTGGCCGTCTCGCCGGCCGTCACCGTCACGTCGCTCAGCGGCCGTGTCAGGCCAACCGCTCGGGCTTTGGGGCGAGGAGAAGAAATGCAGCGTAAGAGCAGGTCCGCCAGATCCTCCCATCCAAAAAGAAAAACGCGTCCCCGAGAGAAGTCTTCAGGGCCGGGTCCTCTGAGCGGCCACTGGGACGACTGCCAGCAAGCCCCCTGATGCTCAGTGCCGGGGGCTTAACCATTAGCACACGACCCGGGTCGCATCCCGGCGCGGCCAATCAGCACTAATCTGCGCCGGATAAGGCCCGCCGCTTTCAAAATAACTCCGGATACCGATTGGTGCACGGGGAAGGGGTGGGGCGAGCCTACTCGTGCCAATCACCTGCTACCAAACTTCTTCGATAAGTGGATTGCAGACCCGAGTGCTAACCCTACATCCCGAGTGTCATAACTACAGCCCCCCCAGTCACTTGGATCGACGTGTCCAATAGGTGTTGATTGCACACTTATTATACATGTAAAAATCATGCGACGATAATAAAATAGCAAGACTATTAAGTGGCTATTATTATCATGTAGTGGTAATAATATACCAGCAAGACTATTAAGTGGATATTATTTATTTCCTCGACACCATATGTATCACATGTAGAAATAATTGTAATTATTACAATGTCATACTCTAGGGAGACCTTGGTTCGAAATGATTGGAATGTTACTACTTGGTAACAATTTACATGGAATGATTATTACAAGTTTATTACCAAGTGTTTAGTATTGCTGTCCACTACTTTCTTATTACAAATATATATGTACTGTATGACTACACTTACAAATAAATAATGTGTTTATTACATGTTGAGATTATGTACATGTATTGGAGTCTAATGCTACGTTCACACCAATTGCGGATGAGTGTTCTGCTTCGCTTTATTCGCTGGCGTTTGACTGCGGGAAATTTGACAAACATGCATTCACACTCAACATGACTTTTGACAATTTGGAGTCTTCAATGAACCCAACATGGATCATTTCGGAGCAGGTTAGGCTGGGATACCTGAAAAAAAACTGCATGGAAAGCCAAGGCCGAGATCCCAACAGTGGACCTCAAAATCTGAGGTGCCGCGCACACATGCACACATTCTGTCACCTTTGACACGGAGCTGAGCGGACGATTTTGCATTTGCAGCGGCGAAATCCACGCCTCCCGCCATGTCCTTGCGGCAGTTGAAGAGCATCAAGGTGTGCCTGACTCCTTCCACCTTGATCTCCACTTCCTAAGGGACCACAAGAGAAGAGGCGGGCAGCGTCACAAGACGGCGCTCGCAAGAAAAGACGCTGACGAAGGGGGAGGAAAAGCTCACGGCAGACGGGTGAAGGGTCTCGCCCTTCAGCTTCCAGGTGGCGTGGAGGTCCTCCTCGGAGATCTCAGTGTCAAACTTGGCCGTCTCCGTCTCGGTGACTTCCACACTGTAGAGCGGACGCATCACCTTGATGTCACGCTCTGCGGCGTGTGGAAAGACATTAGCGTTAGTACAAAGGGACAAACAAGAGATTCTTGCTGTGGCGACACTGTAGAGACACCAGTGATGGTCTGGAGACATAAGAACTCGGCAGGACCACCCAGCCTCTAAGATCCCAGTAAGGAGTGTTTCCTTCTTAACCTCTGTGGAAGAAACTTAAAAAATGGCTACGTGCAGCATTTGTTTTACACGGGAGCAAATGAAGAACCCACAAAGACAATTGGAGCATGCACGAAACACAACTTTGTGCTCAATAAGCACCAACTGCTTTCCAGACCTGACAATGGCCTTTAAAAACCCTCACCGTATCTACAAATCCTGAGAACAAATCCCATCCTAAGGAATAAAGAGGAGACTACGTGCACATGGGCATGTATACTGACTAAAGAATTCAGAGGTTGGACTTGAATTTTCTGTGAACACATCCAGGTACTCCGCAGGAATGACCAATGCTAAAAATATAATTCGGAACTTCTTCGGTAGAGATCTTAAAAACATGTCGGTTGCCAAACGAGCCCCATCACACGCATGCGCATCCTAGTCCGACTGAACAATATTCCTAAACCCTGATAGGCTCTAAATATCCCATCCAAAGGAATAAAGAGACGCATGTGCATACTGGACAAAAATATTAGGAACTTCAACTTCTTAACTTCTGTGCTAGAAACATAAAAAACAAGGACTTGTGCTGCAGCTTCAGTGCAAAAGTTTAGTTCTGTCTAGACCAATTAACAGGGTTTGAGTTACTTGCGCATCAAATTTTACATTTTTAGAGTACATTTGACTCTAAGAAGAATATTTGGTTCCAGTCGAACAAAGTCTCTCCTTTTAGAGACACCAGTAATTGACTAACTCACAGTAGGTGTGACATGGGTCATGTGGTAGAGTGGCCGTTTCCTAACCTGAAGGCTGTTGATACGTTCCTCAACCCTTGTGTGACTTGAGTAAAACTGACTCAAAAACACTGCTTGTAAAATTGACTTAGAATTTCTGAGTGAAAAAACGTATTTATTTATTTATTTTTTGAAGTAAATAACTATCCAAATGCTTTTTCTGTGTAAAATTGACTGAATACTATTCCCTTTCAAGAGTTACTCTGTTTAGACTGGGACCAAATATAATCTTTTTAGACTACAATGTACTCTACGAAATTTACTATGTGGGAACCAATGAAGACCCCACAGAGAGCATTCGAACCATTGTATAGACCCATGTCATACAAACACAGCTGTCAATTTTGCTCCTAACAATCAATATCGCCCCTCAACATTGCCCCAGGTTGACGATACAAGTGAAAAGCCCCCACAAAGCGCACCTGAGCCCCACGAAGGACACCTGCTCCCCCATAAAAAGAATAAAGGACCATTCCAAAGAAGAAAACTTGTAGCAAACTTTCGGTACCTGCCCGCCAATGCGGGAACCACCAAACATGCAAGAAGCCTCCATGTAAGGGTACCTGAAGCAACAGGAAGCGCACCTGAGCCCCCACTAAGTATACCTCAACCCCAATGAAGAGGTTAAATGCCCTCCTTCCCAGTCGACAACGTCACGCTAAACAATTATTGTCCTCCCACCCAGAGGCGACCGAACCACAGACAAATACTCATTTAAGTGCATCTGAAAATTACCCAGTCGACACAAAACAAACCACACGCCCGTTCCGAAGATCCGAATAGCAGGCACACAAAGCTGGAACCTTGCAAACAATTTGTGCGTATGAGGGTGTCTTGTTCGACAGAGTTCTTACACGGTTTGAAACTCATGACATTCACAACCACCCCAGAGATTCTGTTCTCGCTTTCCTCAAAAAGTCTCCAGAGGGGCTGACGCAACTAGTACCTTCGATGTTGAGCTGGGCCGTGGTGCTGTCAGTGCCACAGTCACACGTGAAGGCTCCCATATCGCTCTTGGCCGCCTTGCGGATGACGAGGATGCGCTTCCTGCCGTCGGACTGCATCAGAATATTCTTGGAGGCAAAGATTTCGTTGCCGTCTTTGAACCAGCGGACCTCGCCGGCGGCTTTACTCAGCTCACAGGACAGCACCACCTCGTCCTTTTCGATAGCGGTGTAATTTTGGAGCTTGACCGTGAAGTAGAGGTCGCCCTCTGCAAGATGATGTCAGGTTATGGCGTCAATGCACAAACGCGATTTGCTGCGGGACGACTGTAGTTGTAAGCATGAATACGAAGACTCCGGGCTGACATACTAACCCAGCACGGTCAGCATGGCCTCGGCCATCTTGTCCATGGCTTCCACTTTGATCATGGATGTGTCATCAATAGAGACCTCCTTGAAGGCCAGCGTGTGGACTCTACCATCCTCTGACATGTGCACCACCTTGCTGGGGTGCAGGCGTGCACCGTTTTTGAACCAAACCACCGGGATCTTTTCGTGAGAGAGTTCCACACTGAATTCGGCCGTTTCGCGCTCCTTCACCGTCACATCCTTGATGGGTTTGATAAACTCGAGGCGGATACCTGACAGACAGAGACTGTGTTGACACTCCAGCTACAGACACTTGACCAAATCTGAAGTAGCCAGTAGAAGCCAACATAGAATTTTGAAATTTTGAGGACAAATCCCATACATTAGGATTAAAGAGTGGGAGAACACATGGTCAAAAGTATGGGAGGTTGACTTGGCATCATACCAAGATATTTTAAACAAAGTCGAGAGTGCACCAGTGCACCAAGCAAGCTTCAGATACTTTACAAAACGTGTTTTGTGCTTGAATGTGTTTGGTGTGGAAGAATTATCTTGTTACTTGTGTCCAGGTGGTTTACATGTACCAGTGACCACCGTAAGAACCTGCTGTACCACTGTGAACCTTGTCAGCCAGCACACAAGCTGCCCACTAGGTTCATTTCTTGACGAAAATACTTGACTTTGAAAGGCATGTGCCAAATACATCTCTTATGACATGTCCACCTATTTCGACATCAGGTACCTTCAATAATCAGCTTCCCTGATGTTCTCTTGTCTTCTGCCTCAAACAGGTACTTCGCTTCATCTTCATATCTGGCCGATTTGACGACAAGAGCGTGTTTGTTTCCGTCTTGCAGCAGCTGATATTTGTCATCGCTTGACAACGTCTGAGAGCCTTTGAGCCAACGGAAACCTTTGGGTTCTCTGGACACCTCCAGCTCAAACTTTGCATCATCCTTTTCAAAGACGTACACGTCAGCCAGCGGCGTGATGAAAGAAACTGGAATCTCTGTTGATTGGTAGTCAATTAGTGTCAGAATGAAGGCAATGTTAGCGGAGGAGATGCCGACGCTCACCCTTCACTTTCAGATTGGCCGAGCACTTGGCGTCAGCTGCGCTAAACGAAACCTCGCCGGTCTGAGGCACCTTGCAGTTGTACAGCACCAGAGTGTGCTTAGCTCCATCCTCCACCATCTCCACATCCTGTTTATGCCGATACACTTTTCAACACTAAGATTGGGGTTGTGAGACCACCATTTCACACCTCACACATGCGCGCATGCACACACATACAGAAGATCTTGGGGGTTCACATACGGGAGATGGACTTAGGACTTGGCCATTCAGTTTCCACTGGCTGTGCACATCGTCCTCACTCAGCTCCACCTCAAAGCGAGCCGTCTCACCCTCAAACACCTCCACGCCGTACACCGGCCGCAGCACTCTGATGTGGCGGGCTAGCGTTGAAGAGAGGCCACAACTTGGTGACAAACTCAGAAACTCGGGACCCCCATGCAAACATCTCAGGGCGTATAACCAACGTTAATAAAGAATTTTCATCATCAAACTCGCAAGAGAGCGGCGTGAAGATGGTGTTGAAGAAGAAGATGACATGGAAAGAAGGAGATTAGAGCGTAATTGGAAAAGCTGCGAAGTGTGTCATTAGCGGCCAAAGCCCCTTGGGGGGGTGCAAGTGCTGTGTAGTAGGAGATTTGTGTGGGTGGGGCCTCACTGATGAACATCCACAACAAATTGTGGACATTACCTTCAATATGAAGAATTGCTGTCGTCTTGTCCGTCCCGCAGTCGCACACGTACTGTCCCTTGTCTATGTCCGCAACTTTCCTGATGAGCAGCATTCTGCGGTTGCCCTCTGCCTTGATGGCGGCCACCTTAGAAGCCTTCACTTCTTCTTCATTGTGGTACCAAACCACCTTAACATCTTTGTTGAGCTCACATTCTAAGACCACCTTGTCCTTCTCCACTGCTGTGTAGTCCTGCAGCTTGACCGTGAAGTAAGCGTCTCCCTCTGGATGGGCACAGTTGTACAATCATGACACAAAACCTATTAGAGAGACTGGACGCTGTCCAGGCACCAAGAGGGTAGACGAGGACGCTGGCATAAGCCCTGGACGGACAATAAAAATCAAGAGTTACCTATGACGGTCAAGTTAGCCATGGAGGAGACTCCTTTGGCCTCAGCCTTGACCTGGCAAGTATCATCTAGAGTCACGTCCTTGATCTCCAGCACATGCCGCTTTCCATCCACGTGCTTGAGCACCATTCGGCTTGGATGGATTTTGATATCATTCCTGTACCAGGTAACCGGAATATTTTCATGAGAGAGCTCCAGCTCAAAGTGAACTGTGCTGCCCTCCTTCACCGTTTGGTCCTTGAGCGGCGAAATCAGTTTGAGCCTGATGCCTACAACCGCAGTGTCAAAGTAATTAGGACACAGATCATGACACAAGTGTCACCACAAATCCACAGGTCCACCACTTACCCTCCACTGTGAGTCTCGCCTTGGACTCTTTGCCCAAAACCTCAATCTTGTATTCGTCCTCATCGTCAAACTCGCAGCAGTTGATGATGAGCATGTGCTTTTTGCCATCGTCAATGATGTCATATTTGGTGTCTGGTGTGATGATGTCGCTGCCCCTGTACCACATGACCTTAGGGACATCTCTGGTGATGGCACATTCGAATTTGCCCTGTTTCTTTTCAGGCACGCTAACGTCCTTCAGTGGTACAACAAAATCCATTGGGATTTCTGAAGAATGTCAGAATGTGACAGGCAGACACATCAAACGTACGGCAATGGCAATGGCAGTAAACGGCAGACACAAAGCTGACATTTTATCGCCACATACACTACAGACATCACTGCATGTGTTTCCAGACCAGACGGAATGACAAAGACAAGTAAACCAAAAATAACAGGAACAGAGATCTTGTGGGGGTGGGGGGGTTGGATGAATAAAGTCCTAAAGTCCACATGGACCTGAATTTATTTCTTCCCTGACTTTAGGCCTCTATCTGTACAGAAACTAAAACAGTCAGAGTTTGAAAAAGACAACGCATGGACACCCCATGATGCTGTAAATACATTCTTACCTTTCACGGTGAGCATTGCACTTGTGACAGCGTTCAGCGCCTGGTAGGACACTTCGCCCGACTGGTCCAGTTGACACTTCTTAAGCTTGAGCTGGCGCACGCCACGTTCCATTTGGATGTCACAGGTCTACGAGAGGGTAACTGTTACCTAAGATACAAATCTATACAGCTCAAGGAGTAGAAAACAATCCAGTCTGTCATACCGGGGATCTCGTCAGAGGCTCCCCTTTGAGCTTCCATTGCCCTGGAATGTCATCCTCAGATATTTCAGTCTCAAAGGCAGCATCTTCCTTCTCGAACACCTCCACACTGGCCAGGGGCTTCAATATCTCCGCCTCACGCTCTGAGATAAGACATGTTATCACATGGTAAATGGGCTGTCACTTGTATAGTGCTTTTCTACTTTTGGTACTCAAAGCGCTTCACACTGTACCTCATCTACCTACTGATGACGCAGCATCAGGAGCAACTGGGGTTCAGTATCTTGCTCAAGGATACTTCGACATAGTCACAATGCCCGGGGATCGAACCCACAACCTCTGGGTTGGGAGACGACCACTCGACCACTGATCCATGCCGCCCCATCAAATGAACCAAAGAGTAAAATATGGCAGTTGAAAGAAATTAAACCCAAACCTCCTAGCGTCAGTTTGGCGGTGTAGACACGTCCCTCCACCTCCACTGAGTAGTCTGACACGTCGTCAGGCTGGCAGTTCTTAATGGTCAGCGTCAGGCCATTCCCATCCTTGTTGATCTCCACTTTGTCGGAGGGAGTCAACTCCTTGTCTCCTTTCAGCCATTTCCAGTTCGGTGTGTCCTTAAACAGCTCGCCTCTGAATGTGGCACTTGCCTTTGGTTTTACATGCTGGTCCCTCAGAGGTCTTACAAGCCAGTCTTTAATGACCTCTGTTTTACCCAGACCAGATTGTCAGAGTCCAATTTATATAGATTGCGAGCCTCTAGGATTAAGTAGAAATACTCACCGGTCACTTTCACGTTTGTCGATGTCTTCAACTCATTCTGGTTGGCCACTTCGCATGAGTAGCAACCAGCGTCATCCTCAATGGTGTTTTGGATAGTCACGGCGTGCGCCAGGCCAATGATATTGATCTGGAACTTATTTTCCTGTTTCTTCAGAACCTCGCCATTCTTCTTCCAGATGACATCTCGCTCCTTGTTCAGCTCACAGGACAGGTAGAGTGGCTGACCTTTCACGGCCGACATCTCCGGCTCCAATTCCTTGGTCCATTTTACAGGGAGCTCTGAAAATGAAAATGAGAAAGAAAAATTCAGGTGAGTTCCTGACCGTCCTGTATCTAGCCAAAGCTCAAAGACCTACTCAGAACAGGATGACTATGATGTAGCAACTACACACCTTCAACAATGAGCTTGGCGGTGCAGTTGATTTCCTTGCCAGCGTTCTTGGCGACACAAGTGTACTCTCCAGTGTCCGACAGCTGCACGTCTTTAACCATCATCTTACGATCTTTGCCATCAGAGGTGAACTTGTGCTTGGGGCTCTCACGCAGGTTGCTGCCGTCCTTCATCCATGACGTGACAGCAGTGGACGGTGACACTTGACACTCGAACACAGCCGACGAACCAATGGACTCGGCCTCCTGCAGCACGATGTCCTCCAGCTTCTTGATAAACTTGAGCGGCACGGCTTTGAGTTTGTATCCTCCAAAAGGCTCCTCCGGAGGTGGAGGAGTGCCTCTTCCGGCAGGTCTGAGGCCACGCCCCCTGCCTTCAATGGGCGATGGCGTAAGCTTGGCTGAAAGACAAATTAAAGGAACAGAACTTTCAGGATGGGCAGACGTTACAGACTGAATTCAGTCAAAGAAAACTCACGTTTGAGGCCTCTTCCTCTCCCTCTTCCTGCTTCCTCTGCTGGTTGTCCCTCTGTTCAGAAACACAAGATATCAGCTTGTTGCACTCAACATAATCTTTTATGAATGCTGGTGAATGTGGAGAAATGAGCGTGAATGAATGTAGAGGAATGAGCGCGAATGAGTGTCGTGCTAACGTTACTCAATTAAATAAAGTATGACAACGGGTTCGAGTACCGTAATGACATGAAGATGAAGACGGGACACAAGTGGACAGGAATGACATTACAACAAAACCGGAGAGGTTGAGGACCACCAAAAACAGGTATGGTGTGTGAGCGGTGTGAAAATGGAGGCATGACCATGGCAATGAGTTGAGATTATTCAGTGCATGAAGGATGGCTCTCTCCAAGGTTGTCCCGCTTCCGACGTCTCACCTCTCCTGGTCGCCCCCGGCACCTCCAGAGCGCCCTCCTCCCCTTCACCTTCCCAGTCTTCATCAGGAACCAGTTCCCAGCCCCAGACCTCTTCCTCTTCTGGCTCTGCCTCCTCGTCTACCCCGAAGTCCTCCTCAAACACCTCCTCCTCTGGCTGGGTAGCAACCTTTTTCATCTCGATCGCTCCAGGAGAAATTTCCTTGACTAGGGGAATCTTTTCTTTTGGAGGTTTTGCCACATCTAGGTCTTCCGGTGAGGGAGTTTTGGGTACTTTCTTGAGAGTGGCTGCATCTGGGGAGTCCTTAGGTGAAATTGTTTTAGGAATTTTTTTGAGTTTATCAGCAGCAGGAATCTTTCCTGCATCTTTAGTCTTCTCAACTTTTGGTGATGGTGTCTTTTTCAGCTGAATTTTCTTGATTTGCTCTACAGGTGTCAAAGCCACCTCTTTTTGGTCCTTGGTTTTGGGTGTGACTCCCTTCCTTAGCTGCAGTGGTTTAGGCTCCTCTGTAACTTGATCCGCTTTCTTTAAAGGAGATGGCACTTGAGAGGCAATCTTCTTTGCAGGAACAGGCTCAAGGGTCTCCGGCTTTTCCTCCTCTGTTTGAGGGCTCTCTGTTTTCTTTGGTTTAGCAACCGGTACTTTCACTTCTGTTTTTTTCTGAGGGGGAACGTGTTTCTGGTGCAGATCTTCTATTGGTTTCTTGTGTTCAACCTCTGATGGTTTGTTCTCTGGTTCAATAGCTTCATTTGAAGGTCGAGAGAAAGGCTTGAGATTGACCTTCTCTGGCACTGGCTCTGGCTGTACTGTTGGGGTTTTCTTTACCTTTACTGGTGCTTTAGCTTCTTCCTCCTCAGGTTTTTCCTGATGTACAGGCTTAAGCACCTTTTCTGGGGGCTCCATTACCTCTGCTGCTATTTTCTGAGGTATCTTCGGAGGTTCCTTTACCTCAGTCTCCCTGGGGATCCTTGCTCCCTTTTGGAAGGCCACAGTGTCCCTGTCTGGTGTGTCGTCTTTTGCTTTCTCTGGGTCTTCATTAGATTTGACTGGCTTCTCAAAAGGTTTTAGTTTGACAACTTCTTGTTCTTCTTTATCAGAAGGCAGTTTTTTCACTTTTTTCAAGGCAGTAGGAGGAGGGGCTGGTTCCTCCTCCTTTGGAGCTTTGGGAGTTTTCTTCCATGAAATGGTTTCCTCTGGTCCATCTTTTGGAGTTCCTTTTTGATGGCTCCATTTAGGCTTAGTATCGTCTTTTTCTAGTTCTTTATTCGGCTTTGGAATTTCCTGCTTTTTCTCCAACTCTGCTTTGTCTCTTGATGTCCTCTCCTCTACAGACATCCTGGTGGTAACCATCATTTCAACTGCGTGTTCTTCGTGCACCAGCTCAATAATGTCGACTTGTGTGGTCCTGGTGGCCTCTCGAAGTTTATGCTCCTTCTCAGCCTCTTTAGGTGATACTGATGGAATCTTCTTGAGATTAACCTTTTCCAGCTCTTGCTCCACTTCTTCCCTCGTGACCGGAGTGGTTTTTCTCAGAGTCGGAACCTCAAAGGTCCCTGCCTCTTCCGTAGGAACTTTACCTTTTTTTAGCAGAGCTGGTTCTGAGGCAGCACAGGTTCATGTTACCAGAAGTCGATGCAAACAAACAACATATCAGACAATGGACTCAAGACACAAAGACTGAGTAGGAACAAGTGAATGTGTCATTACTCTAGTCCTGCTGTGGGCATTGTTCCTACCTTTCTTGACTCCTGCTGGTGCTTGAACTGGTCCCTTGGTCTCATCTAAAGGTTGAAAAAGCAGTTATCAGATCATTTATTTGTGGAAATTGTTGACTGACGACCTTACAGGCCTGGATAAAAGCATCCTGAACCTCAACAATGCAGACAACATCAAGAAGTAAACAATAAAACGAAGACCCTTTCCATTGGTTTGACAAACTACCTGTCAGAGGGGCCACTTTTCCAGGTTTTTCTTCTTCCACAACTATCATGGTTGGATCTTTGGCCTTTACAACAGGCTTGACCTCTTCAACGGTAACAAAAATAAATACATAAATCAAACAGAAAATGAAAAAAAGATGTTGCAGTAAAACGAGCTGACAAGGTGTTATGATTGAAGAGGTCTTGGATACCTGGCTTGGTCATTGTTTTTTGTAGCTGCTCACCCTCACCTGGCTTTTTGACTTCAACTGGTGTAGGTGCTTGGCGCTCTTCAAGTACAAGGTAAATCAAGTCAACAAAAAGATTTGCATCTTGAGAAGAGTATCTTAGAATGCTGTCAACATTCGCAGACGCTTAAGAGTGACATTCAATGGGGATGCTACCTTCTGGTGGAACAGCAGGTTTGGCTGCCAGTTCCTTGACTGGTGGTCGGAACTCCTCCACTGAAGCTTGGAAATGAAACGAAATGACAGTCAGAGAGTTCATGCAGGAGACGCCAAGAACAACAAACACTTATAAAGATGGATGGACAGAGACCGAAGAGGTTAATGTCCTTGGTTTGGAAAAAAATATGATGTGAGATGTGCTGGACTGGAGAGTTAGAAGAGGCAACATTAAAATGCCTGGCTGGGCAGGAGGATGCTTGTTTGTGCCCATTGGAAATGGGTGCCATGACATGAGATCCTTAAGCGATGTCTGCCGATGTGACGCAGAAGTGCTGGACAATGACTTGTGCTCTAGGTCACAAAAACACATGATCTGTGACACGCCACACGTTTTTATTTCGATACCTCTGCAGAAATTCTGAGATGAAAGCCCGTTTTCTTCGCTGGCCTTAGCCAGTAGGGGAGCACTTTCCCCCAGGGCTGGTTTGTGTTCATCTGTTACTGAAAGTTCTTGGACTGAGGCCATCAAACTAATCTCTGTTTTCAACATTGCTTTGTCAGGTGAATCCACTTTTCTTTGGATTTTGGACTCTGCTTTTCCTATTTTAGGACGATCTCTGCTGGATTTGTCTCCTTTCACTGCATCCTCAGTTGAAAACAAATTCAGCTGCCCCAACAGGTCTTTAGGTTTTACTTCAACATAATTTCTTTCATCTGGTCTAATAACCTCAACAGAAGCTGATAGGACTCTATCCTTGTCATTGGTTTCAATCTTATAAGATACAAGCCCGTGAACGCAATTTAGATCTGCTTGTGTTCTAGCATCTGTCACCAATAATAATTCTCGTTTCAACCCCTTCTGTTCGACTTGATCTGACTTTTGGACGAGACTCTCAGGTGTGCTCTGTGGACTATCTAACTGTGTTTCTTCTATGATCATTTCTCTCTGAGTTATAACGCCCATCAATGGTGTTATGGAAGACATTCTTTCCATTGGCTTCTGCAGTTCTGCTTGCCTCAAGCTGTGAGGAATATCTTTGACTGTATACGTTTTTAGGGTCATTCTTTCTAGCTCCTGTCCTGTGACTTTGAAAGCTGTGTTTTCCTGTGACGTATAATCTTTGACAAGATGCTCAGGTGGGCTCTGACTTTGCTGACTATTGAACTGTGACCCTCCTGCTTCTCTGGTGACTTTACTCTGACATACACCACCCGACACAGGTGTCTTGGAAGAGGTACTTTTCATAGGCTGCCTCAGTTCTGTTTGAGTCAAGCAATGTGGAACTTGAGGTTGGTGAAGTATAAGGACTGTATCAAGTTCCAGAGCCTCTGGGGACATGCGTTTCAGCACCTTTTGATCAAATGTTTGTCTCCCAACTTTGAAGCTTGGGTCTTCCTGGGTGTTAATATTTTGCACAATCACTTCTCTCTGACGTCTAACATCCATAGGTTTCCTGGAAGATGTTCTTTCCATCGGTTGCTTGAGTTCTGCTTGCATCATAATATGAGGTACTTTTGTTTTTAGTGCGACTTGAGATACACATCCCAGCTCCTCCTTTTCCACTTTAGCTAACTTTTGTCTTTTGTCTTTGGCAGTTGGGTCTCCCGCAAATATTACATCTTCAACAAGGCTCTCATGTGTTACTCCTTCGCTGTTAACTCCTGTCATCAATACTTTACTGTAAGATGTTCTTTCCATCGGTTGCGGAGGTTCTGCTTGCGTCAAACTATGAGGTACTACGTTGACCGTATCAGTTTTCAGTGTGACTTGAGAGAAACATCCCAGATCCTCTTGTTCCACTTGAGCTAACTTTTTTCTCTTGACTTTGGAAGTTGGGTCTCCCTGAAATGTTAAACCTTCAACAAGACTCTTGTGTGTTACTCCTTCGCTGATAACATCTGGCGTCAAAGGTTTCCTGGAAGATGTTCTTTCCATCAACTGCTCCAGTTCTGCTTGTGTCAAGCTCTGAGGAAGGTCTTTGACTGCGCATTTGACTGTATCAGTTTTAAGGGTGTCTAGAGATCCAGGTTTCACCCGTTGACGTCTTGGTGAATCCTTTGTGACATGAACGTCAGCCTTCTGTGACATATGAGGTTTCATCTTAGCAACATCTGCTACTTCATTCAAAGTACCGGACTTTCCAGAATCAAAAACATTCTCTGTGATGTCTGAAACTTGCTCAGATTTTTGTGGTCTTTGGAGGGAATGGGACTTAAGGTCCTCAGTTTCATGTTCTGTAGCTTTGACATCTGTCACTGCCACTGTTGAAGGCTCTCTGTCAATTTTTTCTGGTTTTCTTTCTGAAATGTGACCATATTGACTCTGAACCACAGAGTCGTCCGCATGCACTCCTTCAACAGAAATGTGTTTGACTTTACTTAAACTTTGCCTTTTCTCTTTCAGGGATTTCAGTCTGAATTTGGGTGAAATCTGGGAAGTTTCAGCAGCTTCTTGCCTCACGGAGTCCCTTACTGATTTGGAAGCATGTTCCTCTTCTACTGTCTCAGCTTTTATCATCTGTATTTTTGGAGACACTGTGGATTGAACTTCATTAGTTGTCTTGAATAAAGAACTTGTCTGAGCTTTTCTGGTTCTATCCTGAAGGTTTTCCAGAAACTGAACTACCTCCTTTGTGTGGGGACTCTGTTTTTCATATCCTGTGTAGTCTTCAATTGTTGAGATCTTAGATGAGGTATGCTCATCTCTAGTTCTCACCAGCTCTCCTATAATTTCAAAAACTCCTCCTCGCCTGTGGATGAGTTCTTGTCTTGGCTGAAGTTCCTTACCTATCGCAGTAGGGTTTATAACTCTCCGCAAAGCTTCTGATTTAATGCCTGCACCCTCAACAAATCCAGATAGAGGAGTCACCACCTCCATCACAGCTGCTCTACCTTCCATTAGTTCCTGTTTCCCATGCGGTACACCGATGTTCTCTTTTACCGCGTGAGACTGAACATCCCTAAATTTGCCCATGCTCAGGTTGGCTTTACATGTCTTGAAGTTAGTGCTTTTAATTCCTGCCAAGGAAACCTGTTCGTTGTTTTTGTCTTCTTCATCAATTATTAGATCTGTTCGCCCTAGTATCTGGACATCTTGCTCTGGTGAAACTAGGCAGACTTTGTTCTTTCTTACTTTACTCTGTGAAACTAAGCTCTTTGTTCCATTTATTTCCTGTCTTTTTTTCTCTCCTTCAGATTGATCGGCCTGTGTACCTTCGTCAAGTATAGAGGCCACCTCAGGCATTTTCAGTCCAGCATACTCCTCTGGAATTCTTGTAACAACAACAGGTTCAGGGTCGGCGACTTCTCCTGCAGGTGACATCACGAGAGCAGATTCAACCTCTTCCCGTTCTGTTTTAATTTCTGCAATCAGTGATTGAACAACTTCTTCTGTTAGCTCTTCATAGTCTTGTGTCTTCTCAACATCAGGAGTCGGTTCTTCACCTGGAACCACCGCCATGGGAGCTTGGTCAGTGGCTACTACATCACTTCCAGTTGACACTCGAAGCTCTACCTGGGAGTCAGTCGAGTCTGTGTAAAAGAGACACACATCCTCCTCTGGATGGTTGTGGGTGCTCTCTGGCAAATGACCAACTGACTGTGCTGACTGACACAGCTCTAGTTCAATCTCAGCAGGTTTTCTTTGATATTCAACGCGAGAAGTCGGTTTCATTGTAATTGTGTTGGCCAACAGAAGTGATGGAGGTTTTTCGGGTGTTGAATTGTCAAGCGTCATGAGGTGTGATGGTTTGATTTGTTTGGGGTCTAGAACTTCTGTGTTTGCCTTCTGGGCAGTCATCTCTATATGTCTAAGAGGACTGATTTTTAGTTGCTGTGCTCTTGTGGTGACTTCTTCCGCATGTTTGTTGAATACTGTATGTCTTTCAAGGTCTTTACATGTCACACCATCTACAAATTTACAGGAGTCACTCGTGCTAACCTTTGATTGAGATAAGTCATCCTTTGCTTTGTTTAACATCTGGATTTTGTCATCTTGAAACATCTCCAATGTAACGTGGGTTTGCTTTTCTTCCTTTACAGCAGCTCTGAACTTGAAGGTGACATCTTCTAAGCCCTCCACATTGGATACCACTAAATGTTTGGATACTACTAACTTCTTTTCAGTTCCTTCTGAGGCTTCCCATTGCTCTCCTCCATGTTCCGCTTGTTTTAGAACTGTCTTAGATTCAAAGTCTGCAACTTTAACAATTTCTTCTGTACTCCCTATTAATAAAATCTCTCTCTCATCACTAGTTACTTCCTTACACTCCGTTTCAGGATGCCTTTGTATAAGGTAATATGTCTTCTCTCTACTTTGTTTCAGAGGTTCTAAATCTCCCTGCACATCATTGATTGTCAGTATCACATCTGGCTCAGCCAGTAGATGTTTAGCCGATGATTGCCGAATGACTGAATTGGTTGCTTCAACTTTGGGGTTGTCTCTTCTGATTGTATCTGCCTCACTGGTTGTCTGTGGAGGTTTCATCTTAAATCTGACTCTTGAACCCTGTCTTAATTCTGAACTTTCTTGAAGGCCCAGGCTCTCTGAACCATCAGTAACAGATTTCCAGACCATGGGTTTAGAGATTGCATCGGCATCTTTGCGTTTGTCTATGTGCTCTTCTTCCTTGATGTCCAAGGCTTCCTCAGACAGGAAGCTGCTCCACAGTGCCTCCCTTTGCTTTCCTCCCTCAGATGCTTCAGGGGGAGGTGGAGGATTGCGGGAATTGTGAAGCAGAAGCACCATTATGCGGTGCCAAGAGATTAGGATCAGACAACACAGACAACTTAGTGCACAAAAGAAGACAACCAGTACGTGGTCAGCCCGAAGGCAAACGTGCTGCTGCGCTACCTCGCTCAGCTTCTTTCTCCAGTCTCTCCACAACGGCGGTAAACTTGCCAGCTTCTTTAAAAAACAAGGGTTAAATGCAAGATGTTAAAATTCTGAAAAAAAAAGTGAGACAAAAGAGAATGGGGATAAAAAACAGAATGATGAAGATGAGGCTGAAATTAATACCGCTGAGTGTACTTCTGGCAGCAGCTTTCTCTTCTTTCTCTTGCCTTTTTCTTGATGTTCGAATCTGAAGACTTGAGTCTTTCTGTGGGTTTTTGTCTTGATGAAGCATTTGCTGAGAAGGGACATCTGACAGCGAGACCTCCACTTCTGCTTTAATTTTTTCTTGAATCAGTTGAGTATTTTCTTGCTTTTTCTCAGCTACCTGGTGACTCACCGCTGAACGTTCATCTTTAGCTATCACTTTGTTTGATTCTACCACCTGGTCTTTCGGACTGCGTCTTCCTTTGTCTCGTGTAGAAGATGTAGTGATTTCAATGCGGTCTTTGTTGGGCGCCTCGACTTCTACTTCCTGTTTCACCATCGTCTCGATGATGCTAGTTTCCTTGGTTTCTTTCTGCATCATAGCCTTGCCTTCTTTCTTGACTGCCACTGCCTGTTTCTTATCTTTTCTTTCACCTCTAACTTCTTTGGTTGTGTTCTGTTCTTTCTTAAGCTCTTGTTTCTCGGTTATCACAGCACTCTCCTTCCTGTCAGTCACAGATATCTCGCCTCTAGGTGCAGAGCGTTTCATGCAGGTCTTCACATGTTCTGTCGGGCACAAGGCCTTCTCATATGAAACTTGGGCTTGATCTTCTCGCTCCGCCTCATAAGACCAAGCTTCCTTGGTGAAAGACACCATCTCTGTCACGTGTTGCACTTCCTGTTGGTGCTCAAGCCTGATTGACCTCACTGAGGCACCAAGAGGAGGCGTCATATGGCGGCGCCAAAAAGTGACGACAAAACACAAAGACAATCAAGTGTGAGACAACAACGACAACAACAACGATAATAACAAAAACAAAAAAAGATGGCAGATGCTTCAAGAGATGTTTTGAAGCTGTCCCTCTCCTGATACCTTTTTCTGGAAGAGAAACTTTCTTCTCTGGTTCAACCGCCGAAGGTGACATCTTGACAACTTTCTGAGTTTCTAACCCTTCAAGTTTGTCATCCAAGATGTTTGTAGAGGAAAAAAAAGAGATGAGACATTCAATTAGACAAATAAGCAGGCACAAACGAGAGGTGAGTCTGCAAGAATTCTCCAGCTACTCGGAGAGTTTAAAGCGCAGCATTTTCTACCAGACAGCACCTCTTAAAAATGTGCATGCATGATGAAGAAGAAGAAAAACAAAATGAAGGAGATGAAGGAAAGAAGGTTTTGTCTCCCCTGTACCTGTGGCAGAATCTTCTACTACTTCCTTTTGGACACAGGCAACTCCAGAGAAGATTTCATCTACTGGCTTCTCTGGAACCTTCTCAGGTGTCAAGAGAGGAACCCCAGTGACTTTCGATGCTTTCTGGAGAGGCTTTTTTTCAAGAACACTGTCCTTTAGCGGCTTTGCTAGAGGTTTCTCAGTGTCCTTTTCAACCAGGACTTTTTCCAACTTTTTCTGGGGTGGTAGAACTTTCTCTGCCATCTGAGGAAGCTCTTCTGGTACTCTCTCAAGGTTTTTATCAGGAAAATTCTCTGGTACTTTCTGAGGTTTGCCAGGAAGCGTCTTTGGTACTTTCTGAGGTTTATCAGGAAGTTTCTCTGGCACTTTATCAGGTTTCCCTGGTACTTTCTGAGTTTTATCAGGAAATGTCTCTGGTACTTTATCAGGTTTCCCTGGTAGTTTCTGAGATTTATCAGGATGTTTCTCTGGTACCTTCTCAGATACATTTTCAGGTTTATCAGGTAGTTTCTTTGGTAATTTTTCATGCATTTTATCTGTACACGTCTCTGTTATTGTATCAGAAATATCTGGAAGATTCTCTTGTACTTTTTCATGTATTTTATCAGGAAGCTTCTCTAGTACTTTCTCATGAGGTTTCTCATGAAGCTCCTCTGGTCCTGTTTCAGGACACTTCTCTGATATTTCATCGTGAATTTTTGCTCCTACTTTCTCGTAGGTTTTGCCAGGGAACTTCTCTGATACTATTTCATGTGATTTATCAGAAAGTTTCCCTGGTACTTTCTCATGTGTTTTATAATGAAGCTTCTCCGGCACTCTATCAGGATTATCAGGAAGCATCTCGAGTAGTCTCTCGTGTGATTTATCATGGAGTTTCTCTGGTAGAGTTGTAATTTTGTCATGTAGCCTCTCCAGGACTTTATCAGATTTCTCTGGTATTTTCTCATGTGGTTTGTCAAGAAGCTTCTCTGGTACTTTCTCGCATGATTTATCGGAAAGCTTCTCTGGTACTTTCTCAGGCGTGTCTGATAATCTCTCAAATGTTTTTTTAGAAAGAATCTCTGTTATTTTCTCATGTGGTTTGTCAGGAAGTTTGTCTGGTACTTTCATGGATATATCATGAAGCTTCTCTGGTACTTTATCAGCTTTCTCAAGTACTTTCTCGTGGGTTTTTTTAGGAAGCTTCTTAGGAATGCTCTCATGTTCATCATTGTGTTTCTCTTGTACTTTCTTATGTAGTTTATTGGGACGTTTTTTTTGACTTTGCTCAGGTTTATCAATATGCGTTTCTGGTACATTATCAGGTTTCTCACAAAGCCTCTCTGGTACTTTTTCAGGTATACCAGAATGCTTCTCTGGTACTTCATCAGGTTTATCATGAAGCTTTTCTGGTAATTTCATTGGTACTTCATCAGGCTTTCCAATAAGTTTCTCTGCCACTTTTTCTGGTACTTCATCAGGTTTATCATGAAGCTTTTCTGGTACTTTCACTGGTACTTCATCAGTCTTACCAAAAGGTTTTTCTGCCACTTTTTCTGGTACTTCATCAGGTGTTTCATGAAGCCTCTCGGGTTCTTTCTCTGTCACTTTATCAGGTACACCAGGAAGCTCCCCTGGCACTTCATCAGGTTTATCATGAAGCTTCTGCGGTACTTTGACTGGTAGTTCATCAGTCATACAAAGAATTTTCTCTGCCACTTTTTCTGGTACTTTATCTGGTTTATCATGAAGCTTCTCTGATACTTTCTCTGGTATGTTATCAGGTTTATCAAGAAGCCTTTCTTGTACTTCATCAGGTGTACCAGAACGCTTCCCTCGCACTTGATCAGGTTTACCATTAAACTTCTGTGGTACTTCATCAGGCTTACCAAGAATCTTCTCTGCCACTTTTTCTGGTACTTTATCAGGTTTATCATGAAGGCTCTCTGATTCTTTCTCCGGTACTTTATCAGGTACGCCAGGAAGCTTTCCTGGTACTTTGTGAGGTTTATCATGAAACCTACCCGGTAGATCATCAAACTCACCAGAAAGCGTCTTTTCCACTTTTTCTGGTACTTTCTCAGGTTTATCTTGAGTTTTCTCTACTACTTTGTCCCCAGTTGTATCCTGGAGTGAGTCAGGTGGAAGACTCTGTGACATGACAACCTCACAGGGCATCTTCAGAGGTTGTTTAGGAGGCATGTGCTGGTCTTGGAGTACAAGATCAGCTTTCTGAGCTTGAAGACGTTTTGAGACAATAACATGCATATCTCATTAATAGCAGAACACTGTGCTAGCGCACAGAAAGGTTACAAAGTGTTGTTAAACAACTAAAACAAAGCCATTTAGCACAGATGGCCTGGAGGGGAGCACCAGTGCCCCCTGCAGGCGACAGATGTGAGTACAAACATCAAAGTACCTCTTTGTGGTTCTGCTGGCTCTTCTTTGGGAGGAAGCAGCACAGGTTCAGCTTTCTTTTCTGGTTTTGGCTCATCTAATATCTTCTCGGCCACAGAAACTTGGAAGAAGATCAAAGCAATTAGCTTCACAAAATGACCAGGACCAGAAAATGTGTGAAGAACCGCACAATACAAAGAACCACATGTGAGAACCACACGTGAACAACCATGTATTAAACACCACTGATAAACAACCATATATGAAGAGCTACATATGAAGAAACCACACAAAGAAAACCACATAAAGAGCCAGATGTGATGAACTACATTAAAAACAGTGAATGCCAACGGATGTGATGAAAAATTTGAAGAACAACAGGTGAGGAAAAAAAGGTGACAAACCACATAAGTTGCACATGAGAGTTGCACATGAGAGCAACACAACATGAAATATCACAGATCAAGAAATACATGTGACAAGCCAGTTGAAGAACCACTCGAAGAACCACAGATGAGGAACCAAATATGAAGATTTTTTTTTTTTTTTTTAAACTCCACTTGACAACCGACATGAACGTCCACATGCGAAGAACCACACATAACAAAAACACAAATAACAAACAAACCACACAACAGGACTGACTAATCACGGTAAGAAGAACCACGTGACAACCACACGTGAAGAACAATGAATGATAAACCAAACAAGGATGATGAACCACATGTTAAGAACAACACAACATGATGAACCACACATGAAGTTAAGAAGAGTATAAGATTGAGATCTTGGTGGTTGAGCTTCAGGTACCTTTGGTAACCACAGGTTTCTTCTGTAATGTTTCTTCTTCTCTGGGGGGCTTCTGCAGTTCTGCAACAGCCTCCTTCTTCAGTGGCCTCTCTGGCACTTTGAGACAAGATCTCGGTCAATAAGTACACTGAAGTCATGAAAGAATGAAGACCTTCTTTCCACTTTGAGATTCAAGAAGCTGAGGAAAATCCCAAGGCTGGAAGATGTATACCTTTTTTGGAAGGTTCCTTTGGTTCTTTGACCTTTGGCGGTTCTGCTTTTGGCACCTTGGGCTCTGATACCTCAGCTTTTTTCACCACAGGCTCCAATTTGGGGGGTTTGGGTTCTTCCCCAGGCTCCAGTTTGGGAGGTTGTGGTACCTCCACAGGCTCCGGTTCGGGTGCCTCCCCAGGCTCTGATTTGGGTGGTTTGGATGCCATTACAGGCTTCAATTTGGGAGGCCTAGTTTCCACTACAGGCCCTGGTGTGGGTGGTTTGGGCTCCACCACAGGCTCAGGTTTTGGTGCTTTAGGTACCACCACTGGCTCTGGTTCAGGTACCACCACTGGCTCTGCTTTTGGCACTTCAGGTTTGGACTTGATCTTAAGAGGTTCTGGTTTTGGTTCCTCTGAGACTTAAAGCAACATGTTTGACACTCAAAGATGAGCTTCCACTCAAAGAAAATAACACACAGACAAATACATACACAAAGAACGAGAAGAGATGAAGGCAGAAAGTACCTTTGGGCAGCGGTGCAGTCGGCTTCTTGAACGGCACAGCCTTGCCTTCGGGTTCTGGCTTAGGCTTTGGCTTGACTTTGGGCTCTGGCTCTGGCTTTGCCACAGGCTTGACTTTGGGCTCTGGCTCGGGCTCCGCCACCAGCTTGGCTTTTGGCTCCGGTTCAAGCTCCGGCTTGGGCTTCGCCACCAGTTTGACTTTGGGCTCTGGCTCAGCTTCTGGCTTAGGCTTTGCCACCAGTTTGACTCTGGGCTCTGGCTCGGGCTCCGGTTTGGGTTTCACCACGGGCTTGACCTTAAGCTGTGGCTCAGCCTCAGGCACAGGCTTTTCCACTGGCTTGACTTTGGGCTCCGGTTCAGGCTTTGCCACTGGCTTGATTTTGGGCTCTGACTCAGGCTTTGCCACCGGCTTGAGTTTGGGCTCTGGCTCAGGCTTTGCCACTGGCTTGACTTTGGGCTCTGGCTCAGGCTTTGCCACTGGCTTGACTTTGGGCTCTGGCTCAGGCTTTGCCAATGGTTTGACTTTGAGCTCCAGCTCGGGCTCGGGCTCAGGCTCAGGCTTCACGACCGACTTGAGTTCAGGTGGAAGCTTTTTAGGTTCTGCCAGTACAGGAGGCTTGGGCTCATCTTGGGGGTAGGCAACACAGAAATTAGCGCAAAAGGGCTCCGAGAAATGTTAGCGACAGACGGAGAGGACAATTAATAACAAGAGGTGAGAGGCAACAGGAAGCAGGCACAATTACCTTTCTTTGGCTCTTGCGGTGGTGGCGGCTCTGCGACATCCTCTGGTTCTTTGGAAACATTCAAGCACATTAGTGACTGATCACAAAATCATCATCAAAGAGAATAAACTACCTTTAACTAGGGTGACAACTTTCTTCCTCTTCTCCATTTGAATCTCCTCTGCCACTTTGGTCACTATGACATTAACAACTCCGTCAGTCGCCTGGTGGCTAACGCAGTCAATGCTAAGTGACCTGCAGTATGGGTAGCTCACCATGCAGGGGTGCCAATCCTTCCTCATCTGCTGCCGGTTCCACTTTCTGTTCCTCCTGGGCTTTGGCCACTTGGAAAGGAAAACTCATCAAGTTAGCCAGAACACACCACAGAAGACACTAGTAGGACTTCTTAGAAGTCTTTGGTACCTCTGGAAAGCACTTCCTCTCTCACTTCCACTTCCTGTCTTTCCAATGTCTCCTGGATGGTTACTGCATGAGACACAATTTTTTCCCCCCTATCAGTTTTATTTTGAAATTCAGAGGGGGCACATCACAGGCAGCTTGACGGGAAAATGGAATAGTCAGGGGCAAAAGACAAGAAGTCAAGAGGACAGGGGCAATTTTGGTGGTGGAGGAGGGTTTCCCCCCCCAAAACAAAGAACAAAGCAAAAGAAAAACTAGTGACCACTCCTTAAAGTTAGGTGGTAATTTCCCATTCGATGCCACTTTTAGTTAACACCATGAAATTTGCTAGGCGTGTCTATTATGAGTAGACCATCAAAAAAGCCTCAAGAACCCGTGGTCCAAAAAATACAGAATGTGTGCCAATCTGCTTTGAAGCGACCATTTTAGGCTCATTTTGGCCATTTGCGGTCCTTCAAAAGCAGTCTTTTGAAAATTCAGCCCCCAACACCCATCTGACTTAGCAGAGTAAAATTTGGTCGACATGTTAGTCATGAGTAGAACAACAAAAACTTTCCCACAAGCCATGCCAAAAATGATAAAGGAGGTCTGCCATTTCGGTTTGAAGTAAGCATTGAAACCTAATTGAGTTTTTTTTTCCAGGCACTCTTCAAAGATGAACTCCTCCCAAAGATTTTGTCCAATTGCGACCAAATTTGAAGCACGTTGAATAGACTGTGGCAATTATGAATATGCTATGAATGAAGCGGAATATGAAAATGAAAATGAATGATAAGGACAAAACTGTGAATACCTGTAGGCTCGATTTCTTCCTCATATTGATAAAACTCAGCAGATTCTTGAAAAAAGATAAGACAATTAATCTCTCCTATATCATACACATGCTGATCTTACTCTCGACAAATATACTACTTATACGCTGGAGCTTGATATACAGTAAACCCCAGCTATTCACACGGATTAGAGACTGACTGCGGTTGCAAAAGATGGAAACAAAGCACTGAAAGCGGAGAGGACCATAGAACATCAAATCCATGCAGCTAGCATTGACGTGAACATCATGACTTGATGTTACGTCACAGAATTCTGCAGTGAAATCATTCAACACAAACCGCCTTCGCCTGAGGCCCATCAATAACATTAGCTAGCATAGCAACCTAAATGTTACCTTTGCACAAATGGGCGTGGTGTCACACATGGCCAAACAAATTCTTTAAACAGACGACGACAATATGGCATTTCATTCACCTTTTGGCATTCACACACAATTGTTAGTGAATCCAGTTAAATTGTAGCGCAAAATAGGCTCCAAGGCGACTAGTAGCAGAAACACTTTTGCATTCACTTTTGATGGCACACACGGTACATCCATGGACCGGCCACAAAACAGGACCTCTCTGCATATGTAAGAATTACACAAATAAATTGGACCTAAGAACAACAACAGTTTTCACCACATGGCAACCAAGTAATCATTTTATTGCTTTGGCCAAAGCATAGAAACAGGAATAACGGAGGACGATTAAAAATTTGCACATTAGGGGGTTAGGAGCTTTACTGTATTTACAAAAGTGGCCAGCTCTGGCTAAATAGTCCTCATGGATGAAGAAAAAAACAAAAAACGCATATCAAGATATTCATATATTCTTATTCCACACTTGATTCCCTTTAAATAGCAGTACCTCAAAGTTACAACAATTTTAATGCTGCCAGGTTGAATTCCCAGCTGGCCTATTTGTGTCCATAACTCGAAACAAACCCTTGCGACATGTGGACCCTTTAGCCAGAGCGAGTCACAAATATGCAAATATGGTGTGGAGTTTTCCATTTTACCTTCAACGTCCACTGACGAAGGCGCTTCAGGCCTCTCCACAGGAACGTCTTGTACATCTATACAACAATTTATTTCTTCATTATCAGTACCTACATCATGCAATTGTCCAGTTCCCTGCATCATGTCTTCAAAGCACGCTCAATCATTCATTATCTCATTGTGTGTTCATAACACAGGTGAATTATTTTCATTATTTATGTGTTCAGGGTACATTCATTCATTCACTAACTAGGTCATAAGCTCATAGGATGAAAGAATCAAGTCATTATGGGTCATTAAAAGGTTGTCTACATCTCCCAAACTAAGACCCCAGGTCAGCCTCTCACATCGTGAGCCAATCCCAGTTTGAGTCAAGCGTTACCACGTCAACCACTGGGGAAGTGAACCGCTAACTGTCTTTGGGGCTAAACACAGCTTGTGTGACTTTAAGATGTGAGCCACGCGCTTGATTCCTTTGATCAACTTTGAAAGATGGCTAAAGACCAGCAGGATTTTGTGCTCTAGAAAAGAAAGTACTTACCAAAGGGAACCGTGGCTAATTGGATCTCTGTGAGAAAGGGGCGAAGAAGCAGACGAAGAGAAGGCGGTGTTAAACACGACAAGAATGTCAATCCAAGGGTGGTCAAAGGTGGTGCCGTGGTACCTTTGCCAGACAAATAGAGCTCAGCGCTGCTCTTAGCTTCGCCTCGGGGTTCCAACCTCACAATCACTGAGTACACCCCTACATGATAGAAGTCACCGTTTGGTGGTCATGAAAAACAGTCAAATGTGCCGAGATGGGGGGCCTGCGCCGGCATGCCACTACACACCTTCATCCTCCACGTTCACGTTTTGAATGACCATAAAATGTCTCCGGCCCTCGCTGCGGAAGTTGTACTTGGAGCTTTCTCTCAGCTCCCAAGTGTCCTTGTACCAGGACACCACAGCGTTGTCGAAGGACACCTCACACTCGAAGGTGGCCGCCTGACGCTCATTCACCTCCACGTTGTGGATGCGCTTGGTGAAATGAATTTGCTCGGCTACAAAAGACAAAGACGGGCAGCAGCGGGTGAGACGGTGGTGCACGGCCCAGCGAGGGACAACATCCACACTTGGTATCATTGATGTTCTGTGAGACAGGTTGGGATGACCAGAAAGTTAGGAGGGATGTCGTTAGGATGACACAGAGATGTACTGAAAGAGGGAGGACAAACTAGGGGATGAGATAATGGTGAGAATGTTGGGAGCATTGAGTGTGAGTGAATGACAGAGAAGGGATGACTGTAGTGTTAGGAAGGCAGGACGCTTAGGATGGCGGACAGATAAAGGACACAACAGCCACACTGTGGTTGTGAGGTAGCCGCCTTAGGGTGGCGGAGTCCAAGAGGAGGACATACGAGGAGATGTGATGATGATGAGAATGTTTGGTGAAAGGTTTGTAGGAGAGCGCCGTTGGGGTGTTGAACTAACAGATTCCAAGCGAAGCACACAACAGCCACACTGGGGTTAGGAGGGACCTGTGTGACGGTGGTGACTGACCAAGAGTCCAAGAGGGAGGACAAGCAAGTGGGTGATGTGAGACAGGATGGATGACTGGTTAAGAAGGAAGAAGACCTTCCCCAGGAAGTCAAGAAGACAATGAGGGCAACAAGTTTGGGATTACTCGGGCAGACATGATGATGATGGCGGTGTCAGAAGAGGTTAGTGAAGGATCAATCAGAAGGTTTTTGGACTAGGTACCAACCTTCCACCCAGAGGTCGGCAGAGGACTGCAGGTGCAGGTACCTGCAGGTGTAATGGCCCTGGTCTTCGGGCTTCAAGTCCTTGATATGAAGCTTCTGGAGCTTGTGTTTGACCTCAGACTTGAACCTGCCCCCCTTGGTGTCTAACTGCTGGCCATTCTTAAACCACTGCACTTCCGCATTGAGGATGGACAACTGACAAGACAAAGTACATGACTGGCCTTCCTTACCCGACATGTCCTGAAGGGGCGTCTCCACCACGGCCTCTGGAAAAATGAAGAACGTGGAGGCTTGGGTCAGTTCTATGGACTATGGACAGTGAATTTTGGACTATGGACTATTATCTATAAACTGTGGGCAACAGACCATGGATTTATGGACCGTGCTCGATGAACTGTAATCTGTGCACTATGAACCGTATCGTGTACTATGAACTATTCTAAATGGATTTTGGACTGTATGGACTGTGGACTAGGCCCTACTGTCTATAGTCTGTGGATTATGGACTGTACACTGTAATCTATGGACCTTGGACTATGGTCAGTGGACTACATACTATGAACAATGGGTTTACAGACCATGGATTATGAGCTGTTCACAGTATGGACCATCTGCCCTACTAGTAACAATGATGATTTGCAGAACTGACCAGTAACGGTGAGCTTGGCACTGGAGATGTGAGGTCCACACACCACCCGGTAGTTGCCCTGGTCTGCGAGTTGGCACCCCTTAATTTTCAGCAGATGGCGCTCTCCACTCACACTGATGTGGTACTTGGGGCTGGTGTCCAGCTTCTGGGTGCCCTTGTACCAGGACAGTATGATTTCAGGGTAGTTGATCTTCACCTCACATTCAAACTGAGCCTCCTCGTCAACTAGGACGGACTGGTCGCTGATGTCCTTCACCACGGTGACAGGCTTTAGGACAGACAAGAGGACATATGGTTGGGCAATGAACTAAAGTCTATGAACTGATCAAAGGTATCCTTCACCCCTGTCAGAGGCCAAAGGATGCGCAAGAGGATACGGTAGAGTATGCTTGTACTGGCACATAATCTAAATTGGAATTGAAATTGTGTATTTGTGTTAGGAATTGGCCCACTGATAATGCTTCTCAACAAAAACAGTTTTCTGCTATTCACAAAGTGAAATCAAGAAATAAAAATGTTTATTATCTAAAAACAGGAAAGCAATTGTTCATTTGTTATATTGTCATAGTTGTATTGTTTAATAAGAGCTTTGCTTCAGGTCGCAGGAATTAACATGCAAAAAATTGTTCCTCAAGATGAGAAAGTTGCTCCTCAAATGAAGTCACCGACTGGCAAAACTGCTCCTCAAACAAAAAGAAGTTTCTTGGAGCACGAAAGACATGTTGGCTACTGACCTCTGTCCGCTCCATCCTCTTCTGCAGGTCGGCCACCAGCCTGGCCATGTCCTCGTCCACCTCTCTGGATGTACGTTCCACTTCCTGTCAACCAAAAGGGCCACAATCAGCAATTAGGCATGGACCAAGGCACCAGTAACGGCATGTGTGTCTTACTTGTCTTCCAGTTTCTTCAGCCTTCTCCTGCTTGAGCTGCTCAATGGCCTGGAGGAGACCCCGGTAGTCGGTGATGCCGTACATGCGGGCGTACTTCTCATACTCCTTGGGGTCCACGTTTCTCAGCAGCTCTATAATGTCGATGTCCTGCTCCGCCTCGGGGCTCTTCTGCTTGGAGGGTGTCCTAAAGTCACAAAGAAGATCCAGGTTCAAGCGCTGCCGTTATTAATCTGGAAGGGGGCCACAAGCGGCCCAGACTGACTTCTTGAGCTTGGCTCTCAGGTCTCCTTCTAGCTGGGCAGCCGCCTTTTTCTCATCTATGTGGAGGTCAGCGGCGCACTCGATCTCGCCATGCTTGTTGGAGGCAACACAGCGGTACTGGCCAGTGTCCGACTTGGTCACCTCCCGGATCTCCAGTTTGGACTCGCAGCCCTTCTGCTCAATGGAGACGCGGCCACCCTGGGTGAGCTGCCTCCACTTGCCCTTCATCCACTTGACGCTGGGGATGGGCTCGCCGCCCACCTTGGCAATGAAGGTGGCGGTGCCCTCTGCGGGGACACCACATTGTTGGGATTAGTCACCTAGGTGACTGTGTTCATTTCTACTGTGGAGGAAGATTGTTATCATGAACTGTTTGATTTTAAGTCTTGCACTGGTGATAGTGCATGTGCTCGTCCTTTTGACACTGTTGGAATGTGAAGAGTTATTGTGTTTATTTCTATTGCGCCTAGTGTAGGTTCTCAATAAGTGGCCAGAAGAGCAAACACGTAGAAATAATAATAATGATAATAATAATAATATGCAGCGGTACCAACCACTATCGGTAACTCTCAGGAACATTCTGGACATTTTGTCAGTCACATTTAGATTTTGTCAGCAACATTTGCATCTCAACCAAATCATTCAGAACAAAACATGAACAAGTCAGAAAGACTCCGAACAACACTAATATTTGGATCATATTTTCTTTTAAAAGAGTGGCTGCTCTTTAGTTACCACGTACGTTAGCGGGCCGTTGCTCGCATTGAGGTTGAACATAGGAAGATGCAAGAACAAACAAAATAACGATATAAATGTATTGCAAATCAACCCCAAAAGCTCACGAATTGACCAAAAAACGATACTACGACGCTACAATTAGAACTACTTTTACTTTTGTAAATGTAACAATGTAGTATCAGTTAAATATCGTTCTTTAAAAACCCACTCATTTTTATATTACTCATTTTCCAAAAATGTTTTTTCAATTTTAATTTGAATTATTTTGCTGGTTATACTATGTACCCTTGTCGGCAAACCGGAACACTCAGCATTTCTGCATATGACACGTGACTCTGAGACATTGTGTGGGGGCCCGTGCATGTGGTGGACTTTTTTTATGTTGGCGGTGGATTTTTTTTTCCAGAGGAGGAAGCAGAGCAGGAGGAGTGGGAGGAGGCGGAGAGGGAGGAGAAGTGGAGAGAGGAGGAAGGTGAGGTGGCGGAGGAGGAGGAGGAGGAGGTGGAGGAGTGGGAGGAGGAGGAGCAGGAGGAGGAGACGGAGGCGGGCGGGTGTCTCACTCTCTGTGACGTGCATGCCCCTGGGCTCCTGGATGAAGAAGAGCTGGTCCAGCTTCTTGGTGGGGGCGACTTCAGCGGCCACATCGGTAGCCGTGGCTTTTTCTTCAGCAACAAAAACGACAAACAACATCATTGATAAGACCAGAGAAGACTGACGACTGACTGAACGTCTTTTTACTGCCCCTGACGGTGACTTGCTTGTGTTGTCAAACATAGATCACATTTCTCTACCAAGTATTTTTGCTTGTTTTAAAGCAGTTGGAGCAATGTCATCCATGCTTTTGATTTGATTGTTTTTCAGCGATCCGGAACACAACATGTCACGTTCAGAGATTGCCATAACCAAATACGGACAATCCGTAACAATTGGCAGCTCTGTTTACCCTTGACAGTGACTTTAGCGCGGCACAGCTCGCTTCCGGTGTCGTTGGTGGCCTTGCAGATGTAGTCGCCGGCGTCATGGCGGGTCGCCGCACCGATCTCCAGGCAGGCCGTCCCGTCGGAGAAGGTGACGCAGGTGGTTGCGGATGGCATCAGCTCTTTTCGGTCTTTCATCCACTGGATCTGGAGAGGAGGCGATCCACGGACGTGGCAGCGCAGAATCAGACGCTCGCCCTCCGACAGCGACGTGGCTTTCAGAGGTACGTCGAACACCGGGGCTGACTTTGCTTCTGTGGGGGACGGGAGATGTAAGGGCGTACACATTAGCTGGCATTATCTATAGCATATTGGTCTACAACACTCACAAAGCTCAGACGTTAGTCGTATTATTGAACACACTATCAAACAAATCAGTGAATATGACAATGCAGGTAAAACATCCTCCATATCGTTGCAAGGGATAACTGACCCGAGATTTTGAGGGTGATGTCACACGCTGCCTTTCCTGCCTCGTTGGTCGCTTGGCAGCTGTATCGTCCACTGTGGTCACGCCGGCTGTTCTTGATGCAAAGCACGGCCACGTTGCTCTTAAAGCTCAAGTCGTAATCGTCGGAGCCCGAGATGTCAGCGCCATCCTTAAGCCAGAGGACGGACATGGGCTGGGACCCAGACACCCGGGCCTCCAACTTGACCAGCCGGCCCTCGGTGTCCTCCAATTCCTCAGATGGCTTCTTGGTGAATATCGGCGGGTTCTTTCGCTCTACAAACGAGACAAGGGCGATGAGTCAGAAGACGCATAGACCAGGTGGCGGGTGGGCGAGGGATAGAACCAGAGGGACGAGAAGAGACGAACGACCAGGGGAGTGGGCGACAAACTTGAGGACCGTGCACAAAGGCCAGGGCAAAAGATTACAAAGACCACGGGGTGATAAACCAAGACCAGGGGAAGGAGATGAAAAGACAACAGAGTCAAGACAGAAAGACCATGGGGTCGGGTCACAAAAATGGAGCAGGACAAAAATAAAACAGGGGGATGGGAAATAAAAACCGGGGGACAGGATGCAAAACTCAAGGACAGCAGACATCAAGACCAGGGCGATAGGACACAAACATTAAAGGGGGTGGTACACAATTACCAACCAGTAAAACGGGACACAAAGACCAGACAGCAAGGCAGGCACAAACACCAGGGGACCGGGCACAAAGACCAGGGAAACCAGGCACAAGGATCACGAGGATGGGACGCAAAGACAGAGAGGATGACCATGACCGTGGGTTACAAAGACCAAGAGCATGGGTTACAAAGATGAGCGATCAGAGCACAAAGACGACAGAATGGGACATAAAGACCAGGAGGGGCAAGAGAAAAAGAAGAGGGGGACCTGACCCAGAAAACAGAGGTACGTGACGCAGAGATCAAGGTAACCAGACACAAAGACCAGGGGTACAGTACGTAAAGACCAGTGTTTGGGGCAAAAACCTTTGACTGTGACATCACAGGAGCAGGAGTCCTTCCCGACATCGTTGGTAGCGTGGCAGGAGTATCTTCCCGTGTCACCTTTGTCGGCCTTGACGATACTGAGCTGAGCAGTGTTATCCTCCATGCTGATTCTGTAGTTCCCACCGCTCCGGATGTCCTTGTGGTCCTTCGACCAGGTCACCTTCATGGGGGTGGAGCCGGTCAGATGACAATCCATCTCCACGCGGTCGCCCACCGTCACCGCCTGCGTCGCCGACAATTTCCTATCGAAGAGTGGTGGGTACCGTGGCTCTGTGGAAAGAGGTAGGATTCAAACTGGCACACAGTTTTCTTTTTTGTTTTTGTTGTTTTAAAACTTTGCAGCTATTTTCTGGCACCGACCTTGCAGGCTGAGCTTGGCTCTGCACGACGCGGATCCGACACTGTTGGTGGCCACGCAGGCGTATTCGCCGGCGTGCCTCATCTCGCTGCGATGAATGGTAAGCGTGGCTGTGTTGTCGTCGTAGAGTGCTGAAAATTCAACCCTGTCCCGCACCGGCTCGCCATCCTTAAGCCAGGAAACGTCCAGAGGGGACGAGCCTGCTACACGGCACTCGAAACGGACCGTAGAACCCAACGTCTGCTGAAGGCTCATGATCTTCTTCGGGAAGCTCGGCGGCGTCTTAGCCTCTGAGGAATGGAAGAAGGCATCAGTCAACGGCCTTGATCCTGAGCTCAACGGTGCCCATCAGTCAATACAGCAGCCCACTATTCAAAAGCTCTTGGTGATTGTCTATGTGTGGTGCTAGTACCACTGGTGGTGCATGTGTTCCGTCTGTAATGGTAGGTGAAGAAATCACAGAATTAAATCTACAAATTGTGCATAATGTGGCTTCAACTTTTTTTGGTTTTTTACATCCACTACAGTACATTTCACCGGCGTCAGGCCGAATCCTTGTGTATCTCCAATCTGCTCACTTTTCAGGAGACCTCAAAAATGGCACGTTTGTTCAAGCGTAAACATTGCATCATCAAAGAGTGGGAGCCATTTTAAACGCTTTAGATTTGTCAACTATTTGGAAAAATAGCACACACGCTCACACAAATGCACATCTGGCCGAGTAAAATGCTTCTTGGGAGTATTTCCGTCTGAGGGAGTGACATCATCGTTTTCAGCACATTGAAACTAGCGTGTCCTCATACAGTGAGAGAAAGGAGAGAGATTTGCGGTTTCAAGATGGAAGTACAGTCACTATTTGGGGTTTGTGTCAGCTAAAAACAAAAACATTAAAGTGTTTTGCACACTGCGCGCTGTCAACGGTCTTAACTAAAAAAAACATTTTTTTAAATGGATCGCAAGGCTTTCAAACCGGATTGGGCGACTGCACCGGATTGGGCGACTGCAGGAGGTCCCCAAATAATATTAATACCAAATATGAATATTAATATAAATGTTGAGTTTTGCCAATAGAACATTAATAGTTAAATATGTCAAGTAGACAAAGACTGCTTTTATTTTAGAAATAGTTAAAAAAGGCATTTTTGTTAAGTGAAGTCCTGTTATTTTTTCATATGATCAAAAACAAGTAGCAAATCTATGCCAAGAGAAATCCAGAAAATCATATTTTTTAATTAAAATAAATATGATAAGTCAACAAGGTTGTCTTTATCTAATTTTATATATATATATATATATATATCTATATATATATATATATATATATATATATATATATATATATATATATATATATATATATATATATATATATATATATATAGATATATATATATATATAGATAGATAGATAGATATATTCTTAAATGTCACTGTTAAAAACACACAAAGTGGCACAACTGCATGTCATTTTTGTAAAGCACAGTTGTCGGTGTCTGCTGAATGTAACGATTGAAGTAAATTGTAATCAACTTATTTACTTTTTAAAGCAAGGAATCAGTTACTTTTTCAAGTGAGAGTGGCAACACTGCTAAAATATATCAGTGAATATGACATAGCTGGTAACACATCCTCCTTTTCGTGGCAAGGGCTAACTGACCTGAGATTTTGAGGGTGACGTCACACTCTGCCTTTCCTGCCTCGTTGGTCGCTTGGCAGCTGTATCGTCCACTGTGCTCACGCCGGCTGTTCTTGATGCAAAGCACGGCCACGTTGCTCTTAAAGCTCAAGTCGTAATCGTCGGAGCCCGAGATGTCGGCGCCCGAGATGTCGGCGCCATCCTTAAGCCAGTGGACGGACATCGGCTGGGACCCAGACACCCGGGCCTCCAACTTGACCAGGCGGCCCTCTGTGTCCTCCAGTTCCTCAGATGGCTTCTTGGTGAATATCGGAGGGTTCTTCCGCTCTACAAACGAGACAAGGGCGATGAATCAGAAGACGCACAGACCATGTGGCGAGGGATAAAACCAGAGGGACGAGAAGAGACAAAAGGCCAGGGGAGTAGGCCACAAAGTTGAGGACCGTGCACTAAGACTAGGGCAAAAGATTACAAAGACAACGGGGGCGATAAACGAAGACAGTGCAAAAAGACCAGGGTTGTGAGACAGGACATCAACACTAGGGGGAGGAGATGAAAAGACAACGGAGTCAAGACAGAAAAGACCAGGGGGATAGGACACAAAGATGAGAGGGGGTGGTACACAATTACCAGTAAAATGAGACATAAAGACCAGACAGCAAGGCAGGCACAAACACCAGGGCACAAAGACCTTGTGGTTGGGATGCAAAGACAGAGAAGATGGGCTACAAGGACCAAGACCATGGGTTATAAAGATGAATGATCAGAGCACAAAGACTAGGGGAATGGGACATAAAGACCAGGAGGAGCAAGAGAAAAAGAAGAGGGAGATCTGACACAAAAACCAGAGGGACGTGACGCAGAGACCAAAGGAGCCAGACACAAAGACCAGTGGTAAAGTACACAAAGGCCAGTGAATGGGGCAAAAACCTTTGACTGTGACATCACAGGAGCAGGAGTCCTTCCCGACGTCGTTGGTGGCGTGGCAGTAGTATCTTCCCGTGTCGCCTTTGTCGGCCTTGACGATGCTGAGCTGGGCGGTGTTATCCTCCATGCGGATTCTGTAGTTCCCACCGCTCCGGATGTCCTTGTGGTCCTTCGACCAGGTCACCTTCATGGGGGTGGAGCCGGTCAGGTGACACTCCATGTCCACGCTGTCGCCCACCGTCACCGCCTGCGTCGCCGACAATTTCCTGTCGAAAACTGGTGGGTACCGTGGCTCTGTGGAGAGAGTGAGGATTCAAACTGGCACACTGTTTTTTTTGTTTTTGTTTTTTTAAAACTTTGCAGCTATTTTCTGGCACCGACCTTGAAGGGTGAGCTTGGCTCGGCACGACGCGGAGCCGACACTGTTGGTGGCCACGCAGGCGTATTCGCCGGCGTGCCTCATCTCGCTGCGATGAATGGTAAGCGTGGCTGTGTTGTCGTCGTAGAGTGCCGAAAATTCATCCCCGTCCTGAACCGGTTGGCCATCCTTAAGCCAGGAAACGTCCAGAGGGGACGAGCCGGCCACACGACACTCGAAATGGACTGAAGAACCCAACGTTTGCTGGAGACTCATGATCTTCTTCGGGAAGCTCGGCGGAGTCTTAGCCTCTGAGGAATGAAGGAAGAAGGCATCAGTCAACGACCTTGATCCTGAGCTCATCAGTCAACACAGCAGCCCACTATTCAAAAGCTCTTGGTGATTGTCTATGTGTGGTGCTAGTACCACTGGAGCTTTGCATCTTTGAAATCAAAGAGGATAAAAAGCGCTTTTTAATTAGCTGGCCTGTGTGGTGAGCGGCGAGAGTGGTGGCGTGACCGACCTTGCACGCTGAGGCAACATGTGGTGGCGGCCATCCCGATCTTGTTCTCGGCCTTGCAGGTGTACTCGCCCACATCGGCCTTGGTGGCCTTGCTGAGTTTGAGACAGGCCACACCTTTGACGTACTCCAGCCTACAGGTGGCACTTGAGCGCACCTTGCCGTCACCCTTGAACCAGGATACTTTGATCTCGGGGGTGCCCGCCACGTGACACTTGAGGAAGACAGCATCGCCGGACGTCACTTCCATAGGCTCCAGGGGCTTCAGGAAGTACGGCGGCTCTGCGGGAAGGAGACAAAATCAAGTCTGTGGATCGTCCACTTTTTGGGTTCTGGCCTTCATGTGTGGGGTCCCCACGCTCAGATGGATATCCTCCGGAAACCTTGCCTTCCTCCCACATTCCAAAAACATGTTAGGGTCATTGAAGATAACCGGTCAATTGTTTGCGTATGTGTGCCATGCCGTTGACTAGGAACCAGTCCCCTGTTTGTCTGACACTGAGTAGCGACAAGTCCGCTGCTTGTCTCCGGACATTGACTGGCAAGCATAGAGAAAGGAAGAATCAATTTATCCATTGTCAGGAGCTGATGTGCACTTATTCCACGAACAACATAATGTAAGCAGTTCATTGTGGTTTTCATGAATGAATGAAGATGGAAAAAAAATAAGAATTTAAAAATTAACTGTATAAATATGCTACAATCTTGCTGGTCATTTGGGCAGCTTCATGACGCCTTGACCATGCGTTTGAGAAAGTAATTGATTAGAGATGCAGTCCAGGCCGCATTTTCAATGTAAATATCAACAGCAATCAGGTTCACTTAATCGTAACTGCAAAAGTCACTAAATATCAAAGTCTAAAGTCATAACTTTAGGGTCTAGGTTTTTTCGTAACCATCATGCAAGTGTTCGCAGTGCACATCAGCTAGCGATAAGGACTAAATATTGAATTGAAATCGATTGGAATTGGTTTGGCTCCTTTCGATTAAACAGCTCATGAATATTGACCGAGAGACATTCTCGAAATGAAGTACTATATTAAGATGGGGGTAACTTAAGGGTATACATGACTATGACTAATTGGTGTTGGGGGGCTGAGGGTCTCCCTGGCTGGATCACAAAAGTTTGAGAATCGATGGTGTGGGTCGTGTACTCACCCAGGATGGTAACGGTGGCTTCGCATTCATCCGTGCCGGCGTCGTTGGCCACGCGGCAGACGTACTTTCCGGCGGCGTCCTTGTCATCTGTGCTCAAACACTCCAGGATGCAGGAGCTCTCCGTGATGCTCAGGTTGTATTTGTACGACGCCAACACCGGCTGTTCATCCTTGAACCAGCTCACCGAAATCTCTGGAGTCCCTGAGTATGTACACTCCAGTCTCAGAGGTTTGCCTTTCTCCACAGACACGTCCTTTAGCTTCTTCACGAACAAAGCCGGCTCTGGAAGAGGGATTCGAACGGATGCCGGATGTCAGTCACAATTCACTCGCTCCGTGGTGACACACAACGAGACGAACACATAGATGTAAAACTCCAACACAAGTGTACTTAGATGATCAGCTTCCTTAGTAACACAACTTGAACGTCAAAGACACTGGTGATGCACTAAAAGGTGTCTCAGGAGACCCAGCAGATCCCCTGTTGTATGTTTAGCCATGCAAGAAAGCCCCAGACCTTTGAGCAGGAGGTTGACGGGGTAGCTCTCTTTGCCCACGTCGTTGATGATCTGGCACGTGTACTCTCCGGCATGACTCCTGTCCACCCGGTAGAACTGCAGGAGGACCCGGTTGTCCTTCAGCGAGAAGTCGCAGTCCCGCCCGGCCTCCAGCTCCTTGGCCCCCCTGAACCACTTCACCCTGATGGGGCCGCTGCCCTTCACAATGGCTGAGAAGACGACATCCGACCCTGGCGTAGCCTCGGCTGGCTGCGGCGCAACCACGAAAGACGGTGGCTCTGCAGACAAGAACAAGTCACCAGAGCTGGGCATTTTACTAAAAACTGAGCGTCCATTATTCATCATCCGTCTGCAGCGCGGGTACCCTTCAGTCATCCGTCATTCGTCTTTTTTCTCCCGGGGGGGGGGCGAAATAGTACCCGCCTATAGGCCGGTCCGCCTCGATTTTAGACGGGCTTCCGTCAGCGTTTCTGAACTTAATAAAAAAAATAAAAAATCGACCATTCAATCAGTGCGCGCTGTGTGCAGGGGCCCTTCCATCAGCACACTAATTGAATGCTTGATTCTGTGATGAGGGCCACCAATCAGAAACAAGAAGGGCAGGGCAGAGCGCTATATGAGCAGCGTCTAGAAATGAGCATTCCCAGTCAGACAAGCTGCTCAAAGGCAGAGAGCTACATTTCCAGATCCCAGTGAGACAAGTGCTTTTGGCCCCCCGCTGGCTAATATTTGAACAGAAAGAGTGACTCACTGCTTTTACAGCTTGGTCCATCACTCAAATCTGTCCCCCAACCAACAACAACAACTCACTGTTGTTCCTCGCCGCACTCGCCACGGCCATCAAATCCTCGGCGCGGAAAATAGACTAAAGACGGCTGAAACAGCAGACTCCGCTTACCTTTGACATCCAAGGTGGCACTTGTCTCGCTGAATCCCGCCTCATTGATCGCCTTACACCTGTAGCGTCCCGAGTCGGACAGCTTCAGGGTTGGTACCCTCAGGGTGCAGCTGTTCTCACTGAAGGAGATGTCGTAGGTGGGCCCACTGTGGAGTTCCTCGTCATCGTGGTACCAGGAAATGGTGAAAGGGGTTGAGCCCGACACCTTGCACTCCATCTCGCCGGCTTTGCCCACCACCGTGGTACAGTCCTTGAGTTTTCTCGTGAAGGAAGGCGGGATAATTTTGTCTGTCAGGAGGGAAAGACGGCACAAAGGTGGGATACCACAAGTTTTACAGTTTCTCTCAGTTTGTTACAAGCGTCACGAAGAAGACCCAAAACTAGCAGGTAGCAGGTATACAAACAACTCCCTATGTAGCATGAGCTGAATCAGGTGCACAACGCCCTCATAAATCTCAAAACAAAGACACAGGTAGATGTACTGCAGATGCAGATGCAAAACTGCATTTTGTAAAACAAAACATCAAAGGCACAGGCACACAGTCGCAAAATTCCCTTTTAAAAGGCCTTAAACATCAAAGTGACAGGCTTTACACATCAAAGAAAGCAACACAAGCGTACACAGACTGAATAGTAACATCAAAGATACCAAAAAGGGCATATAGTGATGCAAACCTCCCTTTGAAACATCAAAGACAACCACACAAATCAATACAGACACATGACCACCTTAGTAAACGCAACTTGAAACGTGAAAGGAAGTGCCACCAACCTAAGACAGTGAGATTAATTTTGCTTAGGTCCTTCCCGACCTCGTTCATGACCTGAAATGTATATTCTCCAGAATCCAGTTTCTCCGCAGCCAGCACGTTCAGGCTGGAGATCATCCGGGAGAAGGAAATTTTGTATTTCCTGCCAGAGGCCAGCTCCACGCCATCCTTGAACCACTTGGGCACCAGCTCTGGGGTGCCGCACACTTTGACTTCCAGGGCGGCAATGTCGCCAGCTGTCACGCACAGAGAGTCGGGCTTATCCACAATCTTGGCAGGTTCTGGAAGTGACACACATGGAGCACAAGGTGTTTAAAACAGCGCCTGCTTAGTGGCTTGTGGAATGAAGAAACACTGTAGGAGAAAGAGAGAATTAGATGGTTACCAACCAAGAACAGTCAAGTTTGCGAAACACTCTGTACTCCCGGCGTCATTGTGCAGCTGGCAAGTGTACCGGCCTGCTGCAGCTGCGTCAGCCGCAAAAACTTTGAGAGACACCCGCTGGTTCTCAAAGCTGATTTTCCTGTTGTCGCCGTCCCTAAGAATGTGGTCCTTGTCTAGAACCCAGGACACGGCGATGGGCTCGGAGCCTTTGACAGTGGCCACGAGACTCACCTCCTGTCCCAGAACCACAGTCGCATTGGACAGTTTCTCCATGAAGGACGGAGGCTCTGGAGAAGACCAACAAACCAGTCAGCAAGGGGAAGGAATCTAACCTTGGTTCCGCACCTGATGCTTTGAAGTCCACTGACCTCTGAGTTTAACTGACGCCTGGCAGCTGTCGCTGCCTACGGGGTTTGATGCCTTGCACTCGTAGCGGCCGGCGTCTGCGGGTTCGATCCCAATGACGTGCAACGTGGCCGAGCTGCCCTCGCTCAACATCTTGTATTTTCTGCTCTCCATCAGGGGCTTGCCATCCTTGAACCAGGCAGTCTGGAAAGGGGCTGTGCCGCTCATCTCACAATAGAGACTCACATCCTTCCCCTTCAGCCCCTCTACCGGTTCCGGTACTCTAATAAATGATGGTGGGTCTACGGGAAGACCAGCACATCATTACAGAGGCACAAGAGATCTACAGGTGGCGCAAAATCTTAAAGCTGAAATCCGAATAGCTTCGATCCTCTTGTCCCCTCTGGCATCTTGAGAAATTTGGATTTTTGGAATTTGGAAAGGGGTCAACACAGTAGACTAGTGGTTAGAACGTCTGCCTCTCAGTTCTGAGATTCTGGGTTAAATTCTCGGCTCTTCCCGTGTGAAGATTGCAGGTCCAGTGTGCGTGCGACGTTTTTTTTCCTTGTACTCCGCCTTCCACCCAGATGTTTTAGGTTAATTTAAGACTTAAAATTGACCATAGTGTGCAGTTGTGTGTGCTTGTTAGTCTGTACTGTATGTTCCCTGCGATTAGGTAGCAACCAATCCAGGCTGTCCCTCGCCTTGCGACCGTAATGAGAACAGGTGCTGTGGAAAATGGACAGACACATGGAATTTGGAATGTTCTGCTTAATGACTCGCACTAGAATCTCTGGTCTTTCTGCACAAAGTTTGCACGTTCTCCCTGTGGTTGCAAAGGTTCTATCGAGATACTCTAAGCTTCCTACCACATAAAATGCATACAGCATTGAAGACTTTTGTCCTACATGTTCCATTCAATTTTTTTTAGATGAATTTGATGAAATTAGATGTGAATGCTTGTTTGCCTGTAACCCTGCCTAACAATTGATTGGTGACCAGTTCAGAGTGTTCCATACCTCTGCCCGAAGTCAGCTGGGATAGACTCCAGCTCACCCACACCCCTACTGGGGATAGATGCAATAGAAAATGGATGAATGGAATTTGAGAGTCTTGAATTAGGACTACATGCCCTGTGATTGACAGGCAACCAGTTCAGGATGTGGTCCACCTGTCACCCCATGCCAGCTTGGATAGAATTCAATTACTTAATACAATTACAATAACCCTAACGAGTGCAAGCGATACAAAAAAAAATGGATTAGGATTACAGTGGTGGTCTGCAACCTTCATGCAGTAAACAGAGTTCTACTCAGACAAAGGCAGTTGTGTGACTGTGCGAAAAAAGAGGAATACCTAATGGATGACAGCTTTAAGCTATGTGACCTGCAAGTCACTGACAGGAAGTCAGGGAAAAACCAACCTTTCACAGTAAGAGTGGTGCTACAGCTGACACTGCCGGCGTCGCTATGAGCTTCACATGTGTAAACGCCGTCATCGTCAAAGCCAGTGGTGTGCAGCTCGAGGGTGGCCACTGAGTCAACAAACGACGTGCTACAGTTGTCGCTGTCCATTAGCCTGTTGTCCTGCTTGTACCAGGTCACCTTGATAGGTCCGGTACCGGTGACCCTACACTCCAGGCGGAGTGGCTCACCCCGCTTCACACACTTACTGGCTGGGAGTTTCAACACAAACTCCGGTGGTTCTGGAAAGGCCAAAACATTAGTATTAGCTGGCGGAATGTCTTTATAGATTCTCATTCTGGTCATGACAATCCGTAAAAGTTGAGTGGAGGCAATTGGATTCTTTTTGGTTGTGTGCCAAACTTTAGACATAGCAACACCTTCAGACAAAAACATTAAATATGTTGCACACTGTGCGCCTTCAACAGTGTTAGAAAAAAAAAAAAAAAAAAAACACATCGCAAGGCAGTATGCTTTCAAAGTCACACCAGATTGGGCGACTGCAGGAGGTCCCCAAATATCATCAATACCGAATATGAGTACTATTATCATTAATACAAATTTGGGGTTTTGCCATTAGAACAATAGTTAAATATGTCAAGTAAAAAAAGACTTGTTTTATTTTAGAAATAATGTGAAAAAATATTTTTGTTAAGTGAAGTCCTTAGGTTTGATCCTAAATGTTTGCCGTCAATGTTATACATTAATGGCCACATTATGCCGCCGTCCCTGTGTGACCTATATCTTTGCTGCTGTAACAATGAAAATTTCCCGACTGTGGGATCAATAAAGGCATTCTTATCTTATCTTATCTTGTCTTCTTTTGTTTTGTTTTTTATGTTTTTTTTTAAATAAAATTTTAGCAAACTTTTGCTAAGAGAAATCCAGAAAATCATCCATCCATCCATTATCCACCGCTTATCCGAGGTCGGGTCGCGGAGGCAGCACCTTCAGCAGGGAAGTCCAGACTTCCCTCTCCCCTTCCATGTCTTCCAGCTCTTCCGAAGGGATCCTAAGACATTCCCACGCCAGCTGGGAGACATAGTCTCTCCAGCGTGTCCTGGGTCAACCTCTGAGCTTCCTGCAGGTGGGACATGCTCGGAACACCTCACCAGGGAGGTGTCCAGGAGGCATTCTAATCAGATGCCCGAACCACCTCATCTGGCTCCATTGAGGAGAATCCCTCCCGGATGAACAAACTTTTCACCCTATCTCTAAGGGAGAGCCCAGACACCCTGCGGAGGAAACCCATTTCGGCCGCCTGTATCCGGGATCTTGTTCTTTGAGTCACGACCCACAGCGCGTGACCATAGGTCAGGGTTGGGACGTAGATTGACCGGTAAATCGAGATCTTCGCCTTTCGGTTCTGCTCCTTCTTCACCATGACAGAAAGATAGAGAGTCCGCATCATAGCAGATGCTGCACCAATCCGCCTGTCGATCTCCCGTTCCATCCTGCCCTCACTCGTGAACAACAAATACTTGAACTCCTCCACTTGGGGCAGAATCTCATTCACCGTTCCGCATTCCACCGTTTTCTGACTGAGGACCACGGTCTCACATTTGGAGGTTCTAATTTTCATCCGAACTGCTTCACACCTATCTGCGAACCACTCCAGTGAGAGTTGGAGATCATGGCTTGAAGAAGCCAACAGTACCACATCATCTGCAAAAAGCAGAGATGCAATCCTGAGGCCACCAAACCGGACCCCCTCAACGCCTCAGTTGCGTCTTGAAATTCTGTCCATAAAGGTTATGAACAGAATTGGTGACATCGGTGGCGGAGTCTAACCCTCAATGGAAACGAATCTAACTTACTGCCGGCAATGCGGACCAAACTCTGACATCGGTGGTACAGGGACCGAACAGAACGTATTAAGGAGCCTGTTAACTCCCATGCACCCTGAAGGACGCTGCCAAGGGTGTAGAGTTGGTCCACTATTCCACGGCCGGGACGAAAACCACACTGAATCTGAGATTCGACTTCCTGACATACCCTCCTCTCAAGCACCCCTGAATAGACCTTACCAGGGAGGCTGAGGAGTGTGATTCCTCTATAATTGGAACACACCCTCCGATCCCCCTTCTCTTCTGACCTGAGATTTTGAGGGTGACGTCACACTCTGCCTTTCCTGCCTCGTTGGTCGCTTGGCAGCTGTATCGTCCACTGTGCTCACGCCGGCTGTTCTTGATGCAAAGCACGGCCACGTTGCTCTTAAAGCTCAAGTCGTAATCGTCGGAGCCCGAGATGTCGGCGCCATCCTTCAGCCAGTGGACGGACATGGGCTGGGACCCAGACACCCGGGCCTCCAACTTGACTAGGCGGCCCTCTGTCTCCTCCAATTCCTCAGATGGCTTCTTGGTGAATATCGGAGGGTTCTTCCGCTCTACAAACGAGACAAGGGCGATGAGTAAGGAGATGCATAAACCATGCGTGGGATGGAACACCAAGACCAGGGGGAGGAGATGAAAAGGCAAAAGAGTCAAGACACAAAGACCAGGAGGCAAGAACACAAAGAAGCAGGACAGTTAAAAAAAAAAATGCGATTGGCCGGCAACCAGTTCAGGGTGTACCCCGCCTACTGCCCGAAGACAGCTGGGATAGGCTTTGGCACCCCCGCGATCCCTCATGAAGATTAAGCGGAATAGATAATGGATGGCTGGATGGACAAAAAAACAGGGGGATGGGAAACAAAGACGAGGGTGCAGGATGCAAAGATCAAGGACACCGGACATCAAGACCAGGGGGATAGGACACAATGATGGGAGTGGGTGATATACAATTACCAGACAAATGAGACAGAAAGACCAGATGGCAAGGCACAAACACTAGGGGACCGGGCACAAAGACCAGGAAGGCGGGCACAAAGATCATGTGGATGGGATGCAAAGACAGAGAGGATGGGATACAAAGACTAAGACCATGGGTTACAAAGATCAAGAGCATGGGTTACAAAGATGAGTGATGAAAGCACAAAGACTAGGGGAATGGGACATAAAGACCAGGGGGGGCAAGACAAAAGAAGAGGGGGACCTGACACAAAAACCAGAGGGACGTGATGCAGAGACCAAGGGAGCCAGACACAAAGACCAGTAATAAAGTACACAAAGACTAGTGTTTGGGGCAAAAACCTTTGACTGTGACATCACAGGAGCAGGAGTCCTTCCCGACATCGTTGGTGGCGTGGCAGGAGTATCTTCCTGCGTCACCTTTGTCAGCCTTGACGATGCTTAGTTGGGCAGTGTTATCCTCCAAACTGATTCTGTAGTTCCCACCGCTCCGTATGTCCTTTTGGTCCTTCGACCAGGTCACCTTCATGGGGGTGGAGCCGGACAGGTGACACTCCAATTCCATGCAGTCGCCCACCGTTACCGCCTGCGTCGCCGACAATTTCCTGTCAAAGAGTGGTGGATACCGCGGCTCTGTGGAGAGAGGGAGGATTCAAACTGGCACACAGTTTTTTAGTTTTTGTTGTTTTTTAAAATTTTGCAGCTATTTTCTGGCACCGACCTTGCAGGGTGAGCTTGGCTCTGCACGACGCGGATCCGACACTGTTGGTGGCCACGCAGCCGTATTCCCCGGCGTGCCTCATCTCGCTGCGATGAATGGTAAGCGTGGCTGTGTTGTCGTCGTAGAGTGCTGAAAATTCATCCCCACCCCGCACCGGCTCGCCATCCTTAAGCCAGGAAACGTCCAGAGGGGACGAGCCTGCTACACGGCACTCGAAACGGACCGTAGAACCCAACGTCTGCTGAAGGCTCATGATCTTCTTCGGGAAGCTCGGCGGCGTCTTAGCCTCTGAGGAATGGAAGAAGGCATCAGTCAACGGCCTTGATCCTGAGCTCAACGGTGCCCATCAGTCAATACAGCAGCCCACTATTCAAAAGCTCTTGGTGATTGTCTATGTGTGGTGCTAGTACCACTGGTGGTGCATGTGTTCCGTCTGTAATGGTAGGTGAAGAAATCACAGAATTAAATCTACAAATTGTGCATAATGTGGCTTCAACTTTTTTTTGTTTTTTACATCCACTACAGTACATTTCACCGGCGTCAGGCCGAATCCTTGTGTATCTCCAATCTGGTCACTTTTCAGGAGACCTCAAAAATGGCACGTTTGTTCAAGCGTAAACATTGCATCATCAAAGAGTGAGAGCCATTTAGATTTGTCAACTATTTGGAAAAATAGCACACACGCACACACAAATGCACGTCTGGCATAGTAAAATGCTTCTTGTGAGTATTTCCATCTGAGGGAGTGACATCATCGATTTCACCATATTGAAACTCGCGTGTCCTCATACAGCGAGAGAAAGGAGAGAGATTTGCGGTTTCAAGATGGAAGCACAGTCACTATTTGGAGTTTGTGTCAGCTAAAAACAAAAACATTAAAATGTGTTGCACACATATGTCAAGTAAAAAGACTGTTTTTATTTTAGAAATAGTTAACAAAATGCATTTTTGTTAAGTGAAGTCTTTTTTTTTTTTTATACTATCAAATATATATATATATATATATATATATATATATATATATATATATATATATATATATATATATATATATATATATATATATATATAAATGTCACTGTTAAAAACGCACTTCCAATTAAGTGACACAACTGCATGTCATTTTTGTCACGCACAGTTGTCGGTGACTGCTGAATGTAATGATTGAAGTAAATTGTAATCAACTTATTTACTTTTTAAAGCAAGGAATCCGTTTTTTTTTTCAAGTAAGAGTGGCAACACTGCTAATAACACATTTTATTACCTGGATTGTATTGATACTAATAACATTTTAGTCAGGCTGTGAAACATTCATATAAATTAAAATGCTAAAATGACCGCAATGCTAATAAACAAGGCAAATAATAGCTAACAGTGCTAAAAGGTAAGTCAAGCTATTTAATGTACTAAATTGGTTTAAATTCTACCAATGCTATTAAGCACATTAATAAATGCATTTTATGAGCTCCATTTCAGAAAATGTTAAGAAATTAAAGAAGTGATCACGAGTATTGAATTCTAGCCATGAGCGCATTCAAAAAGCTAGAACTACCAGTAATCTAATCATGCTATTAAACACACAAATTGAGCTAAAATGCTAGCGATGTTATAAGATGTTAAACATGCTAATTGATACATTTTATTATCTACGGCATACTGATGGAAAACAGTCACAAAGGTCAGATATTAGTCATGTTATTTAACATTCTTCCAAATATATCAGTGAATATGACATAGCTGGTAACACATCCTCCTTTTCGTGGCAAGGGCTAACTGACCTGAGATTTTGAGGTTGACGTCACACTCTGCCTTTCCTGCCTCGTTGGTCGCTTGGCAGCTGTATCGTCCACTGTGCTCACGCCGGCTGTTCTTGATGCAAAGCACGGCCACGTTGCTCTTAAAGCTCAAGTCGTAATCGGCGGCGCCCGAGATGTCGGCGCCATCCTTAAGCCAGAGGACGGACATCGGCTGGGACCCAGACACCCGGGCCTCCAACTTGACCAGGCGGCCCTCGGTGTCCTCAAGTTCCTCAGATGGCTTCTTGGTGAATATCGGAGGGTTCTTCCGCTCTACAAACGAGACAAGGGCGATGAGTCAGAAGACACACAGACCATGTGGCATGTGGGCGAGGGATAAAACCAGAGGGACGAGAAGAGATGAAAAGCCAGGGGAGTAGGCCACAAAGTTGAGGACCGTGCACCAAGTCCAGGGCAAAAGATTACAAAGACAACGGGGGCGATAAACGAAGACAGTGCAAAAAGACCAGGGTTGTGAGACAGGACACCTACACCAAGGGGAGGAGATGAAAAGACAACAGAGTCAAGACAGAAAAGACCAAGTGGATAGGACACAAAGATGAGAGGGGGTGGTACACAATAACCAGTAAAACGAAACATAAAGACCAGATAGCAAGGCAGGCACAAACACCAGGGGACCGGGCACAAAGACCTTGTGGTTGGGATGCAAAGACAGAGAAGATGGGCTACAAAGATCAAGACCATGGGTTACAAAGATGAATGATCAGAGCAGAAAGACTAGGGGAATGGGACATAAAGACCAGGAGGAGCAAGAGAAAAAGAAGAGGGAGATCTGACACAAAGACCAGAGGGACGTGACGCAGAGACCAAAGGAGCCAGACACAAAGACCAGTGTTTGGGGCAAAAACCTTTGACTGTGACATCACAGGAGCAGGAGTCCTTCCCGACGTCGTTGGTGGCGTGGCAGTAGTATCTTCCCGTGTCGCCTTTGTCGGCCTTGACGATGCTGAGCTGGGCGGTGTTATCCTCCATGCGGATTCTGTAGTTCCCACCGCTCCGGATGTCCTTGTGGTCCTTCGACCAGGTCACCTTCATGGGGGTTGAGCCGGTCAGGTGACACTCCATCTCCACGCTGTCGCCCACCGTCACCGCCTGCGTCGCCGACAATTTCCTGTCGAAAACTGGTGGGTACCGCGGCTCTGTGGAGAGAGTGAGGATTCAAACTGGCACACTGTTTTTTTTGTTTTTGTTTCTTTAAAACTTTGCAGCTATTTTCTGGCACCGACCTTGAAGGGTGAGCTTGGCTCTGCACGACGCGGAGCCGACACTGTTGGTGGCCACGCAGGCGTATTCACCGGCGTGCCTCATCTCGCTGCGGTGAATGGTAAGCGTGGCTGTATTGTCGTCGTAGAGTGCCGAAAATTCATCCCCGTCCCGCACCGGCTGGCCATCCTTAAGCCAGGAAACGTCCAGAGGGGACGAGCCGGCCACACGACACTCGAAATGGACCGAAGAACCCAACGTCTGCTGGAGACTCATGATCTTCTTCGGGAAGCTCGGCGGAGTCTTAGCCTCTGAGGAATGAAGGAAGAAGGCATCAGTCAACGACCTTGATCCTGAGCTCATCAGTCAATACAGCAGCCCACTATTCAAAAGCTCTTGGTGATTGTCTATGTGTGGTGCTAGTACCACTGGAGCTTTGCATCTTTGAAATCAAAGAGGATAAAAAGCGCTTTTTAATTAGCTGGCCTGTGCGGTGAGCGGCGGGAGTGGCGGCGTGACCGACCTTGCACACTGAGGCGACATGTGGAGGCGGCCATCCCGATCTTGTTCTGGGCCTTGCAGGTGTACTCGCCCACGTCGGCCTTGGTGGCCTTGCTGAGTTTGAGGCAGGCCACACCTTTGCCGTACTCCAGCCTACAGGTGGCACTTGAGCGCACCTTGCCGTCACCCTTGAACCAGGACACTTTGATCTCGGGGGTGCCCGCCACGTGACACTTGAGGCAGACAGCATCGCCGGACGTCACTTCCATAGGCTCCAGGGGCTCCAGGAAGTACGGCGGCTCTGCGGGAAGGAGACAAAGTCAAGTCTGTGGATCGTCCAATTTTTGGGTTCTGGCCTTCATATGTGGAGTCCCCACGCTCAGATGGCTATACTCCGGAAACCATGCCTTCCTCCCACATTCCAAAAACATGTTAGGGTCATTGAAGGTGACCGGTCAATTGTTTGTGTATGTGTGCCATGCCGTTGACTAGGAACCAGTCCCCTGTTTGTCTGACACTGAGTAGCGACAAGTCCGCTGCTTGTCTCCGGACATTGACTGGCAAGCATAGAGAAAGGAAGAATCAATTTATCCATTGTCAGGCGCTGACGTGCACTTATTCCACGAACAACGTCTGCAATATTTGTGCATTAGCATGTTAACTCATTAACACGCTAGGATACCCACACATTAGCACACAAAATATATAGTACTGTACATGAAAGAATTGGCACATAGCGTGTTACAAGTTAGCATTGGCACATAAGCAAAAATGATCACATTAGCAAATGAGCCCATTAGGATGCTAGCTTGTTGGCATACGTTGAAAACCCGGTTGAAGACACATTTCTATTCTCTGGCTTTTGATCAGACCTGAAATTTTCGGCTCTTCTCCAGGTGTCAACTGTGTTTTATGTTAAATTTATTGGCTTTATTTGTTTATATGTTTTTTATTTATATCTTATATATTATTTATATCTATATTTATTGATACTTGTGTATTACGGCCTTTTATTATCTTTACTTATTGTCTACTGTTTGTAAAGTGCTTTGTTACAGCTCTAGCTGTTATGAAATGCGCTATATAAATGAAATTGTATTGTATTGTATTGTATTGTATTGTATTGTATTTAACCTTAATTTCTCCAGTTAAGGCAATTGAGAAGAGATTCTCATTTGCAATGCCTGGTTGCAGACAGCAGATTAAAACAGAGCAAAAGTAAAGCAATTACAAAAACAGTGGGGCTCCACCATAACAGCCGACATGGTAATCACTAAGATTTTGATTAAAATTGTAATCTGATTATTAATTACAATTAGTCATTATGATTGAGGAAAAAAATTTGGAAAACATTTTTTTATGTCTATATTTGGAACATATAAGCAGCTCATCGTGGTTTTCATTAATGACTGAAGATGGGAAAAAATAAACTATCCAATCCAAGAATACAAGAATTTAAAATGTAACTGCATAAATATGCTACAATCTTGCTGGTCATTTTGGCAGCTTCATGACGCCTTGACCATGTGTTTGAGAAAGTAATTGATTAGAGATGCAGTCCAGGCCGCATTTTCAATGTAAATATCACCAGCAATCAAGTTCACTTAATCGTAATTTCAAAAGTCGCTAAATATCATGTCTAAAGTCATAACTTTAGGGTCTAGTTTTTTTCGCAACCATCATCCAAGTGTTTGCAGTGCACATCAGCCAGCGATAAGGACTAAATATTGAATTGAATTCAATTGGATTTGGTTTGGCTCCTTTCGATTGAACAGCTCATTAATATTCACGTAGAGACATTCTTGAAATGAAGTACTGTATTAACACGGGGGTAACTTAAGGCTATACATGACTATAACTAATTGGTGTTGGGAGATGAGGGTCTCCCTGGCTGCATCACAAAAGTTTGAGAATCGATGGTGTGGGTCGTGTACTCACCCAGGATGGTAACAGTGGCTTCGCATTCATCCGTGCCGGCGTCGTTGGCCACGCGGCAGACGTACTTTCCGGCGGCATCCTTGTCATCTGTGCTCAAACACTCCAGGATGCAGGAGCTCTCCGTGATGCTCAGGTTGTATTTGTACGACGCCAACACCGGCTGTTCATCCTTGAACCAGCTCCCCGAAATCTCTGGAGTCCCTGAGTATGTACACTCCAGTCTCAGAGGTTTGCCTTTCTCCACAGACACGTCCTTTAGCTTCTTCACGAACAAAGCCGGCTCTGGAAGAGGGATGCGAACGGATGCCGGATGTCAGTCACAATCCACTCGCTCCGTAGTGACACACAATGAGACGAACACATAGATGCAAAACTCCAAAACAAGTGTACTTAGATGATCAGCTTCCTTACTAACACAACTTGAACGTCAAAGACACTGGCGATGCACTAAAAAGTGTGTCAGGAGACCCAGCAGATCCCCTGTTGTAAGTTTAGCCATGCAAGAAAGCCCCAGACCTTTGAGCAGGAGGTTGACGGGGTAGCTCTCTTTGCCCACGTCGTTGATGATCTGGCACGTGTACTCTCCGGCATGACTCCTGTCCACCCGGTAGAACTGCAGGAGGACCCGGTTGTCCTTCAGCGAGAAGTCGCAGTCCCGCCCGGCCTCCAGCTCCTTGGCCCCCCTGAACCACTTCACCCTGATGGGGCCGCTGCCCTTCACAATGGCTGAGAAGACGACATCCGACCCTGGCGTAGCCTCGGCTGGCTGCGGCGCAACCACGAAAGACGGTGGCTCTGCAGACAAGAACAAGTCACCAGAGCTAGGCATTTTACTAATAACTGAGCGTCCATTATTCATCATCCGTCTGCAGCGCGGGTCAGTCATCCGTCATTCGCCTTTTTTCTCCCGGGGGGGGGGAATAGTACCCGCCTATAGGCCGGTCCGCCTCTGATTTTAGACGGGCTGCCGTCATCGTTTCTGAACTTAATAAAAAAAATAAAAAATCGACCATTCAATCAGTGCGCGCTGTGTGCAGGGGCCCTTCGATCAGCACACTAATTGAATGCTTGATTCTGTGACGAGGGCCACCAATCAGAAACAAGAAGGGCAGGGCAGAGCGCTATATGAGCAGCGTCTAGAAATGAGCATTCCCAGTCAGACAAGCTGCTCAAAGGCAGAGAGCTACATTTCCAGATACCAGTGAGACAAGTGCTTTTGGCCCCCCGCTGGCTAATATTTGAACAGAAAGAGTGACTCACTGCTTTTACAGCTTGGTCCATCACTCAAATCTGTCCCCCAACCAACAACAACAACTCACTGTTGTTCCTCGCCGCACTCGCCACGGCCATCAAATCCTCGGCGCGGAAAATAGACTAAAGACGGCTGAAACAGCAGACTCCGCTTACCTTTGACATCCAAGGTGGCACTTGTCTCGCTGATTCCCGCCTCATTGATCGCCTTACACCTGTAGCGCCCAGAGTCGGACAGCTTCAGGGTTGGTACCCTCAGGGTGCAGCTGTTGTCACTGAAGGAGATGTCGTAGGTGGGCCCACTGTGGAGTTCCTCGTCATCGTGGTACCAGGAAATGGTGAAAGGGGTTGAGCCCGACACCTTGCATTCCATCTCGCCGGCTTTGCCGACCACCGTGTTACAGTCCTTGAGTTTTCTCGTGAAGGAAGGCGGGATAATTTTGTCTGTCAGGAGGGAAAGACGGCACAAAGGTGGGATACCACAAGTTTTACAGTTTCTCTCTCAGTTTGTTACAAGCGTCACGGAGAAGACCCAAAACTAGCAGGTAGCAGGTATACAAACAACTCCCTATGTAGCATGAGCTCAAACAGGTGCACAATGCCCTCATAACTTTCAAAACAAAGACACAGGTAGATGTACTGCAGATGCAGATGCAAAAATGCATTTTGTAAAACAAAACATCAAAGGCACAGGCACACAGTCGCAAAATTCCCTTTTAAAAGGCCTTAAACATCAAAGTGACAGGCTTTACCCATCAAAGAAAGCAACACAAGCGTACACAGACTGAATTGGAACTCAGAAAGATACCAAAAAGGGCATATACTGATGCAAAACTCCCTTTGAAACATCAAAGACAACTACACAAATCAATACACATGACCTCCTTAGTAAACGCAACTTGAAACGTGAAAGGAAGTGCCACCAACCTAAGACAGTGAGATTAATTTTGCTTAGGTCCTTCCCGACCTCGTTCATGACCTGAAATGTATATTCTCCAGAATCCAGTTTCTCCGCAGCCAGCACGTTCAGGCTGGAGATCATCCGGGAGAAGGAAATTTTGTATTTCCTGCCAGAGGCCAGCTCCACACCATCCTTGAACCACTTGGGCACCAGCTCTGGGGTGCCGCACACTTTGACTTCCAGGGCGGCAATGTCGCCAGCTGTCACGCACAGAGAGTCGGGCTTATCCACAATCTTGGCAGGTTCTGGAAGTGACACACATGGAGCACAAGGTGTTTAAAGCTGCGCCTGCTTAGTGGCTTGTGGAATGAAGAAACACTGTAGGAGAAAGAGAGAATTAGATGGTTACCAACCAAGAACAGTCAAGTTTGCGAAACACTCCGTACTCCCGGCGTCATTGTGCAGCTGGCAAGTGTACCGGCCTGCTGCAGCTGCGTCAGCCGCAAAAACTTTGAGAGACACCCGCTGGTTCTCAAAGCTGATTTTCCTGTTGTCGCCGTCCCTAAGAATGTGGTCCTTGTCTAGAACCCAGGACACGGCAATGGGCTCGGAGCCTTTGACAGTGGCCACGAGACTCACCTCCTGTCCCAGAACCACAGTCGCATTGGACAGTTTCTCCATGAAGGACGGAGGCTCTGGAGAAGACCAACAAACCAGTCAGCAAGGGGAAGGAATCTAACCTTGGTTCCGCACCTGATGCTTTGAAGTCCACTGACCTCTGAGTTTAACTGACGCCTGGCAGCTGTCGCTGCCTACGGGGTTTGATGCCTTGCACTCGTAGCGGCCGGCGTCTGCGGGTTCGATCCCAATGACGTGCAACGTGGCCGAGCTGCCCTCGCTCAACATCTTGTATTTTCTGCTCTCCATCAGGGGCTTGCCATCCTTGAACCAGGCAGTCTGGAAAGGGGCTGTGCCGCTCATCTCACAATAGAGACTCACATCCTTCCCCTTCAGCCCCTCTACCGGTTCCGGTACTCTAATAAATGATGGTGGGTCTACGGGAAGACCAGCACATCATTACAGAGGCACAAGAGATCTACAGGTGGCGCAAAATCTTAAAGCTGAAATCCGAATAGCTTTGATCCTCTTGTCCCCTCTGGCATCTTGAGAAATTTGGATTTTTGGAATTTGGAAAGGGGTCAACACAGTAGACTAGTGGTTAGAACGTCTGCCTCTCAGTTCTGAGATTCTGGGTTAAAATATCGGCTCTTCCCGTGTGAAGATTGCAGGTCCAGTGTGCGTGCGACGTTTTTTTTCCTGGTACTCCGCCTTCCACCCAGATGTTTTAGGTTAATTTAAGACCAAGAAATTGACCATACAGTAGTTGTGTGTGCTTGTTAGTCTGTACTGTATGTTCCCTGCGATTAGGTAGCAACCAATCCAGGCTGTCCCTCGCCTTGCGACCGTAATGAGAACAGGTGCTGAGGAAAATGGACAGACACATGGAATTTGGAATGTTCTGCTTTATGACTCGCACTAGAATCTCTGGTCTTTCTGCACAACGTTTGCACGTTCTCCCTGTGGTTGCAAGGGTTTTATAGAGACACTCTAAGCTTCCTCCCACGCACAAAAAACATGCATACAGCATTGAAGACTTTTGTCTTGCATGTTCCATTCATGTTTTTTTAGATGAATTTGATGAAATTAGATGTGAATGCTTGTTTGCCTGTAAGTGCCATAACAATTGATTGGTGACCAGTTCAGAGTGTTCCATACATCTGCCCGAAGTCAGCTGGGATAGACTCCAGCTCACCCACACCCTACTGGGGATAGATGCAATAGGAAATGGATGAATGGAATTTGAGAGTCTTGAATTAGGACTACATGCCCTGTGATTGACAGGCAACCAGTTCAGGATGTGTTCCACCTGTCACCCCATGCCAGCTTGTATAGAATTCAATTACTTAATACAATTACAATAACCCTAACGAGTGCAAGCGATACAAAAAAAATGGATTAGGATTACAGTGGTGGTCTGCAACCTTCATGCAGTAAACATAGAGTTCTACTCAGACAAAGGCAGTTGTGTGACTGTGCGAAAAAAGAGGAATACCTAATGGATGACAGCTTTAAGCTATGTGACCTGCAAGTCACTGACAGGAAGTCAGGGAAAAACCAACCTTTCACAGTAAGAGTGGTGCTACAGCTGACACTGCCGGCGTCGCTATGAGCTTCACATGTGTAAACGCCGTCATCGTCAAAGCCAGTGGTGTGCAGCTCGAGGGTGGCCACTGAGCCAACAAACGACGTGCTACAGTTGCCGCTGTCCATTAGCCTGTTGTCCTGCTTGTACCAGGTCACCTTGATAGGTCCGGTACCAGTGACCCTACACTCCAGGCGGAGTGGCTCGCCCCGCTTCACACACTTACTGGCTGGGAGTTTCAACACAAACTCCGGTGGTTCTGGAAAGGCCAAAACATTAGTATTAGCTGGCGGAATGTCTTTATAGATTCTCATCCTGGTCTTGACAATCCGTAAAAGTTGAGTGGAGGCAATTGGATTCTTCTTGGTTGTGTGCCAAACTTCAGTCATCGCAACACCTTCAGACGAAAGCATGTTCATTCCAATGACTAACTTCTTTGAAGCAAACTCAGCAATATTGTTGATGCGGCACAGCGTAGTGAGGAGTGCAGGGACGTCTTCTTAGAGACACCAATAAACCCTTTACTTTAACCCATAAAGGAAAAAGTAGTTAGCAGTAGGCAGCAATTAATTTGCATCCTAGAAAGAAGGGACATTCCTTTGAGGACAATTATGTCCAAATTCAGGACAGGGAAGACTAGTTTAAACGAGATGTGAAACAGGCCACCTGTGTCTAACTAAAAAGGCCTGGGAGGTTTATGCCATCCCTCCCCCAAAGATTGTCTCACTCTATGGGAAAGGTTGCCACAAAGAGTTGTTTTCACCAGGCAAGTGAACCACTCACACTTGGCAACAATAACCCTATTTTAACACCTACCCCCAGGGCACACACTCACCAGAGGTATAACTAGGGGTACTCCAAACATAAAATTTAAAGCTGAAGAAGCTTTTGGGGTAACGGTAAAATGTCAATGAAAATAGTCTAGTTGCCTCCATTCAACTTTTAGGAATGTATGGCGCCAAAGCAAAGGCGGTTGCAGGACAGAAAGGGAACGGTTTAGTGTGTGTTGGAGGGTGGTCGACCGCTGTGCAAGACAGAAGAAAGAGAGAAGAAACACCCACATGACAACAAAGCTGTACTAATGCTAATGCTGAAGAAGACACACAAAACATAGCGACAAGACAATTGTCCAACCTTTGACCGTCAAGTCTGCACTGGAGTGCACGGAACCAGCATCGTTGCTGACTTGGCATGAGTAGGCGCCGCTCTGGGTGACACCCACGGAGTAGAGCTCCAGGAAGCAAGAGAGTCCCTCCTGCCCCATGAGACAAGTGGGCCCCGTCATCAGCTCCAAATCATCCTTGAACCATTTTACACTGAAGGGTGGCGTTCCCTTGAACGTCCCTTTGAAGCGCACCGTTGCATTGGGTACTGTTGCCTGGGACTCAGGCAGGGTGACAAAGCTGGGAGGTTCTACAGACAATAAAATGGACCAGGTTATAAAAGCAGATTCTCAATTTGAGGATCAAGTTAACAATCCAAAACATGGTTTAACCTTTGACTTTCAGGGTTCCAGTACACTGGCAGCTTCCTGCAGAGTTGCTGAGTTTGCAGGAGTAGGAACCTGCATCTAAAATCTCTAAGTGCTCAATCTCCACACACACAGAGTTGTCTTGCTGAATCAGTTTGTGTTTAACACCGCTGGAGATCTTGGTGCCATCTTTCTGCCATTCTACAGAGATGGGAATAGACCCGGATATCTTGCAAACCATCTGAACAAAAGAGCCTAGAATCTCTTGCATGTCTCTGAGGGGTTTAATGAAGCTCGGCGGGATGACTTGTTCTGTGACCAGGAAAACAAACACAAAGTGATTGACTGGTTCAGATGTCAGGGTCTTCTTCATACCCCATGCTCTTCACACCAACCTGACACAACCACTTTGACAGTGCAACTGCAGCTGCTGATGGGGTTGGACACCTCGAAGACGTAGTCTCCTTCGTCCTCTCTCTGCGCTGATTGAATTTTTAGGCTACTGATGTTGTTCTCAAAGCTCAGCTTGTGCTGCCTGATGGACTGTAGCTCTTTGCCCTCTTTCAGCCAACGCACTTTGAGCTCTGGTGAGCCTTTTACCTTACAGTCCAGACTAACTGGATCTCCCGATGTCACTTTCACCAACTCAGGTTTCTCTGAGATCTGAGGTGGTTCTGCAAGCCAGTAAAGTCACAAAGTTACAGCAGGTCCGGCATCAGAGCAGGATCCAAAAGGAGAGGTTAGTGAAGAGTGAGTACCTTGGACCGCTAGGGTGGAAACACACCTATCCTGGCCGGCGTCATTCATGGCCTGGCAAGTGTAAGACCCACTGTGAACCGCTTCACATGCAAGGATCCTGAGCGTGGCCACATTGTTCTCAAATGTTCTCTCAATCTTTGGATCATCCAAAATCCAGTTTCCGTCCTTTTGCCATTGCACAGAAATGGTTGGAGAGCCGTCCACCACGCACTCAAAGACCACCTTCTTACCCAGAACACAGGTGGCATTTTCCATTCTCTTGGTAAATGTTGGCGGTTCTGTTTGAGAAAACTGGTCATTAATTCTGGCAGTCGACTGGAGCCTGAGAACATTTCAAATCTAAACGGTGGTACCAACCTTTGAGGCTCAGTGTGGCCTTACAACTACAGCTTCCCACTTCATTGGTGACAGTACACTGGTATTCACCAACATCGCCTGTGTCACATTTGTTTACCTCCAGGCCCACCATGTCATTGACCAGGGAGAGGCCGTGTTTAGCACTGGTTTTCAGCTCCTTGCCGTCTTTGTGCCATGTGATCTCAAAGGGAGCGGTGCCGGCTAGTTGACAAATAAGCCCAGCACCGCAGCCTGTTACAACGCTAGCCGGCGTCAGCTCTCGTAGAAACACAGGCGGCTCTGACATCGGGAAATAACACAGTCATCCTCACAGGATCTGAAGCCCTAAAACAGCCACTAAAACATGTGCCTGAACTGACCTTTGACCTGGAGTTCCATGCTGCAGCTCTCGCTTCCCGCTTCATTGCGAGCTTCACAGAAGTACATTCCGCTGTCTTTGATGTTGGTTCCGCTCAACTCCAGCGTGGCGAAGGAGTTGACGAAGGCCATCTTGTGGCGACTATCGGGACTGATCTCAGAACCCTCCCTGAACCAGTAGATGTCTATCTCGGGTGTGCCACTCACTTGGCACTCAAACATTTGACTCTGACCCGGTTGGATCACAGACAAGCGCGTTGGAGTACGCGTGAACTTCGGGGGTTCTGTGGGGGAAGCAAGCATGTCCGTCAGAAATACCTCAAAATGAAGATTCAAGTTTGCGTTTCAACCCTGCCAATCTCACATTCCTCGAGTTTGGTCTATCTGCTATTAAAAGTTTTAAGTCTTGTGAACACTATTTTCTAACTCATTTGAACATAAAACAATTCATAAAGCCACAGCACCATTCTTGGTACTGGTAGATCCTGTGTTGTCAGTGTTTTAGCTAGGTTTGCCTGGTTATTTTTTTCGCTTAAATTACTTTAACAATGTGCAAAAAGACGGACGGAACAGGAAGAGGCGCTGGTGAGAAACCTTTGACAAAGAGAGTGGCCTGGCAGGTGATGGCGCCGACATCATTGTGAACCTCGCAGACGTAGTCACCGGAGTCTGAAGTTTTAACAAAGAAGAGCTCCAAAGAAGTGGATGTGTTGTCCTTTATCACCAGGCAGTCGGAGCTGGACAAGATCTCTTTCTGGTTCTTAAACCATTTTATGGTCAGTGGCGGTGTGCCTGAGATCAAAGCACTGAAATGGACCTTTGAGCCAGGCAGAACGTTCATTGACTCTGGTGTTTCAATAATACAGGGAGGCTCTGGAAAAATAGATCAATCAATAATTATGAACAAACTTGCCGCGGTTCTTAACCTGACCAAGACAAAAGAGAATCAAACCTTTGATAAACAAGGTGCCCGAGCACTGAGCACTTCCCGCCTTGTTCTTCGCGATGCAGGCATAGCTTCCGCTATCTTTGCTGTCCAGATCGGAGATTTCCAGGAAAGCTACATTTTCAAAGAAGGTGCACTTGTGTTTGTCGTCCGTCTGGATCTGGCTTTCGTCTTTGTACCACTGAATGCTGAGGGGCAGCGAGCCCGACACAACGCACTCTAGATGAGCAAAGGAGCCTTTGATACCTTCGCTTTGCTTCAGCTTCCTTGTGAATGTCGGCGCAATGATTTGATCTGACATTGAAAAAACAAAGAGGTTAGCAATAGTGTGCGCATCAAGATTGAATCCCTTGATAACAGATCTCGCACAATGTTTTCAACTGACCCAAAATGGTGAGTGTCGCCTTGCAAGAACTGTGACCGACATCGTTTGAAACCTCAAAGGTGTAGTCTCCGCCGTCACTTTTGTCTGTTTTATTGATTTTTAGCACAGAGCTGGAGTCTGTGCTTTGTACTTTGTATCTCTGGCCGGACACCAACTCTTTGCCAGCCTTCAGCCAGCGCACCGTAAGTGGCTTGGTTCCTGAGAACCTTGCTGCCATGGTAGCCAGATCCCCCTGAGTCACACTGATGGACTTCACCTCCTCTGTCACCTTAGCTGGTTCTAAGACGCGAAGAACAAAAGTCAGCAAAGTTTCTCCAGACTCAAATACGTTACAACATTGGAGCAAATGAAGCACTCCTTTGTCCGCGAGTGTCACGCTGCCATGAAGGCATACTGGATTCAGTTTTTGAACTGTCATCCACACAAAGGCCTTCCTCCAAGTTAACTCGTAAGGAACTAGGTACAAATAGACGCTGATTCACTTTAGTGTGTCTACTTGATGTTTCCTGTGTCAGTTTTTTTCATTTTGGCAGATAATCTGCACCGAAATTTTAATGTATATTCACTTTAAACAGATATTACAAGCATTTTTTCCCCATCAAGTACCTTCTTAACATTTTGAACAATAGTTATGGAAAGCTGTCTGGCACAATTTTCCATAATTTCAATTTTAATTTGTTGTTAGCAATTCACACGAGCTGCGTCCGAAAATTTCCAGGACTGATTTCAAAAACCAAACTTAAAACTTCACGAATTTCTCGTTGAAGTAATCGCCCTGGAATCTACCACACTTTCCCCAGCCTGCTCCGCCATGCTCACATTCACTCCAGGAAGGAATTGTCACAGCTCTACTGTCACAGCTGTCTTGATGTCTTTCACGTTTTCAAAACAGGGGTCTCTTGATGACCCGCATGAGCTTGGCAAAGAGGAAAAATTATCATATGGCACCAGGTCAGGTGAGTAGGGAGCTGAGTAACATGGCAATGTTCATTTCAGCCAGGAACTGTAGGATGGTCATTGTGAGTAGGTGCATCATGAGGATGTCATCATGAAGCACCCACAAGTTGTCCTGCCACAACACCTACATTGGCACATGTTGAAAGGGAACGCTCCGTTTTTTACTTTGCGCTTAAAAGATATATTTTCTGACACCAGTCCTGGAACCTTTCTGAGACACCTTTGTAATAACCAATTGCAAAGGCAAGGGAGTATATCACAAATAATAATAATATGAGGAGGTGACTGTACATATACAGTAAATGGTTTTCACAGTCACAACTACAACTCTGCCCACGACAAAATTTTGTTTGACGCTGCTGTATGTGGTCTAGCTAACCCAGTTGGAGGTGCATTAACTGCTGAGATTCAGGCAATAATTTGGGTCTGGAGGACTACTGACCTTTTACAGTCAAAACGGCAGAACAGGTCTGACTCCCCGCCTGATTCTGGGCATGACATGAGAATTTGCCGCCATGTTTGCTATGAAGGTTCCGGATGTGCAGCAGGGCCGTCTGGTCCTTCAATGAAATATGAACATTTTCGTCCTCTTTCAGCTCATAGTTGTCTTTGAGCCAGGTGACGGTTATGGGTTCTGAGCCCTTCAGGGTGCACTGCAAGGACACTTCGCTGCCTACCAAGGCACTGGTGCTCTCCAGCTTTTGCAAAAACGAAGGAGGTTCTACAACAGAATTAATAAGAATGCCTTTTATTAGATCATAAAAATAAATTAAAAAACTCCAACAAAATGATAATGGTATGTCAAACCAGAACTAGCATAGATAAGAGTGTCTGATAGGTAGGTGACAGAACAGGGGAGCTAATGGTCTAGATCCTAGGTCCCGAACACAAAGATGATGCCAGATCATCTGAGCTGACCTTTAAGAGTGACTTGACATTCACAAGTGGCCTTCCCCACTTCGTTCTCCACTGCACACTGGTACAAGCCCACGTCTCCAACCTCCAAACCCAGCACCTGAAGGGCCACCAGGTCCTCCTTCACTGTGATCCTGTGTCTCTTGTCATTTCTCACCAGCTTTGTGTTTTTGTAAAATGACACAGTGAATGGGGCAGAACCAGACACTTGGGCCTCCAGCATCATCTCAGAACCCTTCACCACATCTTTGGGCTCCAAGAAACGAGCAAACACTGGGGGCTCTAGAGGAACACAATGGAGCAGTCAGTATGATAAATTGAACTGCAGAAAACACACCACCAGAACTGGTGTTGGATAACTCCTGCATCATCAGAGCACTTCAACAGCCTAAAAGTGGGTCCAGAATGGTGGGTAAAGTTCTACTGCGAAGTGGACAAACCTTTGACTGTGACTGTGCTACTGCAAGAGTCGCTACCAGCCTCACTGGTAGCTACGCACATATAGTCTCCGCTGTCCTCAACGGCGCACTTGACTATCTCCAGAGAGGCCACCAAATCCACTGAGGTCAATGTGTATTTAGGACTGTGGCTGATCTCCATGCCATTCTTCAGCCACCTGAAACCTATGACAGGACTGCCTGTCACTTTGCACTGCAACTTGATTGGGTTGCCACTGACCACCAGCTTGGTAGCTTCAGGCTTCATCACAAAGACGGGAGGTTCTGAGAAAAGAGTATTTGGAAGCAGGTCAGCGTCAAATAGGGATTTTCATGCATATGATGACGGGCACCTTTTACAAAGAAGACCATGGTGTAGTCCACCTTGCCGGCGTCATTAGACACCTGGCACGTATATTTAGCCGAGTCGCCAGGCTTGACGGAGGAAAGCTCCAGAGTGCTCATGAAGGCTTCTTTCTTGATGAAACAAGAGCCTCCACTGATCATTTCCCTGTCCTCTCTGAACCACTTCACGGACAGAGGAGGGGTTCCAGTGAAAGCAGTCTGAAGACAAACTGTAGTTCCAGGTATAACATCCTGGTTGTCAGGTGTCACTGTGAATACCGGCGGCTCTGGAGGCCACAAGCGAGATGGAAACATGTACTTTACATTAGCATCAAATCAATAAAATGGCGGTACAAGACACAATCACACCTTTGACATAAAGTATGCCGCTGGTTTCTTTCACGCCGGCTGAGTTGGTGGCTCTACATTTATAAACTCCAGAGTCAGCTTTCTCCAGCTGGCTGATGCTTAGTGTGGCAGAGCTCTCCTTTAAGTCTTGCCAGAATTTGGCTCCGGATTCAATTTCCCCTTCATCCTTGAACCAAGCGATGGTGATGGGTTGGGACCCAGAGACCTTACACTCCAGTGAGATGTCGCTGCCAACGTTACCGTCGACCCGTTTTAGTAACTTGGTGAAGGCTGGCGGCATTATACGGTCTGCATATCAAAGAGAAGGTATTGTTTGTATTAGTTGTTAGAAAAAGAACTAAAAACTGACTTGAGGAAGGGCTTCACGTTGGATTTGATCAGCTCTCCATCAAAGTCCCTCACAAACATTCAAATTTAAGAGGTTATGGCAAAGCGAACCTAGAACTGTCACAGAGCACGTGCACTGGTCTTTCCCAACTTTATTGGAAACCTCCATCTTGTACACGGAAGTGTCCGCCTTTTCTGCTTTGAGAATCTTCAAGGAGACGACATTGGCCTTCTGGCTCATCTTATATTTGCGCCCACTGATCATCTCCTTGCCATCTCTGAACCATTTGACTTTAAGGTCTGGGCTTCCGGAGATGGTGCACTCCAGCGTGGCCGAATCACCTGCCGTCACGCTGATGGAGTCTGCCGGTTCTACAATTCTAGCAGGTTCTGAGATAGGATTGGTACACAAGGAGAGACATTCAGCATTCACAATTAAGAAGACAATAAGACCAAAGGAGACTACGTGGAAGATGTCATCTGACCATGGACTGTCAGGGCAGCTTCACATTTCTGTTGCCCAGCTTCATTCTCGGCATGGCACAGGTATTTGCCGGCGTGGCTGATGGCCACGACTGCTATGGACAAGCTTGCCACATTGTTCTCAAATGACATGGTGATGTTTGGATCGTCATCTCTCAGTATTTCTGAGTCTTTCATCCACTTGACTGTGATGGGGGCCGAACCCTTCACGGTTCCCTGAAGCTTCAATGCATTTCCCAGCACTGCCGTCACACTTTCAACTCTCTTTGTGAAGGTTGGTGGTTCTACAGAAAGATCAAAGCCACCAAGAGCTAAGCGGGAGACCAGAGAGTGAATGTCAAAAGATGTTAATATTTTACCAACCTTTAAGTTTAGCTAAGCCCTTCGTGGTGACCTTGCCTACATCGTTGGATATGACACACTGATATTCTCCCATATCTGCACTTTCAAAGGGCTGGATCTCCAGCCTCAACATGGGCTCTTGGGAGATGACCTTGTATTTGTGGTCACTACTGATGGTCCTTTTATTTTTGGACCAAGTGATCTCAAAGGGAGCACTTCCTGCGACTTCACACTCAAGCTGAGCGCTGGCGCCCTTCACCGCCTCCACTGTCTGCAGCGCTTTCTTAATGGACGGCGGTTCTGTTATCAGAAGAAGTCAAGAGTATAAGTACAATGTTCCCCCTCTATATCGCAGGTCATCATTCACACCGCCGCTTTATCGTGGATCATTTTGAGTAGTTTTTTTGTGCTTCCTTGTTTTTCTTACAATGTCTAGGCAAGTGCCAATTTAGCATTGTACAGCTTCAGTGTAGTACCACTTTGTGCCACAACATGCCAGGCAGCATCGAGCTCTAACAGAGGAGATGCGGCACTAACAGCAAGAAGAATAGAAAGTCCCAACTAACAGTAGTACAGTAGTTGTTACCATCTCACAGAGATAACGTGTGTGTTAAAGTAGCATTTGTTTTAAGGTCTATAAGGTAACATCGATGCTAATTTCGTTGAGCCTACTCATGGCGTTTCAGATTATATTTTAGTATGAATGTGTCGGATTTTGACGAGACTGACTAGTCTGACTCGAAAATGACTAGCAAATTTAGATGTTTAAATGTGCAACGCTGAATTGCCTTTTGTTTTGTGTGCCAGTTTTATAGTGAGGGAATGAGAAATAAACAGCTTAGTTAGTCTCTCTATATTGTGAAATTTCACCTCTTGCTGATTGGGTTAGAACAGGGGTCTGGAACATCTCCCCTGTGATAAATGGGTGATATAATCACTGTGCAGGTACATGCAGTTACAACCGCAAAAAAATGGAGACGAATGTGAAGCCACAAGATGACGAACCTTTGACAGCCACGGCTGCACAGCAGCTCTCACTGCCGGCATTGTTTGACACCTCGCAGGTGTAGCGGCCACTGTCAGTGACAAGAAGGTTCATGATCTCCAAAGTGGCTGTGCCATTTGTGAAAGAAATTTTGTGTTTGTCTCCAGAGCCCAACTCTCGCTCATTCCAGAACCAGTGGATGTGGAGCTCTGGGGAACCTTTGATGGTGCAATGCAAGCGAGCAGCTATTCCTTGCTTCCATGTGATACTTTGATCCATTTTCTTGACAAAGCTGGGAGGCTCTGCAGGGAGTGGTTATTTTCAAAACATTTGGTAAAAGAGAGGAAGCAATACGAAGTGTTAGCCTTGGCTAACAAGTCAGTCAAGTCTTACCTTGAACTGTCACGAGAGCCTCACAGGAGGAGCTTCCGGCCTCGTTGGAGGCGGTACACACATACACACCAGAGTCCTTCACTTTGGACTTGGCAATTTCGAGAACTGCCACCTTGTCATCAAAGGACTGCTTACACTCCAGGCTCTGGTGGACCTTCTTACCATCCCTGGTCCAGTTGACTGTCACACCAGTGTCCTCATCCACCTGGCACTCCAGCCTCAGCATCTGGTTAACGGCGGCGGACACTGGCTCAAAGCTCTTAACGAATTTGGGCTTGTTGATGACTTTGAGCTCTGTGCTAAAAGTAGCGGCGCCAACGCTGTTGGACGCCTTGCACAGGTACACTCCTTGATGGCTGGGCTCAAGATTGGAGATGTGCAGGGAGTACTTGTTCTTGTCGCACCTCATAGCATAGTGGTCTGAGGGTGAGATGGCTATGTTGTCTTTGTGCCAGACTACTTCTATAGGCGCCGAGCCAGTGAGCGAGCACTGGAACACGGCCGTTTTTCCCACATACGATGTCATTGGCTCTGGTTTTGATACAAAAAGTGGCGGGTACATTTCTACGGAAAGCAGGTGGAAAATGTCTTAGAAAGCGGAAACATGAAAACTAGACCTGGCCGCTCACCACTGTGAGAGGCCATTTCTGTCATAACTACATCGATATGTCAAAGGTTGCTCAAAAAATATATAATTCTTTCCCTCTCAGTTTCACAATAAAGAGACGTTTGCAACAGGAAGTCTTACCAGTGACTGCCAGAGAGGCTCCGCAGCTGGAAGTACCGTACTGGTTGGTGGCCTTGCAGCTGAATTCTCCACTGTCAGCTTTGACAGGGTTTAAGACTTCCAGGCCAGATCCGCTGTGCCGGCTGATGATGCGGTACTTCTCACTTTGCTTGATCTCAACACCAGACTTGTACCACTTGAAGGTCACACTTGGGGCCTCCTCGATCTCGCACTCAAACCTGGCATGGCTACCGACGTTTATCTCCAGAGGGGTGATTCTCTGCCTAAATATGGGTGGCACTGAGGCGCACATGGACAAAGAAGAAGATAAATGTCAGTGGAACCATGGCTGGATGGATTTTATGGAAAACACAGATAGACAGAAAGGAGACAGATGGTGGATGTTATTTCATTCTGTGAAATAAAACAGATAGCAAGAACACAAGCCCCAGGATTGTGAAACCTGATTTCTAGTGTTTTTTGTTGGGCTTGGGTTCAGGCTACGGTTGGAAAAAAGAAATGATGACCAGGTTGAAGACTTGACAGCATGCAGACACGTGGAGAATGGACCAAGACAGACCATGAAAGCCGCCCGAAAACCAGCATCAGGCACCCAGTGGGTGCTGGTTCTGATCTTCAGATAGTAGGTGTAAAAATACAAGATGAAGTTAGTTGGAGCGAAATGTGAACATTTGAAAGACAAATGAAACACATTTAAGTGAATTATGAGTGACTCTCAGGAAAGAAAATGGATGGAAAGATGGAACACTGATTTTTCTTGAAGTCAAACCTCTTGAGACCACTGTGAGTCTGGAAGATGTTGTTGCTCGGCCAGCTTCATTTTCAGCCTCACAAACATATTCTCCTTCATGTTTCTCCTTGACAACTTTTCTGATAACCAGCGAGTGTGTGTCGAGCTCCGTGAAACACTTGAACTCATTGCCAGATTTCACCAATTGCCCATTGAAGAACCAGTTTACCTGGGTGACATATTTGATGCTGGCTCTTAATGTTGCATCAGCGTCTTCCTCAACTGTTGCATCTTCCAGACGGGCAACTATTAGGGGACGTTCTGTCGGTTCTGGTCTGGTGACTGAAATCTCTTCACAAACCTGCTCCATCCTATCCTCCATGATGCTAACAACCTGAGTCTGTTCGGAGGGGGCTGTGGTGGGAGGCAGGGTGGCGGTAAGCACCGTGGTCCCTTCAGCTTTGCGTTGGCTCTTCACTGTGGACTTCACCTCCTGCCTGGACACCACCATTGACTGCTCAAAAGCCACATGGGCCTCAGTGGAAACTTGGACCTGCGTTGAAATGGACTGTGCCACCCTCGCTTCCCTGGATTTCTGTACTACAACCTGCTGTTGAGCCGAGGCGCACTCCACCTCCACTTTGGACTCAGTCCTGAGGGCTGCTGCTTGAGATTCAACGGCAGTGAAGTCTACTGAGCTCTCTGCCACACTCACTGTCTGCACAATGGAGGAACTGACTTGCTTTGAGCGGGCTGAGGAGACCTGTGCCCTCTGAGGTTTGTCAAGCTGCATGGTGCCTGGCCGATCTGAAGTTAGAACATGAGCCTCCTGGTGCACAATGGAATGAAAAGCTGCCTGAAGTTCACTTCTGAGGTCAGCTGTGCGAGGATATTCACCCTGGAAAGCCAGAGTGATTTCCAGAGGTGTGCCTGTTGATGTGATCAGGTATGTAAATAATGTGTGCCTGGGTTCTCTCTGAACTTTGACTTCCTGTACTTCTGCCGCCTGGAGCCCTCCTACAACATCCGCCAGCAACACGGGTTGCTCACTGGCGACCGCAGACTGAAGGGCATTTCTGAGCTGACGACTTATGCTCACACTGGATGCTTTTGGCATCTGAAGCACAAACATCATCTCTTTGGGAAGAGTTGTGCTGTCTTTGGATTCTGACGCGAGCAGAGACGGCTGAGCTTGCTTAGTAGCGGTGACTTTAGTGGACTCAGACTTGATAATGTCTTGAGAGTGCTCTGCCGTCAGTACTTGCTTCTCATCCATCATTATCGACTGCCTGACTGACTGGCCTTCCTGGATCTGAACAGCAAAGTCCTGCTCTGCAGCTTCGAGAATTTCACTGCTCTCAGTGCAGATCTCCTTCTCCTCGACCTGGACTGGCTCTGCGGGAACCTTTGACTCTAAGGTGGTCTTACAGATGACTTTGTCCACAGCTACCAGGCTCTCTGTATGTCCTGCCTCCATAGCCTGACTCTCAGCCACGCTGGTAAGGTGCATCACATTCCAGCGATCCTCCTTCTGCACCAACGCTCGCTGCTGCTTAATGTCAGAAGTAACTGGCGTCTCCTTGGGCAGTTGCATGGGCTGAAAAGACAGCTGGAGAATTTTCTGAGGCCTGGGCTCAGTTCGAAGCTGAGATTGAACTCCAGTCACAGACAAATTGAGCTCTGAGTGCTGATCTGCTGTCAGCTGGAGTTTTTCCTCAGAGATAGCTGCGTGACTACGGACCTTTTCGGCTTTCTGTGTAGCTGTCTGGTGTTCGGGCTTTTCAGTCACAAGAATACCTTCTTTGGGAAGCACCTCAACAGACTGGCTTGACTGGAGATGAAGCAGAGAAGGTGACTCCTTACTCGGCTGAACAGCAACAGTACTCGCCCTGGTCTCAAACTCAGATGTGTCCTCACAAACCACTGTCCTCTGCTCATCCTGGCTTACCGAGTGCAACACAGTAGGACTTTTCCTGGTCCCCGCCTGCTCTGCGTCGGGTTTTTTGCAAGTGAAACTGGATTCAGAGGGGAGCAGGTCTTGATCAGTGATAACCTGCAAGTGCAATAGCTGCTCCCCTTCTAACTGGGAATGAATGGATGTGGCGCTGTCCAGAGACGGCAACTGCTGAGAGGACTCGGCCCGAAGGGGGTACTTTTCCTCTGCTGTTAGACTTACTTTCATCATGCGGTCCTTACAGAGGTGGGCTGTCTCCTCTGCTGGTGTCTGCATGGAGAAGTCTGTCTCCTTGGCCAGAGTGTGTTTGGATTCGCTAACTGAGGCCAGAACTAGACGACGTTGCTCTTGCTTGACAGAGCTCGTCAAGGCAGAGTCGGCTGTTGCTAGCTCAGCGGTGTGACCTTCTGGAAGTGCATATTTCTCTGTAGATTGGGCGGAGTACAAGATTTTAACACCCTCTTTCACCTTGTAACCTTTTTCCTCCTGTGCCCCAACAAGCTCTTGAGACTGTTCTCTCATGACTGCCACCCGTGACTCCACCTGATGCCCACTAACTAGATGCTTGGGCTCTGATCTTGGCTTTACTGACGCAGACTTTCTGTCAGCCAGGGGTTTGGTGCTGGTGGTAGAAAGAGGGGTAAGCTCCTCGGCTACAGCCGACATCACTTGTGACCTCTCCTCCCTACTTGCCTGGAGCTTAATCACCTCGGGACTTTGAATGCGGTCACAGTGCTGCTCTGTGAGGTCCTGACTCTCCTCAACAGATGATGTGAAAGCAGCCAAGTGAAGCTGCTTTTGGGGAACAGCTGAAACTTGCGCCAGGCGGGTGGACACCTCTGAAACTCTCTCCTCTACCTCGAGACACTGAAGCACTGCTGCCTGATGGGTTACCTTCTCACGGTGAACGGTGGCGGCAGAGATATCCAGCTCCGTAAGGGAGCCCACTTGCTCACTGGGAATAACCCGTCGGTCTTCCGTGCCGATAGTATAAACCATCTGGTCTGAGCTGACCCTCTCCTGGCCTGGCAGGCTGACCTGGTACAAGCGAGACTCCGTAGCCTGTTCTGTCTTGGAAACTTTATAACCTTTTTTCTGGACCACAACCTGCTGTTTATGAGACACAGAACGAGATTGCCTGAGCACAACCAGCTCCGCTCCACTAGATGCCTCCCCAAACTGGTTAGAAGCCTGACATGTGTACATGCCACCGTCCTCCTGTTTGACATCCTTGATGGTAATAAAGCCAGACCCATCTGGGTTAGCTGTAATGACACACTTGGGACTAGATTGGATCTCAAAAGTACCCTTGAACCACTGGACTTTGGGGACTGGATCCCCAATGACTTTGTAATTAAAACAAACCTCTGTCCCTTCTGAGCAACTCACAGGCTGGATTTGCGTTAAGAATGTCGGAGGCTTACCTGTGTACTGAAACAATTTTTCGACCCACTTCTCTGCCTGGCTAAGGTCCTCCTTTTTCACCTCCAGGTACGTGGTGCACGTGGTCTGACCAAACCTGTTGGAGGCGGTGCAGGAATACTCGCCCTGGTACTCCGACGTGACGCGAGTGATAATTAAGGTAAACTCCTCCTTCTCCTCTACCAGTTTATACACAGAAGAACTCTTTATCACTTTCCCATCACGAGACCACTGAACGGTGGGCTTTGGGGTGCCAGACACTTTGACACTAAAGGTGGCGCTCTCTCCGGCGCTCACCGCCACAGGCGAGAGCTGGCTGAGAAACACTGGCTTTTCCTTTTTCTTCTCTACAGTGGAAGAGTAACGTTTGGGCTCTGGCATGAGTTCAAGTGTTTTTGTTTTGTGAGGCAACTGGACGCCAGTGTAGTAGGTCTCCTCTTGCTCCTCCACGGTGGTGACAGTGGTGCTAGAACGTTCTGTCGGAAAACATTGAGCAAGACTGATAAGAAAAAAGTCATCTCAGTCACACAGATACACAACAAACTGCATACTGCCTTGAGAAATACTGTAGCGCTGTTCTTCCCATGAGGTGGATTTGAAAATAAGACTAAGATGTTATTCAAGGCCCTGTTGCTCAAATTCACAAAATGTGACTACTAGGAGAGGTTAATATGGGTTCCACATAATATGATCCCACCCTTTTCCTTCAGTGTTTATCTTTCTAAGGCATTCTTGTTTCATTTTGGTTCTTTTTTTTATTACATTCTTTGTATAAGAGGAGGGAGAGACTAGCAAAACAAAAATATCATCGCACAGTGCTACCGTTATGTTTTTACTGTGGAGATGACAAACATTTTGAATCTCTTGAATAGCACAAAACATTCTTGAGATATTTGTGATATACTACAGAAAATAAGTGGGAACATTTTTCATCCTGATTGCAGACAAAAGATTGTCCAATTCTTTACAAAGCTTTCCCCCAAAAATATAAGGAAGTTGTTGGTTATTTATGTCAAATTTGTGATACCTTTGAATGGCTGATTTGTGTCACGTTCTTTTTATGAATCATGAAAGTTCATTCAGAGTTTTTGAGGATCCACGGACACCCTGTTGTTGTTATCTATATTACCATTATTAGTAGTCGTGGTCATAATAGTGGTGGTAGTTGTAATAGTGATGGTGATGGGAGTGGTTGTAATAGTTGTGGTGGTAGTGGGCGTAGTGATAGTAGTCCTGGTGGTAATAGCAGTGATAGTATTAGCTTCATCAAGCTTCCTGATTGTTTATAGTTTCATTTAACATCAAAATAAGACCGTTCTTGACTTGGCGCATAATCCTTCACTCAGGATCATCTCGAGAGACGTTTGAGGGCCATTACTGACTTTAATTGGAAGCAATGAATTGGGATCCAAAGCTGCCCAATTAGCGCAATATGTACAGTATACTGGTCTTAACGTGGCCCACAAGAATGAAAAGGTTCTCACTCATAACTCCGTGCTTTAGTTATTAACAGTGAAAACGTTGAGAGACAACATTTGAGAAGTCATCTTCGCAAAGAAAAAAAACAAACTCGTTACTGGAGTTCAACTTTTTAAGTTTATTGTATAAAGTCAAAGACAAACAACACATTTGTACAAATAAAAGATCGGTTGCTCTTGCAAAACCAAAAATAAGAGGGCATATTTACAAACGTGGATGGTGGGTGGCGGTAGGACGTTGAACTTGACTCAAACAACATAAGCATCTAATATACATGTATGAGTCAACAATGGTCTGTCATTGGGGGAAAGATCTGGTTTTCTTTAACTGTTTTGTAACTGCAGCATAATGAATACTAAAATGCAATAAACCTGTATTTGCGTTTTGGGAAGACATTATACAAATTACATGATATTTTCCGTGACATAGCAAAGAACTCACCATTCACAAACCAGTTCCAATCAAGTCCCAGTCCATTTTCTATCATGTTTTCAATGCAGATTACTTAGGCCTTGCAGCAAATAAACAATAAAACTGTTTTTTTAATCCTCAAAACGACTACAAGGATGATGCCTTTGGGTGAGTGTACTAAACTAACTTACATTTACAGCTCTAATCTAAAGAAAAAGTGGCGTTTCTTAAGTAGGCGACATGATGAACTCCTAACTTGTGTAAAGCTTCACTGCAGTGGCTTGTTCTAACCGTTATTGTAGTAATCCAAAATAGTTGAATAGACTCTTATTGGTTGTTGAAGACGTTTCAACTTTAATCCAAACGGCTTCATCACTTCGTCACTGAACACATTTTAGAGTCTACCCAAGTTATGTGTCCAGAGGATGTGTCCCTTGGAGGTGGTCATGAGGGTTGTTGTTGTTGTTGTTGCCAAGTGTGGCTGGTGAATGGACGTTTCGCCAAGCAACCGTTTTTTTACAAATGATTTATTAGTGGCCACTTCTAAAATGGAATGAGACAGACAATCTTTGGCGGAAAGATGTCATAGGCATAAGCCAGGAGGTGGGCGGTTGCAACCCTTGAGAACGTGCTTTTTTGGGGGGGGCGGTGCGGGGGGAGGGGGGCATACTAGGCAAGTGTAATTACAGTACTACTACTAAACAGTAGATGACAGTAGCACTGTCATTGTCAGCATATGCATAGGAAGTTCCAGACATCACGTGACTGATCCCCGCGTGCATTTGTTTACGCAGCTGACAGGATAGTAGCGACAGCAGGCAAATGATTTACAATGGAGAGCAGTGATAAAATTAGCATTTATCAGTCAACATCCCGTCCAAGTGAATGCACATCTCACTTTGATGAAAAAAAGGCATAAATGAGATGAATGTGCAAGCTTGACAGGTTGAATATTACAGATCCCTATCAAGCACCAGGAGTGATTTTTAAAACGATTGGACCTGCAGATGGGGTGAACTACAATGGCGAGTCCTTGTGATCATACAAAGGCTTGGAAGGTTACAAATTCAGGTTACGGACCATGTGAACTTGTGACTTGCATAGCTTTATCTTTGAGAGAAGTATATGCTACTGGCAGGATCAACCAAGATCTGGGAGGGCCGCATGGGCTTTTTTTCATTTTCTTTATTGTTAATAAGAATAAAATGTTATGCAGAGCTGTACGTATGACACTTTTCTAGACAATTGACACTACTTATAGTCGCGGAGGAGGGTTGAGTTTTGCGCACAAAACACAGTTTTCTTCTTCCTGGTTTGGGGGGCGTAACACAAAATAAATGGGAAGCCCATGTGTAAGACAGTAAGTGGTGGCATAATGTGGACATTGTTGTCCTCAAAGGAATTAGAAAATTCTGCACAAAAAGGACCACTGGTTTGAAAGAGGTGTGAAAAAAGCCGTCTATGTCAAACATCAAAGGCCCTTTCAAAACAGAGTAAGAACCCCTTGGGTTTCAAGGTAAAATGTCTTCAACAACCAAGAGTCTAAGAATATGAGAATCTACACAAACACATTTCTCTAAAAAACCTTCAGCAGCGCTGAAGTTTCAATCCATCCGGCTACATTCTGGATGAAGCATCGGTACTCGCCGGCGTCACCCTGGCTGGCGTTTGTAATGAGAAGGTTAAAGTGGCCTGCGTTTTTTTCCTGAATGATGTATCTGCTGTCGGTTATGCGCTCACCATCTTTGTACCACTCAGCTGTGGGCCTTGGCTTCCCACTAACCAGACATTGCAGGATGACCGGCGCACCAACAGCGGCAGTCATGTCCGTCAAGGGAATGACACACCTCGGAGCCATCTCGGTCACCTGGAACTCAAAGCTACACAAGTCGGAGGACTTTCCCTTGAACTCCACCTTGTCCTCTTTGGCGGACTCTGCAAAGACATCAAAGTTGATGCTAACGTACTGATCTTCGCTCATCTCCCTATCTGTGTTGGCCACCAGCCGGACAGCACGCTGAGACTCATCGGCCTCCTGCTGAAACTCAAACTCGAGTTCAATCTCTGACACCTGTTCGCTGTCCATTGCTGAGTTCCCGACCAGCAAATCAAACTTCTGTGGCTGGACGTTGCCACTGCCAAGAGACACGGCTGTCAGCTCCCTGCCTCTGGTCTGTCGAGAGAATGCCTTGGTACTGAGCACCATCAGCGAGGCTCTGCAGAGCGTTTCGCCGACGACATTGATGGCGCTGCAGGTGTACACGCCGCCGTCTGACGCTACGACTTTACAGATCTTCAGGAAATGATTGCCACCATCAGATGAGTACAGGTACCGCCTGTTGTTGTGAGAAATTTTTTTGTCCCCTTTGAACCAGGACACGATGGGAGACGGAATTCCCATCAGCGAACACTCAAACAGGACAGTGGAACCCTGTGAGGTTTCCATGTCACAGATGGGATTGATAAACCTTGGCGGCATCTCAGTCACCTCAAAAGCTATTTTCAGATTTTTGTGCTCCTGGGTTACAAAGTCCACAGTGCCCTCCTCGTAAATACTTGGAATTACATCCAGGGATACAATCATGCTCTTGCTGTCGGCTGTGTACTCGGGAATGGTGATGATCTTCACCTGTTTCTCAAATTCCTTTACCTCATTCTCGTCCAGTTCTACTTCCAACAGGATCTCCTGGGGAGAAGGTGAGCGAGAAGAGTCATCCTTTTCTACGTCAAACTCCATCACGTGCTGATGGGTAACTGCGGGCGGAGCACGCATGAGCCTCGTTTCCTGCGACACCACTACCACTAAAGCAACGCTTCGAGCCTCGCCTACATCATTGATGGCGTGGCAGATGTATTCTCCCTGGTCAGCTTTGGTGACACGGTGAATTGTGAGAGAGATACTGTCTCCATCTCGCTCCATAATTATCCGCCCGTCAGCCAACAGCCGGGTTTTGTTGCAGAACCATATCACTTTAGGTGATGGGAGACCAAAGACCTCAGCAAGAAAGATCAGAGAGTCATTTTCAAAGACTCTTTTCTTAGTGAGAGGTTTAAGGAAGGCAGGCGGGATTCCATGCAGCTTCTCCTGATGGGAGGCAAGACCAAGAGAGCCGCTGCTCCTGGAAAGGAAACTCAGCTCATCTACATTTACCTCAGCGGGTACACTTTCCATGCCCTTATCAACTGGAGATGTGAGGAACTGGACGGGTGAGAAAAACCTGTCACTAGAGTCTGATGAGGGTCTCTTTTGTGTGGGGGAGGATGGAAACTCTGGTGGGGTATTAAAACCACCTGCTGTATCAGAACTAGGAGTACAGAAGGAACTAGGAGAATTAGGGGTTCGGAAGGAATTGGGAGGACTGATGGTATGGAGGGAACTCGGGGACTTGGGTGTATGGAAAGTTGGCTGAGAGACCTCTGTAGATGAGCTTGCTGTGAAGAAGCTTTCAGCGACCTCTCCTACCTCCTCACTAACTGTGCTGCAAATCTCTATCGACATGTCAGACTCGGGGGAGAGTGGCCGTGCCCAGTCTGTCGGAGGGTTGTAATATTCATACACTGCACCAAAAGTCACCTCCTCTTCCTCCATCATGCCAAGTGCAGCTCCTCTTGCTTGTCCAACTTCAGAGATTCTGGAGGAAGGGCTCTTGGAAGTGACATGTTCAGGACCCCCGACATTTGGTTGGACAATTAACGATTCCAGATTTTCCACATCAAACTTTTCATGACCTTTCTCATTCACGACTACATCACCAGCAGTTAAGTGCACTGCCGGCATCACACTGACCTGGGAAAATGGCCCACTGAAAAACACACCGCTATCCACTGATGGCTCAGTGAGAGAAATGCTCTCCACTTCAAACAGCCCACTGTTACCTTTCTCAACTTCTTGTTTCAGTTCTCTCACAACATCAGTGGACTTCTCCTCAACAACATAACCCTGCGCCTCTGGAACAACTTCAGACTTCAAGCCCCTTAGTTTTATAGACTTTTGAGGTTCAGACAATCTTGGAGTTTTCTCAGCTTGGCTGTTTGGATCTATGGTCTTGACTGAACCTCTTACTCTGGGAACTTCATCGGATTGGAAAGGAATGAAGCTACCTGTTTTGTTGAACATGTGCAACTTTCTCTCCTCGCCCACCACCCCTACTTGCCCTGCCATCAGGGGTTCGGGAACGCCATCTGATTTTTGGGGTGTCGGCCGGTTGAGCTCCGAAGACTCCCACACTCCCTCTACAAATTGTTTGACGGCTACCTCCTCAATGTTTGTGGTGGCCGCACTAGTTTCAGAGACTTTCTCCAATGAGGCGGCGGGCTCGGAGCTCCTTGCTGAAGGACCAGTTAGGGCTAGGCATGGCAAGTTGAATACCATGAAAGGATTAGTAAGGACACTGCCAGGTTCAGGTGTGACTAGGTGCCCCTGTAACTCATTATGAGGAGTGGTCACTGCAGGTATGAACGCCACAGGGAAAAGTGGATCCTCTCGCTGATTCTGAAATGAAGTATGTGCTGAGTCTGACTCAAAGGCTTGTTTAATCTGAGACACATTTATCACGGCAGCTGACTGTGGCAGCCCACATCCAGATACAAGAGGCGGCTCTCTGTGTCCACCCGATCTGGATTTCAATGGCACCTGAGGCGGTGGGTGTTTCTTCTTTGTCTCCATGCCAACTTTGTCTTCTATGAAGTCAATAAGGTTTACGTCTTGACAGAACACATCACAGGTGCACGAGACCTCCCCCATCTTATTTTTAGCGAGGCATTTGTACACGCCAACGTCAGTCCGAGCAAAAGCATTAACGTAGAGCTTGTGTACCTGACCATCAACTTCTGCCCGGTATTTTCCCACCGTTGTTTCAAGAGGAATATCATTGCAAAACCATGTGACCTCCAGGGAAGGTTCACCTGTGACAACACATTCCAAAATAGCCATCTGACCCTCTGCGCAGTTGAAACTCTCCAACCCTTTGACCACATGAGGACTTTCAGCAAGCCCATCGAAGGAGAAAGTAAATCTGTGCTTGCCAGTCTGACTGATTCGCTTGTCTGCAGCCAACTGCGGGCAGTCTTGATCTTCACCGCACTCCAACATTGCAGGGTCTGGAGTGGGAGCGTCAACTCTGATTTCCACAGGCGATGAATGACACACATTTGATGTACTGAGGTATTGCTGGCTGACTGGTTGAGGGCTTTGTAATGTTTCAATGCAAAGTTCTCCTTGGCTGTCATGAGATTCCTCTAACCCCTCTGCAACTGGCTCCTCCTGTGACACAGTCTTTTTTTGTGAGAGCTCCAAATTGGCGCTGCAGATGGACTTTTTGTGCTTATTACTTATGACACAGTCGTACGTCCCTTCATGGTCTGTAGGCGGAGAGAAGATGGTCAGCGTTGACTTGTTGGACTTGACCGTGACGTCGTAGTCGGGGTTGTGGGCCAATGTGTGTCCATCCTTGAGCCATGTGACTTGAGGCAGAGGGTCTTGAAACTGGCAGCTCAGCTCTGACATCTCGCCAACTCCGACTTGAAGTGAGGATAACTCTTTCACAAATATCGGAGGACAACTGTCAGCCCTTGGTTCCTTAAGCAATATGGATGCTGGAGTTAGGTCAGCACCTACAGAAATGTCCTGCTCTTGGCTTCTCATCTCCATCTTTGCTTCAGTTCCATGTTCAGACATGTGACGATGATTTTCATCTTTGACTCTTGAGAACTCCTTGCTGTCTTCAGCCACCAGATCTGGGTGTGGTTTCTTCTTGCCATTTTCCACAGATGTTCCCATGCTCCACTCCTCCTTCAGTGCCTCCTGGATATGCTCGCTGCTGGATGTTGATGAACTATACTCCTCTTTAGTCAGCCTCTGTTCAGACTCACATCTCTGAGGACAGAGTAATGGGGAATGTCTACTGACTAATGACTCTTCATGAGGACCCTGCAATCGTGAGCAAAGTCCATAGCTTACTGGAGAGACAATGGTAGGTTGTGAGGGTAAATATGTCTGAAACGGTGAAGCATCACCAGCATCTACTTTTATTTGGGTCATGGATTCCACCTGCTTTGGTATAAGTGAGCACTGAGGTAAAGCAAGATCTGAAGGTGTTGGTGGCTTATAATCAGCGCGGTGAAGAACTGAATAGGTCATGTGTGCCACGGCTCCATCCGCAGTCACGTGCACCTCTTGAGATTTTTCTCCACAAATAGGTGAAGGTCTCCTAGCAGCCTCCATATGTGAGAGGTCATGAGGGAAGGATTTAGCTGGTAAAACAAAAGCCTGGTCAGACACCTGGTCAGCTACTTCCTCTGATTCAACCATATGTGTTGGCCATTTAACAAGATGCTGCGCATGAGCCTTTTCTTCACTGACTAAGTACTCACTGTCCCTCTGCAGTCCGACCTCACTGCCCTCAGTCGGCAGCACGCCAACAGGCAACCACAGCCCGCCCTCACCCTGCTGATTGAGATCCGGATGACTCATGAAGAACTTCTCTTTGGATGTTCTTGCAAAGGCAGCTTTCTTACTGGGGACCATCTCATGTGGCAGAAGAGGTTCTGCAACGATCATTCCAGTCAGTCTTCTTTCTTCCTCGGTGCTCCTCTCTGTCTGAATAGGGGGATATGCATGTGTCCACTCAGAGTCCGGCTTAATGACCTCTTTGTGTTCCATCAGAACATCTTGCTGCCATTTCATGATACGCTGGGCCAGGGCTTCCTCTTCACTTACAAACTGCTCACACTTCTTCAGCTCTGAGATATTTTCCATTGAGAGATGAAATTCTTGCTCCTCACTTGTTTTCTTAAACAAATTTTTTTCATTTCCTTTGTTGGTCTTGGATGGCGATTTCATTTCTCCATGCAGTACGTATAGTTTTTCCAGTCCCCTTGCCTGCCTTTTCCCGCCGGCTTTTGGCGCAGGAGCAGGGGTTCGATGCTGCTCCATTTGAGTTCCTGCTTCAGTGGACTTTTCTGTTATCTCCATCACGGGTTGGTTTAGATTTTCTCTATACAGGTCCCTCTTATTCTCAATGTTAAGTGGTCCTCCAGAGTCCATGTAGGATATTTCTTCAGGTTTAGACAGTATAGTTGCAGGCTGAGATGATTTATCCTGTGTCTGCCACTTCCTGATTTGTGGGGCCAGTTTTATTCCCTGAAACTCACTCTGTTCAACTTCCAGGCTTTTCTCGTAATGTTCCCTCAAGCACTCTCCAGACCACTTGCTATCAGCTGGCTCAACTGTTTTTGCAGCTTTGCCACTTCCTTCAGTTTTAGACTGTGCCTCAGTTTTTACTTGGAATCGTGGTGATATTTGTGGCCATGTGAACAGTTCCTTGTCTTCTATTTGTTCTTCTCTGACTTCAGGTTGAAGACATGTTGAAACTGTTGCATCTTCCTGATAGGTCTCCTTAGCATTCATTCTGGGAGGTCTATGGAAACATGGGGACATGGCTTTCGGCTCTTCATGAGTTACCTCTCTCATGTCCTGCTGGTTACAAATGTACTCTTCTGGATCCATGTATGGTGTTTCTTCTGGGATGAACAGGTCAGGTTCAGTTTGAGATGTTTCCTCCTGTGTCATCTGCATACCTTGCTGCAGATTCTTTATTTTTAGTGCCGTTTTTTCCTCATATTCAGTGCGATTAGGTTCCATGCTACTTTTGTGCTGTTCCCTCAAGGATGCACCAGGCCGTGTGATCCAGGCTGGCTCAACTCTTTTTGGTGCATCTCCACTACAATTCGTTGTAGGACTTGTCTCAGTTTGTACTTTGACTCGGGGTGATATCTGTGGTTGGACAAGCAAGCCCTCATCTTCTGTTTTATCTGCTCTACCTTCTAATTCAAGGAATTTATACGTTGCAACTTTTGCAGCTTCATGATTGGTTTCCATGACCTTCATTCTGGGAGATTTGTGGAAACATGAGTACATGTCTTTAGATTTTTCAGGAATAACCGTGTTCTCTTTGTGCTGGGTGGAAATATGCTCTTCTTGCTCCATGTACGGTGTTTCATTTGGCACAAGCAGTTCAGTTTCAGGTTGAGATGTTTCCTCCTGTGTCATTTGAAAAGCTTGCTGCCATTTAATGATTCGTAGGGCCAGGAGATTTTCCTGACATTCAATATGCTCAGCTTCCAGACCTTTCTCATACTGCTCCCTCAAGCACTCTCCAGAACATTTGTCCTCGTCTGGCTCGACCATGTTTGCAGCCTCTTCTCTACCTTTAGTTTTAGGAAATGTTTCTGTTAGCATTTTGACTCTGGGAGATGTCTGTGGCTGACCAAGCAGGTCCTCATCTTCCATTTCCTCTGCCTTGACTTCTACTTGGGTGAATTTATTGTTTGAAAGTGTTGCAGCTTCAAGGTCAGTTCCCTTCTCCCTCAATCTAGCATACTTGTGGAAACACGGGGACATGGCTTTGGGCCCTTCACAAGTTACTTCTCGCTCTTCATGCTGGCTGGGAATATGCTCCTCTGACTCCATGTATGGTGTTTCTTCTGGCATGAGCAGGCCAGTTTCAGGTTGAGATGATTCCGCCTGTGTCATCTGCGTACCTTTCTGCAACTTCCTGATTTCTAGGGCCAGGAGTTTTTGCTCACACTCTATATGTTTAGCTTCCAGGGTTTTCTCGTGCTGCTCCCTCAAAGACTCTCTGGACCATTTGTCTTCAGCTGGCTCAATTGTTTTTTCTGCCCCTTCTCCTGCTTTAGTTTTTAGGCGTGCCTCTGTGTGTACATTGACTCGAGGTAATATCGGTTGCCGCATAAACAGTCTGTTGTCTTTTGTTTCCCTTGCTATGACTTCTGGTAATTTATGTGTTGAAACTGTTGCTGTTTTAGTGTCAATTTTCTTAGCCTTTACTCTGGGAGAATTGTTGAAGCAGGACATAGCTTTGGTTTCTTCAGTAGTTACTTGTCTTACTTGCTCTTGGGTGTAAATGTGTTCTTCAGGTTCCATATATGACATCTCGCTAGGCATTGGCATGCCAGTTTCAGATTGAAATATTTCATCTTCTGACTCCATATATGGTGTTTCTTTTGGCAATGGCAGGCTAGCTCCCAGTTTAGATGTTTCCTCCTGTGCCATACCTTGCTGCCACTTCCTGATTCGTAGGGCCAGGAGTTTTTCCTCACAATCCATACGCTCAACTTCTAGGCTCCTAACGTACTGTTCCCTCAAGGACTCTCCGCACCATTTGTTCTCAGCTGGCTCAACTCTTTTTAGCACCTTTCCTTTGTATTTAGTTTTAAGGTGTTGCTCCGTTTGTGATTTGACTTGAGGCGACACCTGTGGGTGCATGAAAAGTCCGTCGTCTTCTATTTCCTCTGGTCTGACATCTGTTTCCAATACTTTGTGAATTGAAAGTACTGTAGTTTTACGATCAGTTTCTTTGGCTTTCGTTCTGCTAGTTTTGTGGAAATTTGGAATGGCTTCGGTTTCTCCAGGAGTTACCACTCCTACATCTCTCTGGGTGTAGACACACTCTTCTGGCATTGTGTGTAATATTTCTTCTGGCTTTGGCAGGTCAGTTTCTGGTTGAGAAGCATCATTCTGTGTGATTTGTTTAACTTGCTGCCTCTTCCCGACGCGTAGGGCCAGGGTTTTTTCCTCACATTCAATGTGCTCAGCTTTCAGTCTCTTTTCATATTGTAACTCTCCAGCATGTTTGGATGGGGTTGGCTCAACTATTTTTGCTGCCTCTCCTCTCCCTTTAGTTTTAAGGTGTGTCTCAGTTTGTACTGTGAATTGGGGAGAAGTCTGTGGCCGCGTGAACAATTCCTTGTTTTCTATTTCCCCTGCGCTGTCTTCCAATTCTGGTAATTTACGCATTGAAACTGTTGCAACCTCAGGATCGGTTTCCTGGGCCTTCATTCCAGAAGATTTGTGGAAACAGAACATCGATTTGGGCTCCAAAAGAGTTATTTCTCTTACCTCCTGCTGGGTGTAAATGTGCTCTTTGGGCTCTGTGCATGGTGTCTCTCTGGGCTTTGGTGTGCCAGTTTCAGATTCAAATGCTTCGTCTTCTGACAGCCTACTGCCTTTTCTAATCTGAAGGGATCGCCCTTTTTCCTCATGTTCCAGATATTTATTATCCAGACTCTGACACGTGACATTTATGGATGGTTCATTACCTATTGTTGCTGCAATGTCTTCCCATTTTTCAGGTGAGATGTGGCACATAACTGACTCCACCAAATTGACATTTTGAGATTCTGGCAGTGAAAAATCATCTTTAGCATGCTCAGTTACTGTGGATTCCCTGATGGCAGTGTATGTGCAAACTTCCTCATATACTAATGGCTTAGAGTATTGAGGATCAGGGAATTGTGGGGTTTTAGGGAGGTATGGGGGTTCATGGTGGGATGGGTTTTCAAGGAGGTATGTCGTCTCAGGGCAAGACAGGTGTTCCTTGTCATATGTGGATTCAGGGTGGTGTGGGGGTTCATGGTGGAATGTGGGTTCAGGGTGGTGTGGGGGTTCCTTGTGGTATGTGGATTCGGGGTGGTGTGGGGGTTCCATGTGGTATGTTGATTCTGGATGGAATGGGATTTTAGGGAGGTATGGGGATTTGGGGTGGTGCGGGGTTTCCTCATAGTATGTGGATTCACAGTGATGTGGGGTTTTGTGGTGGACTGTTGGTTCAGGCTGGTATGGGGATTCAGGGTGCTTTGGGGGTTTTGGGAGGTATGTGTGTTCAGGGAGATTCAGGTCCACCTCCTCTGTCAGACACTCCACTTTGAAGTCCCCGACCCTGATGTGAAACCCGCTCATCTCTTCCTTGACCTCATCAAAATCTCCCAATTTTTTTAGTTCAACTTTATCAGTATACTCTTCTGTCCGAGTCTGACTTTGTGGCACCACGACATCAACCAGCTCACCTCTCATGATCTGAATGGCTCTGCTTCTAGACTGAGGCTCAAATGAATGTCTCACATGAGGCCGAGAGTTCTCATTGCTCACCCCCTGGCCTTGACACTCCATCGGAACTTCGCCCGAGTCAAACACTCCCTTAAAATGCTGAACGTTTGGCAGAGAAGCAGGCTTCACCCTGAGTCGCTCCACGTAATCCGCACAGCTTGAATCACTGGCTACTGACTCCCAGTCAAATTCAGAGGAAGACATGGTGGAGATAGAAAGCCTCTTTCTTTGGCGGACAGCTTTTTGCAGAGTGTTGAGTTTAGTTCTAACCTCATTGTGAAGACTCTCAGTGTCACTAAACAATTCACTGTAGCGATCGCTGCAGCGGTCGCTAAACTTATCACTGAAGCGAGTTCCGGTGTGCCGGTCACAGTAGATGTCACTCAATCTGTCGTTAAAGTGCTCGGAACGAATAAACATGGGGTGCGGGGATGGGGCACGCTCAGAAGCCGTCTCCAGACACTTAGACTCTTTGCGAAACTCTTTCTCACGCAAATAAGAACTCGAGTGAAAGAAGACGGTACGTACCAGAGCAGTCTTGGACAGAGTCCGCCGCTGGTGGACCTTGGACATCTTGTCAAATGGAGATCCTACATATCTGAGATCCACTCTAATCTTCCTGCCCTTCCTCTCCTCAGCCATATTGGCGACACTCTTGTGGACCTCTGCAGAGCGGCGGACAAAGCTTAGGTAATTGGCCGACTGCTCTTCCCTCAACGAGACCAAAAGAGAAGCTGTGGACTCAGCAGAACCTTCTGAGTTTATTGCCATTACCTTGTAGCTGCCAGAATCCTTTTCCCTGACACTATCGATGAGCAAGCTGCTTGTGTGTATGTGTATTGTGCTCTCAGTGCAAATCCTACGCCTGCACACTTTAGGTATAGATCTATTGTTATGAAACCAGAGAATAGTCGGTGGAGGGCAAGCCAAAAGTTTACACTTGAACACAACCGGCTCCCCCTCCAGGACAGACTGGAACTTGATTTTCTTGGTGAATGCAGGTTTCATGTTCTCGGTCCAGGAGCTGATGGAGGAGGTCCTGCTGGAGCAGCGCTTGGCGGACACCATACCATGGTCCAAAAAATCCTCAGTGTCGGAGAAGGCTCCTCTGAGCAGTCGTGCTGTTCCCTGGGAGCCCAGCTCTGTGGAGAGAACGCAAGGACTAAGCCGGCGGCATAAAAACCCACAAATGTATTTGAATGAATGATTCATTAATGGAAATAATTTAATGCATGCAATCACAATGCCAAAAGGAATAATTGCACTCACCATATTTGTTCGAATAAACGCAAGACTTGATTCTTTTTATTAGAAACCTGCAGGAAGATTTGATCCTTCTTCTGTGGAAATTTCTTGAAGACAAATTATTACTTGGAAAACTTCCAAAAAAATAAAAAATAAAAATTCAGAGTGGGGCTAAAAATCTCTTTCTGGTGGAGTACTTCTTACCTGACTTGCAGACACAAGAATAAACGCCCTTTCTAGTCCTTGACAGCAAGAGGAATGAATTGCTCAGATAAAATGTCCAAAAGCATAGCGTTAGTGAAGCGCTAAATTTGGTGAGAAGGCGTTTATTCGAACTAATATAGTTCACTGGGGTTATGATGACTGCAAACCACAGGAGTCACATCCTCGCTATCTGCAAGCCAGGATAGGAAATATCCATTTCTGTTAAAAATCAACCTTGATGGTGCACGTCAGATCTGATATCTACCAAAAAAAAACAACAAGAAAAATAAACCTTTTTCTTTTCGCAAGAACCTTCATGCCAAAAATGAAAGGAACCGCTGGATGCAAATAGACAACAACAGTTGTCCGAGGGGAACCATCAATGCTTTTATCTCATCATGATGACATGCAAACTCCGAAAGGAACAATTGGAGCATTTTGTACTCTGCTCGGTGTCTGTGGATGCGGCCTCAAAACCGACTGACCACCCACAGACCGCCTTCAGAGCGACGGGAGGACTAATCCAGCAATTATGTGGCTGGGAGCAGATGATGGGGATCACCTTACCTTTCACATCCTGCTCAAAGGTGGCCTTGATCTCTTCTTGCTCTTGGGTCACTGTGGAAAAAAGAGAATGATGTTAGATTGGGTCCTAAAACCGGATTCTCAAAGGGGTGGGAAGGTGAGCGGTGAAAACGAGTGAGCTAAACAATTCAGTGGAAGAAAAGCAGAGGTGAAGAGGTGAGTTTTTCTCTGTGGGGAACAAAGAAATTTCCCCAAAAAATGAATTAAGAAGAAAGGAGCTGGAGGTTGGTATATAAAGAAGTTCCCCAAAAAGATAAGAAGAAATGAAGACCAACAAGGGTAAGGAGGGCCAAGCCCAAAGTGGGCAGGGCTGACAATGTGAGTGACACCATGAGGACTTTCTGTGATTTCTCTTTCACCTTTTCATTAGTGACTCTTGTTGAGGGGAATGGGGCAGGAGAAGGGTGACAAGGAAGTTTCCCGAAAAGGTGTTAAGATGAAATGCTGAGGAACAGGAGCAAGCAGCTGAAATCTAAAGTGAGTGAGAGCAGGACTTAGTTTGTGACTTGGGTTGCGGAAAGTTGGAGCTGGAGGAGGGTGAGAGGATCTCAGACATTTCTGGACGTTACCTTCTTCTTCCCGGCACGCTTCGGTGATGACGAGCGTGGCCGAGCTTGCGGCCTCTCCTGCGGGATTGGAGGCCCTGCAGGTGTACTGGCCGGCATGCTCCAGGAAGGCATCGACTATGATGAGGGTGGCGGTGCCCGTCACCTCATCGTAATGGAAAACCACGTTCTTGGTGGGCAGCACTGGCTGCCGGTCGTGGAACCAGCTTATCTCAGGCTTGGGGGTGCTGGACACGCATGCGTGAAAGCGGGCCACCTCCCCGTGCGGCACCGAGCAGCTCGTGATGGGACGCCGAAAAAATGGTTTCATGCTAGGGGTAGCTTTCTTTCGACTGCTGAGTGTGGTGGAGACGTGCCGCTGGGCGGGAAGGTCTGCTGATTGTTTTTGCCCTGAAAGGAAGCACGTTGGGAGGTCTTAAGGGCAAAGTAGTCTCACTTTGGTGGATTTCTACTTGACGGGCCTGCCACAGGGTTATGGTTTGGGTTAGCCTAACCCGAACCCAAAACCCTCTCAGTCAGGCCAAATGGGTGGGCCGCTTCAAGCATCACTTCAATTTGAGAATAATCTCAGTGCAATATTCCTGCCAGTCGGAACAAGCGCAACATACTGGTTGTTGAAAAACCTCTCTGAGCTTCTCTCATATGCCTGTTAAGTCCATCTTGACTGCAAATGAACTTTGCTCTCAAAACTCTTCTCTCTCATCCCAGTAAGTTGAGCGTGTCCGACTTGCTTATTCCCTGATTTAAGCAATGAGGAACAATCCCTCACAACCACAAACATACTCAACAGTCTGATCAGTATTCAGTAGTCAGTATTGACTAAAATTTGGAATAGCGTATGATGCCACGCTCTTTTTTCAATATGACATTAATACTAGTAACGTTTTCAGCACACCACGCTGGAATTTTGTTCTTTACATTTTTTAACTGTTTAGCATCCGCATATGTTGACCTCCAGCCTACTGAATTAGTTTTTGCATGTTCCCTAAACACATATTGAAGTAGCTTACTCGTTCCTTCCATTTTTCTGTATGTGGCCCTCAGTGGGGAAGAAAAATCAAATTTTGGCCCAAGTTTTCCTTGTTACTGCAATACTACTGCAGCTCGTACTACCGGAGACAATTTCCTTGTGTGTTTTTTCACATACTTGGCCAGTAAAGATGATTCTGATTAAAATCAAGTTTTACCGTTCAGTGTGAGTGTGGCAGAGCATGATGCGGTCCCACCGCTGTTGGTGGCCACGCAGGCGTACTCGCCCTCGTCCTCTGGGTAAACTTTGGAGATCTCCAGCTGGCAGCTGTCATCAAACTGAGACATCCTGAAAAATTCTGACTGCTTGATCTCCTTGTCCTTGTGGAACCAGCTGATCTTCACATCTGGACAACGAGATGAAGGGACAAATGAACAACATCACGCTAACTTCAGTCTTCTGCTCGTTAGGGTTTCACAGTCAGCTCTGAAGAACTTTGTACCGTCTCCCCGAATTCTGCACTGGAAACGAGCTGCTTGTCCCTCGAAGGTGGAGGTGCTGGCCATTGGTGAGATGACAACAGGCGGCGCAACAAAAGCGGCTGAGTCTGGAGAAGCCACCTCCGCCACTGTTACACAAACACAAGCTGAAAATCACCACCCTGTGTCTGGAGTGGACTACGGTGTTAGCACGCTATGTTGCCATTAGGGCAACAAGGGCCTTTGTTAAGTGAACATTTTTGATGGGCCTTTACAGTATGCTGGCACTGCCCTGCTTCGGAACATTTCAGATATACAAACACTCCAGTAGAGATGTCACAATATCGGCACTATCGTGATGTCCCGATATTAAAATTGCCACAAAATATCGTGATATTAATAGCAGCAAATCTGTTTAAAAGCCCAAGTTGTTTTCCATTCGTGCAGTTCCAGCACCCTCTGGTGGTTAGTTGATTACTGCAGTTTAATTTGATGCAACCTATGTTTAATACGACCAATAGGAGCCCATGACTGGCCATGCCTATTTCTTTGTGAATGCAGTTATTATGCACAAAAACAGAATATTGGGATGTTTTTGTCCATCGGAGGCAAAGAGGCAGTTGTGTGAAGCTTTCGAATGACCAAATCTACGCTAATTGCGGTCTACGCTGTTTTTCATTACATGTTCGCATGAAGCTAGCGGACTTGAGTTAGACGAAATGATAGGGCTTGGCGGAACGTTCGCCTGTTTGAATTGACCGTGTTTGAGGCGCCAGTCTTACAGTCCACTGCAACTGGGAGAGACAAAGAAAGAGCTTGAAGCAAGCATGCTGCGCCTCCTGTCGTTTGCCAAGAGTGACGTTATATGACCGAGTGAGAACAGGCACCGAGTAACACTTGAAAAAGGCTCCTTCAGTACGTCTCAATGTGTTTCAAACAAGCAGTTTTTGATACTGAACGATTGATCATGTGCAACATCCACTTGCAGTCAAATCCAGTTGCTTTTCTCCCATTTTTGAATCTGTGCCCCATTATCGCCTGGATTTCATCAGTGCCACTACATTGCTTACTCAATGTGTCATTTTATTTTTTGTACGCACCTCGCAACTTTTGCCTTGAATGCACTGTGCGTTTGCTTATTCATTTGTTAAATACCAACTCAGGGATGCGCACATGAATTCCAGTGCACCTGTTTTCACCAGTTTTTAACTTGTACAAATGGCAATAAACTCTATTCTATTCCGTATAAATTGAAATCGAATCCTATCTCGTCTCAAGCCGAACCTTAACCCTAAACTTGGTTTGAAAGCCAAAGCCTGGCTTCCATCCCTCATTTGGAGGGATCGAATCCTTGTTTAAAAATGGAACTCTGGCTGGCAACACTAATGAGCAATTTGGAGCGGGTGAGTGTGGAAAAGATCTGGTAGGATCAACAAGACGGGTGTTGAAGTGTTTCTTTCTACCTTCCACCGTGAGCGTGGTGGTGCTGGTGGCCACGCCGTAGTCGTTTTTGGCCTCGCAACTGTAGATGGCGGCATCCTCTGGGAAAACCTCAATGAGCAGCAGGGTGTGCTCTTGGGCATCACGTAGGAACTTGCACTTAAAGCCTGGAGACAGCGCCTGAGAGTCCTTGAACCACAACACCTGAGGCTGAGGGACGCCGCTCACAGCCACGGTGAAGCGAGCGGGCTTGCCCGCCTCCACCGACTGGGCCTCCATGTGGCGCAGGATTTGAGGCGCTTCCGGGACTGCATGGGATACAAAATACTTTGGTGACAAGGACAGGACTGGGGGGGGGGGTTTAGGAAGACGCTCCTATCGGACTTGCTCATCCTATGATTTTGTGTGGTGGGAACTGCAGTATCCCCCCAACAACAAACATACTTGCCAGTCGATAACGGACTTACCAGTACTATGTCATACACAGCCAAATGCAGAAACAATAAAAAAGTGTTGTATACCTCACAGACCTCAACGACATGCGGCCCATATTGTTTTTATTCCACTTATCTCTGCGCTGTGCGTGTGTGTGTCCGTTGTTTTTATTTGAATGGTTTTCTTCATTTGTCTACGTGTCGGCTTGTGCGGCGCCTGCGTGCGATATGGAAATGACGTTCTCGACGCCGGTTGGCTGTTGCCGGGGAGGGACGGACTAGGCCCGCGTGGGCTGGCCTGAAATACTGACAGAACCTCACTGACGGAACGTCCACCTCTGTTTGCAACACTGGGAAGCATCCAGCGTCCAGCTTCTTTGACTGGAAATCCTCAAAAGAAGGTGACACACAGCAACGAAGGTCTTCGCAGTTGGCGTCAGAGGCGAGAAGAGCCCTGAGTGAAAATGTCCCAAATGGGCCCAATGAGCCATTTTGCCTCCCCGCTGTCAGTTGGTTTTGCAAGGCTCAGGCCACGGTGCTGACCGCAAGGTCACTATGGCTGCTCACGAGCAATGAAGAACTTCTGGGGAATGGGGAAGAAGAATGCTTGTTGCCCATACAGATGGCCTCAAGACTGCCAATGAGCTGAAAACTGCGCCCCGCTTCACACCTGAGGGGAAAAGACCACTTGGGCCCATCTGGGACATTGTCACTCAGGGATCGACTCACTTTTGTTGCCAGTGATTGAAACAATTACGGCTGCGTGCTGAGTTGTTTTGAGAGCACTGTAAAGGTGCACTTAGACAGTAGCTGGACACTGCGCATTTGACCTTGCAGCAACATTTGATCAGTCATCTGTGGGGGTGTGGTGACTTTAGTGTTGTCGTGCGCAATGGCTTGACTCACTGTTGACTCTCAAGGTGACGACGGTGCTGCTGTTCTTGCCGGCGACGAACGCGTAGTCGCCGGCGTCGCTGCGGAACGTTTCCGAGATGGTGAGGCGGTGGAGCCTCCTGATGGCGGCGTAGCTGAACCGCTCCTCGGCCGACAATTGGATCTCCACGCCGTTCCTCAGCCAGCGCCCTTCCACCTCGTCCTCGTTCACCTCAAACTCAAACGTGGCACGGTGTTTCTCCAGAACCTAGCGCACACAGTGATGGCCTTTAGTATTCCTGCTATCAGTGCCTTCAACTACAAAGGGCAGAAATTTAAATGAAAACGGTGGTGAAACGTTGGGGTTAGGGTTAGGGTCACGGTTAGTTTTTTGGGAGTATGGTGACTCTTTTGGCGTTAGGGGAGAAAAGCGCGAGCAGCGGCAGTGGCCGTCCATCAGTCACCGTGATGTGTCGCTGGGCGGGCTCCGAGATGCGAATGTCACGTCCCTCCACGGTGAGTCGGGCCTTGGACACGCTGGAGCCGGCCACCACCGAAAACTCGCCAGCGTCTGACATGCGCACCGTCTGGATCATGAGGCGGTGGACGTACTTCTCGGCCGTCACCACGAACCTGCAGCGGCACAGCGGTAACTCCATTTAACACCCTTGGCAATTCCTCAACTTTGGCACGTTTTGGGCTTCCACCAAGTCTCGCTCAGACTGCCTCGCGCCCTCATTTCCAGAGCTGGGCATTTTACTACAAATCGAGTGTGTCCGTTATTCGTCATCCGTCTGCAGCGGGGATACTCTTCCGTCCTCCGTCATTCGCCTTTTTTTCCGGGGGTCAAAAAATAGCATATACTCTAGGCTGGTCAAACACGCGTGAAATATGTCAGGATTTCATGCAACATGATAAATAACATGTACTTCTACTGACCTGCACTCAAGCTAACGAAAAAAGTGTCGAGTGCAATAATGGCCTGAATGACGAAACATCAACATGTTGTTTTTGAGACTAATTGATGAATTGACTGTTGAACTGATTTCAGTTCATTTCTGCATTCCACTTGAAAATGGCCAAAGTGCCTAGGCCTACTCTAGTTGTCAGTGTAGCAATGTGCACTTTGGGTGCAGATCTTAGTGAGAAAGGTGAGGAGACGACAAACAAGATTTGCTTGCTCAAATGAGGCGGCGGGCAGCGGTGCATCCACTGCAAGCACTGAAATTCCCCCTGGGGCGACTTGAGGGATCTTTCTTTGTCCTCTGGCGCACTGTCTCACCTCTCCTCGGACATGTCGAGCTCCAGGCCGTCCTTCATCCACACGACCTGGACGTTGGGCTCCGACAGCTCGCATTCAAACATGGCCTTCTTCTTCTCCGTGATCTTGATGTCTTTGATTTTCTTGGTGAACTCAATGACACGAGCTGGCCACAGGAAAAGCAGCAGACATTCAGTCCGTGAAACAGGTGGCAAAGACTAATCGCGCTCAGCACCAAAGCACAAGTACAGAAAATTGTGTCAACGGCGGTGGGACCTAACCAAGGACAAATACTTTGTTCCTGTACTGACATCCATTTACAAAATTTGAGGTATTTCTACTTCACTTGAGTGCTTATTTGTACGGTAACGTTTTACTATTTGAAAGAAAATCTCTACTTTGGTGTCCTTCCTTTGTCAAAAGAGATTCTTAGCCTTTTGCAAACTCCACTGATGACGACACTGTGTAAAAAAATAAAAAAATAAAAAAAATAAAAATAAAAAAGATGGAAAAAGTGATGGAACGTTAAGAGGCTCCAGATCGGGATTCGTTGATTGATTAAGCGCCTGAAGTCTTGTGAGGCAGGAAAAAAAAAAAAAAAAGAAGGTACTGGCTTCTAGTGTTCAAAAAGCCCCACAAGTCAAAGATTTCTTTTGCAGCTCTTACCATCAACTCATTCAGCGTGTTTTGTTGGTCACCTGCCAACATTGGCAAAGCTACAGTTAGCTGTTGTCAACTTCCCCACGTTGTATGTTCGGCGCTTTACGGCGCGTGGTCATCCGCGGGGATTCCAAAAAATAATAGGTCCATTTTGACAAAGGAAGGAAAAGAAAGTACACACATCCGTTTTCAAACAGACGCTTTCAAACGCTGTTAAAGGCATCAGCTGTCAGGAAATAAATAATCCAGTCAAGATGGCTAGCTCTAGCCATCCAGGTCTATACCAAGAGCTGGAGTCACAATTCACTCAAGTAGCCAGGTAAATGGAAAAAGGTACAGTGCAAAGTAGAAGGACTTTTTCAGCGAGGAACCCGAAAGGCCAAAAAGGCGCGGCGCATACCTTCGACAAATAGGTTGGCAGCACTGGCTGCGGATCCGGCCACAAACTGGTACTCGCCGCCGTCTCCGAAGTGAACGTTGCGAATGGTCAGCGAGTGCGTCAGCTGCCGGCTTCGGACTTGGCACCTCTCAGACGACTTGATTTCTACGCCGTTCTTGAGCCATTTGTAGGTGATGCCCTCGTAGTTGACGGTGACCTCGAAGGTGATGGTGTCCCGCTCCTGAGCGTTCAGGTCTTTCAGCATGGAGGTGACCAGGACGGCTAGACACGGACACCGATCGTTAGTGCGGTTAGTTCCCGCTTGGACGAGGACTGTCAAACTTCTCAGCTCTTTCTGAGACGCCACAAGATGAAAGCGTGAGTGAGTTGGGCTCTTACGGCTGACGGTGAGCGTGGCGGACACGCGGTCGTTGCCGCAGACGAAGGTGTACTCGGCCGTGTCGGCCCTGCTAGTGTTCATGATCTTCAGCTGGTGCAGCTTGCCCTGCACCACGATGCGGAATTTCTCGCTCATCTCGATCTCCACGCCGTTTTTCAGCCAGGTGGACGGCACGTTGAAGTGGGACACTTCGCACTCCAAGGTGGCCAACTGCGTCTCGGCCACCGTCACACTCTTCAGGGGTTTAGTCACACGAAGGGCTGGAAAGACAAATTGCAAACGGGTTTGTGCCGGCCAAGACCGCCGTCAGTTTTCACCTGCCAACGTTGACCGAGTACCTTGCACGGTGAGGTTGGCGCTGCAGCGGAGGTGTCCCACCACGGCCGTGTACTCCCCTTGGTTGGTGCTGTCCACATTCTGCAGAACCAGTTTGTGGGCTTTGCGCTCCACCAGAATCTTGCACGAGTCGCTGGGCGTCAGCTCGGCGCCGTTGAACATCCACCGGACCGGGACGTTGTCGTGAGACAGGCTCATCTCAAAGGACGCCGTGGCGCCCGCCAGCAACGTCACGTCCTTCGTCTTTTTCACGATCTTGACGGCTGCGTGCAAACGCCGCACAGTCACGGTTGAGCAGCCCAAAATGAGATCTCAACTGACGCCTCGCGGCCGATGGTCGCGCCGCATTCAAGGAAGCCAACAATACGATATACCAAAAGGCCACAAAGCACTCATGCGACTGTGCTACGTGGGGCATCATCTGGAGAGTTTCCCAATTCAACATTCATCTTATTATGTGGCAGAAACATCGAAAGAACGAAATCCAATCGATTCTACTCATGGCAGACTCGAAAGAATACATGTCTTGTGTGTAGATGACTGCAGACATGCTTGGCTATGAACAAGTTTTGCTCGGAGCAACTAACCCGAGGAAACAAATCTCATCTAGGTTGTGGGCAGGCGAGGTTCACATGGCAACAGAAGAGAGGGAAAAATCCAATTGGACGAGGCATGGGCTGAGATTACATTTTGACAATATGAGAAGCGTCAGCAAAAAGATCACGGTCTTCAAATTACAGCTCTAAAGTGACCTTTGTTGAAATATTTGGGGACAGTCCAGTGAACACTATTTTACTTACTTAAACAAAATATAGACAATTGAGTACAGAAGAAACTGGTCTCCTCTTAAGTTGAAATGAATAACATTCTCCTTTTAGTTCTTCTTAGTAAGTCACAGTGTCCCATCACTGCTGAGCTATTTTTAGAACAGAACTGAGAGCAACTCATTTCATCTTGTCCCTGGAGCTAACTAGTACCTGCAGCCATTTGTTTTTTAGGACAATGCACACGAATCAGAGCAACAACAACAAAAAGCATCTCTGCAGTGTTTCGTCTTGCTCCCTGCCTCTTCCTCTGTTAGGCTCCGAGAAGAAGAAGAAGAAAAAAAGTTAATCGGAGGCAATCACTTCAAAGTGGCAACTCCTTTACTCAACTCTGTAAGCAGCCAATCGAAAAACAAAAGAGCTCATTCGCGGTGACAGCCACTATAGGCGCTCATCGAAAACCTTGACATTTTAAAACCAGGCTAAAGCGGGACTCGGTCCATGCCGAGACAAATCGATCGTACACACGAGCTCGCAAGCTTGCAAGCCAAGTTCTGGCTGGCATAAAAAAAAAGACGAATAAAACTCCCCCAAACGGACGTTGGCGCCTGGGGCACAAAATTTCCATTTACGTGTTCTAGCGCCAGTGTATTTTGGGACGAGTTGTCTGGGACGAGGCTCGCCGGGTCTGTTTCCCTTGCAGCCCGTCAAGTTGCGTGTGTGCAAAAAAGGGTTAGCGTGGGCACTCACTCTCCACGTTGAGACGGGCGCTGGCCGTCAGCTTGCCCAGCTTGAAGGAGTAAACGTCCTCGTCCTGTGAGCGGCAGCCACGGACGCGCAGCGTGTGGATGCCGCCCTGGGCGCTGATGCCGTACTTGTCGCCGTCGCCGATTTCCACACCATTGCGGAGCCACTGAGCACCTTTGACGTGGCCGTGCGTCAGCTCCAGCGTGAAGAGCGCCTCCTGTGTCTCCGTCACCGTCTGGTTGCGCAGCGTCTTCTTGATCTTCACCGCTGCACGCCAAACAGGCCACAAAGACGCGGTTAGCCTATTTCGGACTTTCACTCACTAGAATTTGAAGACCCTTGGCTTTCAGTGCCAGTACTTTTGCCACCTCTGGATTGTGTCCTTCCAGTAGCTGTCATTCCGCTTGCGTCTGAACACTTTGCCACTTCCATCCATCCATTATCTGTACCGCTTACCCTCACAAGGGTCGCGGGGCGTGCTGGAGCCTATCCCAGCTGTCTTTGGGCAGTAGGCGGGGGACACCCTGAATTGGTTGCCAGCCAATCGCAGGGCACACAGAGACAAACATCCACACTCACAATCACGCCTAGGGGCAATTTAGAGTGTCCAATCAACTCACCATGCATGTTTTTGGAATGTGGGAGGAAACCGGAGTACCCGGAGAAAACCCACGCAGGCACGGAGAGAACATGCAAACTCCACACAGGGAGGCCGGAGCCGGGATCGAACCCACGGCCTCTGAACTGTGAGGCGGACGTGCTAACCAGTCGACTACCGTGCCGCCCACTTTGCCACTTCCTAAGTACATTTCACACTCTGTACTTTTTGCAATCACTACTTTTGCTCACTGAAGTACATTTCAGTGTGTACATTTTTTTTTACTTTTACTCTTGCACAGGAGTGGAATCAGTACTTCAACTTCTATCATTTGTACAAAAGTATATGTACTTAAGTCCAGAGTGTGATTACTTCTTCCGCCTCTTTACTAAAGTACCATGTGAAGCCTGTTCTTGTCTACGTGTAACTGAGCATAGTTTCATTTTCTCAATCAATCAATCACATTTTATTTATATAGCACTTTTCATACATAAAAATGCAACTCAAAGTGCTTTTCTGTACTCTTTGACTTGCATCTTCTGTCAAGGAGATGAATCAGTACTTCTACTTTGACCAGAATTGTTTGTATACAAGTATCTGTACTTGTACTTCAGTCCAGAGTGTGAACACTTCAGCTACCTCTGTATTTAAGTCCACTTTGAAGTCTGTTCCTGTTTATGTGGGCCTAAGTACTTTTCTACTCTACCTTTTGACTCTGACTTAAGCACAAGAGTTGAATCAGTACTCCTGCTTATATATCAAGTACATTCCAGAGTCCATTTTAAAGTCTGTACTTGTTTATATGTACCGACTCATTTCAGTACGGGCATTGAATCACTACTTTTGACTACTTTTGAGCAGCTGTCTCTTTCCACCTCTGCTGCCACTGAGGGCGAGTGGTGAGCAAAGCTGAAACGTACCCTCCACTCGGAGGTTGGCCAAGGTTTTGGAGTTGGCCACTTGGTAGGTGTACTCGGCGGCGTCCTGCGGGCGAGCGATAACGATGACGAGGCGACGGACGGCTCCCTTGGCCACACTCTTCACGTTTTCGCCCAAGTCCAGTGGCTTGCCGTCCTTCAGCCACTTGCCCTCGGCGTCGGCGTTGGCCACTTGGCACTCCAGCTCTGCCGTCTGCGACTCGGCCACCGTCACATCCGTCAGAGGTCGAGTGATGGCGCCGCCTGATGGGAGCGCAAGGAAGCGCGAGCGCGAGTTACACCACGGCAATCAATCAGTTACACAATCACAAGTGAACTCTGAGCCAACACGCTGAGCCGGCCGTGAACCTAATTACTATATATGATGCAGAATGTGACACTACAAGTCGGAATGCTTTGAACCGGTCGGGAAATCTGGAACGAGGAGGTCAACGTGGCAAATAGCTCTGCATTTGGGAGGTCTGCCAAACATTGAACTTTCATTTGACTCTGCTCTTCCTTCTAAATGTGGTTAACTGTTCTGTCTGGTCAGGTGCTCTCGAAATATAGCTGCCCTGCCTTGCCTTATGGATTAAGGCTACAACCCTCCCCGCACCAAAGTAAAATCAACAACAAAAAGAGAAATACTAGTCCAGATTTTTACCAGCACCGCTAAAACTTACCGAACTTAATAAAACTCTGCCTCTATCCCAATGTGACTGAAACCTACCACAGTCCTATCTTAAGTTAACCAAAACCTAACAGAGACCTATCTTAAGTTAAATCAAAGCTACCAGAGACCTAGTTTAAGTTAACTCAAACCTACCAGAGACAGTGAGATTTGCGCTGGACGTCTTCTGTCCAGCGTGAAAGCCATACTCGCCCTCCTCGTCCTTCATGGTGTCGATGACAGTCAGAGAGTGTGTCTTGTCCTTGGAGTCCATCTTGTACTTGGGGCCAGGTTTAAGATGCTGGTTTCTGAAGGTCCAGACCGGGTCGATACCGGTGTGGGACACTTGCACTTGGAAGGTGACGTTTTGGGACTCGGAGCAAACTTTGTCCTCCATGTGTTTGACAATTTGAACCGCTGCAAACGAAACCAAAACCGCCAAGATGATGAGCGCAAATTCATTGACCATGACAACAAGAAGGTGACGTGGGTGCAGATTATCCATCGTACAGGTCATGGTAATACGCAGAGATGGAATGGAGGCACCTGGACTATTTTTGCTTATTGGACACATTTCACCTTCAGCTTGGAAAACGCTTTCTGTAGCTCTGTCTGCATCATTTGCGCAATTCAAATCAAGATGATTGTCAGTATTAGATCGGCGCTATTGGAGACTATATTGCTTATTGACTTTGAACTTGGACTGTTAATTGCTCTTGGGGGGCTTGCTAAAACCTACTGGAGTCCTAATTTTACTACAGCCTACCAGAGACCTAACTAAACTAAGGCTCAATCCCAATACCACCACTGCCATCTCGCCTTGTCCCTTGAAATGCGCGTTCACGAGAACCGAGACATGTCCCAATTCTCCGTGATCTTTATGGTTAGGGTCATAGACGAGCAGCGTATGGCCCCGCAGAACGAAGAGAGACCCCGACCTCCCTAGATTCTAGACACGCCCCCTGGGGAACAAATAAAAAATGGCTGCGGAAATGAGGACATCAACGAACGATAAGAAGAAGACAACATAAATATGTCATATTTATTGCGCTTTAACAGTAGTGACACGCTTGGTTTTAGCAAGGCACGCAAAATTGGACGACGGCATGCCGGAAATGAATGATCAAATGCCGCGTCTGTTTACGACACAACCAACATGCGGCTCGAAGTGATGATGTAGCGGATTTAGTGCGTTCCCATTTTCCTAGATGGACCACCCTCCTTTGTCTTCACCTGCCCAAAGAAGATAAAGGGTTAGGGGGGTAGACAAAGCTAAAGAGGAAGTCTAACCCTAACCCTTCCGTTGATCTTACTAACCCTAACTTAAACCTACCAGGGACCTAACTTACCTAAAACCTACTGTAGACTTAACTAGACGCAAACTCGCCAGAGACCAAATTGATGTCCATTTTGTCATACAGTCAACTCTACTTTTTCATCGAATACTTGACAAATGTTCCCCAAAAAGAATGCAGAACCACAAATATGCAGGGGTGACTTTTGTGCTTCCCATTGAGTGACTCCAGCTGCTGAAGACAAATTCTGTGCGGTTTTTAACACTTGGCAACTAAAGAGGACTCCGAATATGGGATGACGTTTTTCCAAAATACCTTCCAATATAAACGGTATGTCATGGCTTGACAGATTGCTGTTAGCGTGTTTAAGATCAAAGTTATCCTCGCATCGGTCTGTACGCGTCTCTCGGAAGAAAAAATGCAGACAGCCAAAGGTGAAACGTCTTCGACGAGCTCAAAGAGTCGGGCTGCCTCCAACTTCTTGCGTCAAGAAGATGAAATGCGTTTTGTCTTACGTTCCACGGTGAGATTGCAGCTGGTGGACACCTTCCCGACCAACAGCCTGTAGCATCCTTCATCCGAGGCGAAGGTTCTGCTGAAGACAAGCCGCTGCTTGGCGCCTTTGGCCACAATCTGCACGCGCTCACTGGCCGCCACCGGCTTGTCGTTGTGGTACCATTTGACCGAGGCCACGTTCTGAGCCGAGATCTTGGCTTCTAAAACTGCTTTGGTGCCTTCCACCGAAGTCACGTCTTTCAGGGGCACCACGATTTCGATGGCTGCAAAGACAAAAACGGTCACCATCCCAAAATGCCAACACACCATCCGTCTGGCTTCCGGGACTGCTTTGGGAATCATTCAGGCACTATTATCGCGTTAGGTTGTTTGGGAAAAGAACGTTTTTCCGTCCGTCCCCAACGCCTCTTATTTACCAACCCACACCTCCAATTTTTAACTTGAGCACCAATCCACCATTTATTTCACTTATTCACTTACCTTCCAGCTACTTCATTTACTACTTACCTTCTTAGCAATTGAATTTGACTCATGCACACATTTGTCTTCCCTTCCTGCCTCCTTCCTTTCATCGACTTACTTACTTAGTAACCTATCAACAGTACTTACTTAACTTAGTGGCCGACAGTATAGTATGAAGTTGACTGATGTATTATTACATGGCGCACTCGGATCGGATCGCGAGCGAATGAGAATACAGCCCCCGAGATGTTGGAAGAGCAGCCTTACTCTGAACGTTGAGTTTGCAAGAGGTGCTGATGTAGTGGCTGGGAACCTCGAAGGAATACAAGGCAGCGTCTTCAGGCCCGGCGTTCTCCACCAGGAGCTTGTGGACGGCTTTGTCCACCACCATGTGGACGCGGTCCGAGGCGGAGACAGCCTGGCCGCTCTTCATCCAGGTTCCCTCCACGTTCTCCTGAGAGAACCTGACCTCCAGCTGAGCGATGTCACCCTCGCAGACGGTCAGATCGGACAGAGGTTGCATCAGGGTCACCGGACGCACTGCGGACACAAAGCCTGTTAGGTGTCACGCAATCCAGACTACAGCGACCGATCGAAATGGCTTCCAGGCCCCAACCTTGTGGAAGGCCATCTTTTACAGCATTTACTCCCCATCCTCAAGGTACTAGTACACTCTTAGTCCTCACAAGTAAGACAACTTTGGCATACTAGTTGACGGTGAGGCATTAGGCAACAAGTGTGTGCGAGTAGAACCACGGTCAAAGCAGCTTACATTTCATCTTCAGTGAGGCGCTGGTCTTCACGTCTCCACATACAAATGTGTACTTCCCTTGGTCCTCCTTCTTGATGTCCTTCACGGTCAGGGTGTGTCTTCCCCGCCGGGAGGACATGACATGCTTGCTGTCGGCGGACAGCTCCCTCTCGCCGAAGAACCAGTTGCCCTCGGCGTCCTCGCGAGACAACTCCACCTCAAACTCTCCAGAGTAGCTCTCTGGAACCTCAATGTTCTCCAGCGCCTTGATCAGCTCCAGCGTGGCACCTGAAGTCAGATGCACCAACGTCAACCGGCAACACTCCAACAACTTTCATCCAACCAAGATCAAATCATGAAAACCCAGGCAGAATTGGGCTCCGTTTTCGTTTTCTTCAAAAAACACCAATGAAACGGAAATCAAATAAATGAAGGAAAAACAAGGTTGAAATGAGAAATTATGGGGTTTTTTGGGTGGGGGGGGGGGGGTTCTGTCTTTTATCTCGTTTTCCTCGTGTAGCTTTTGGGTCACTGCTCTTTGTGAGGATGATTCTATGTTGTTTAAATATCTGTAAAAGTAACAAAGAAAAAAAGGTTCGACTCACTGGGATTGCGGCTCGATTGGAAACGGTATGGCTCAGTTGGAGAGGGTGTGATGCAATGACTTTTTTGGGCACTTCACATACTGTACATTTGAATGAACCTGTCAGTGCGGTAACTGTACCATTTCCTTCTAAGAGAGCTCTCTCCAATAAAAGACCATTTGATACGAAAGAGGAACAATTCGATTCCATGCACTCACATCTTTTAAATCAAACAAAAATTTTCCAGTTCAAATCGTTTTACGTTCCATCCGTAGTAGGTACTCATTTGAAGGCATGTTTCTTACGTTGGCTATGTTGACTTTTTTGGAGAAGAAATCAAGTGTTCCTGTTTTATTGGCAGATCATTTTCTTCAACTGTGTCGCATAGCGTGCTCCTCATTTCAATACTTTTGATCGTTTTTTGATCGCTTACAGTACGTTCAGAATGGTCAGGTATTGATGATCACCTTCGACATAAAGTCTGGCGATGGTCCGGACGCTGTCGTCGTCTGCGATGACACACGTGTACTCGGCGGCGTCGCTCACTTCGATCATCAGCACGGACAGGAAATGCACCTTCCGGTCCGAGTGCATTCTGTATTTGTCTCCGGAGAAGATCTCCATGTTGTCCTTCAGCCATTTGACTTTGACGAAAGGTTCACTGGTTTCACACTCGAAGGTCACCATGGTGTCCTTCTCTTGGGCGGTGGCGTCCTCCAGATTTTGGGTAAAGCTAACAGCGGCCTTAGCTGCAAAGACAAATCAAAGTCATGATTGCGAGAAAACGGCCCAACGGATCGCCACCTCCAATTGAAGACGAGTCCGCGAACCGTCTTGGAAAGGTTTTCTCTGCTCCTTTGGAGGAAATTTCTCAAGGTTGACCAGATCAAATTGCCCGTGTTATAGTCTTCCATTTGCATCGACTCCTTTCATATTGCAAAATGAATCATGCTACAATTTTGCCCGGGTGATAGATCGGCGTCCACATCTGTCTGCGCGCGCAATAAAGCTTGTGCAGATATTTGTGAGATTTTTTTAACCTGTGCAAACCTTTTCAAACTCTGTCCCAAAGGGAGAAAAGGTGACAATACCTTGCACCAGCAGGAAGGCGTGGCTGGAGGCCTCCCCGGCGATGTTGATGGCTTTGACCATGATGCTGGCCGAGTCTTCCGGGGTGACATCTCGGATGACGAGCTCGCATAAATGGTCTTCGGGCCAGTACCAGTAGACGCGGTCCGACTTCTCCAGTTCGATGCCGTTCTTGAACCACTGGCACTCGGGTTCGGGTCGGCCCACCACCCGGAGTCGGAAGCGAACCTCGTCCAAGGGGCTCACCGTTTTGCTGGTGATGCGTTCCAGGATCTTGGGGGCTTCCATGCTGGGGGATAACTGGAGCCTCTCGGGTTTGAATGTGGGGATGGTGACCTTGCCCTGCTCCTCCAGCTTCTTCCTCTGCGCCTCCTCTTCCTCTTTCAGGCGGTGGAGCAGCTCATCCTTGGTCTTCTTCAACAAATCCTCATAGGAGTCGTCCCGCCTGCGAGCCTTGAATTCCACCGCAGAGATGGACTCGTAGAAGCCTTCTTCCGTCCTGCGCTTGAACTTGGTCTTCAGCTCTTCGGACTCCTCCGAGGTTTTCTCGTGAACGATCCTCTGCGTCTTTCTGAGTTTCACAACCTCTTTGTCTTGCACACCCTCGGCAGGTCGGTCCACCTTCACGACGCCGAAGCCAACTCTGCCGGACTCGTGCGGGGGCTCCGCCGCCTTGGCTTCCGGAGCGCGACGCAAGACAGACCTGAAGTCCTCCCTCTGCGTGACTTCCAGCTTGACGACGTGCTCCGTCGTTCCCAAAGGGTTATCGGCGACCAATCGGACTTCGCCCGTGTCGTAAGACTTGATGTCAACGATCTCCAGGTAGTATATGCCATCGTAACGTAGTCTGTAGCGCTTGCTCTTGCGGATAAGCTGTCCATTGAGGTACCAGTTGACCTTGGGCGTAGGGTAACCAGTTACTCTGCAGCGGAATCGGGCGATGTCGCCTTCCAGCACTTGCGCCGGCTCGGGAAGCAGGACAATTTCGGGTTTGGTCTTTTCGGTCTGCTCGTCGGCGCTCACCCCCATGGGTGCGCCCTCGTGAGCAATGCGCTCCATCTCCTCGATCCTGTGCGCTCCCTTCCTCCCCTCGGGCAGCTGGCTTTCCTCGACCAGACCCTTCTCGTCCTTGACGATCAGGGTGGCCGAGTTCTGGTCCACTCCGAACTTGTTGGTGGCTCTGCAGGTGATGACGCCGCTGTCTCGCGCATAGGCAACCTCGTAGTCCAGACTGCAGTAGCCAAATTCGTTGACCATGCGCAGCCGGTTGGCGGCCTCCAGGGGCTTGCCGTCGTGGAGCCACTCCACCGCCATGGTGGGGTCGCCGATCGGGGTCAGCCTGCACTCAAAGTGAGCGGGGCCAAACTTCTTCATTCGAATGGAGGTCAGTTTCTTCTTGAATTGTGGTTTCTGTTGCTTCTCTTTGTCATAAAGGTCTCCTTCCTCCCACTGCTCTTGGCCGTAGCGGACATGCAGGGGCTCCAGCTCTGGAGGGGCGATCTCTTTGGCCTTGTAGGTTCCTTTGGTGATAATTAGCTTCCTCTCGGTTTGCGGAGCAGCAAAGTCCATCTCCACATTGACTCTGCAGCGGGTGGTGTCCCTGCCAGCTCGGTTAATGGCCGTGGCTGTGTACCACGCGCTGTCGGAACCCGACGCTGACGGGATCTGAAACTTGGCCTCTCCCTTGGTGCCCTCAATCCTGGCAAACCACATGAACAAGTAACCTTAATCGGGACCGGAACCTCCACACAGAAATGCAGTCACCCAGGTCACGGTCATCACAAAAACGTTTCATAGACTCCACTGGAATCTTCTTGGTTGACAAGGACATTTCACCTTTAATCCAAAAGACATCCAATGTTTAGGTGTGGAGCCCCTCCATTTATGTCGGTGGAGGGTGCATTTTTGTTGTCGTCACATGCTGTATGAATTACCGTTTAGCAAAACAATCCCAGCCTGGTGGCCACTTTTCTCACGAATCTTTGGGGGAGTGAAAAAGCCATGGCATAAAACTCCGCCTTCCTACTACATCGTCTGTTTGCAACAGGCCTCTCAAACTCGTGACCTGTGGGCCATTTGTACGCCACAAGATGGTACTCTGTGGCCATAAAATCAAGAACTCATTGACATCAAACTTTAATCTTAGCGCAGCCCCCACGTTTTGCCCTATGCATTTTGTGTAAGTGTTCTGTTTGTAAACACTTATGGGCTACCTTAGCTCAGGCTCGTGATAGCTTTTGACAAAACGTAATTCTGATGTGACGCCAAGGGGAAGGAAAAGATATGCTGTCACCCAGTACCAGTGGCATCCTTTTCAAAATCTGCCACTTAGAGAAGGGCCAATTTCAAAAAGAAGCAGGCAGACTGCATGCTTTTTTGTTGAGTACAGGGCCACCCCGACAAAAATGCGGTGCTCAAGAAATCAGATGTCATGACATGCAGCGAGATAAGTGACACGACCGCGTCAACAATGTTCCTATAGTCAAGAAGAACCGGCCATGTTCAGAACTGTTGCTGGTATTAGTAAAGATTGAGAAGGTCGGAATAGTTGTACTTATTTGGCATCCTTGAACCCCCTTTTTTTCCGTAATATGTGATGCTGCCCAGACCACCAGTTTGCCAGTCCTGCTTGACAACATGGTCCTGACAGCTCTATCCCAAAGATAGTCGCACACCCATTCCACAAGTCACACCTGGCAACAACAACTCCCATGTGAATAGGGGGACCCCACACCGAAAACTTGGAAGTGAAGCAGCCTTTTGGATTGAAGGTGAAATGTTCTTAAGAACCAAGAAGAGTCCAGTCGCCTCCGTCGGACATCTGTGTTCAAGACGCGTACTTGATTTGAGGGTGCTTGTGCGGACTGACGATGTCACTGTTCTTCAGCCAGACAATGTCAGGCACCGGGTTTCCAATGGCCTTCACGGCCAACTCCACCAGCGTTCCCTGTTTGACCGTGATGTTCTTCAGCTTCTCCACGAAATGAGGACGTGTCAAGCTTTCTCGAGCTGGAAGCAGAGAGGCCACAAAGGGTCAAGTGCGCAGCGGGGAAGCAAAGGCCAGCCGTGACGGACGCTTACCTTCCACGCTTAGAGTCACCGTGATGGTGGTGCGCCCGGCTCGGTTGTGAGCGACAACCGTCCACTCTCCAGAGTCCTGGGGCATGGCGGGGACGATGATCATGGACTGAACGCCGTCCTCCTTAACCACTATCTTGTGCGTGTAGTCATTAATGACTTGTTGTCCTGGAAGAACACAGTGGAGGCAAGGAATGAGGGACGAACCCTTTGTGACGGTATTTCAGTTGATGGTTCCACCTTTTCTCCCTACACTGAAAACAGGAGTGTAGACTCCATTTTTATCAAACCTCTGTGGATTAGGACACCTCGTTAAGAAAAAAAAGGGGGGATGGCGAGAGGGAGGCGGAGAGGGAAAGTCAAGATGTATTTTTCAGTTGTTACCATTAGCTTAGTTTGTGTTTTATCTTTGTAAATTCACAATGTCATTTTGATAGCATACCCAGTGACTTCTTGTTCTTATTACAAGCGCTATGCAAGTTAATTAAAGAGTGAAACTTTTTTTTTTTTCCTCGAACTCAAGTACACTACAATTATACGTCTGTCAGCTCTGGAAAAACAAAAGACTCAGGAAGTTGCGTCCATTCCATTTGCATGTGCCGCTCACCGTTGTGGAACCAGTAGGTGTCCGGCATGGGTCTGCCGACCACCTTCAGGTCAAATCTGGCAGTTTGCCCCTCGGAGCATTTGAGCGATGCGGGCTTCATGACAAAGACGGGCTTGTAGAGTCTCTCCAGCTGAGCCTCGTCCGTGTCGTCCAGCCTTCGGGCGGGAGAACGTCCGGGAGAACGACTGGGAGACCGGCTGGCGGAGCGGCCCGGTGAGCGGCTGAGCGAGCGAGGGGATTCGGACCTAAGAACAAACAAACCCAAAAAGAAAAAAAACGCTCAACCGGACCCGCTGGAGGCCGTCCGTCCACATTCCCAAAGCATTTTGTGTTGCTAGTGAAGGCTCTTTCTTTGTGCTCTCATCCGCTACGTACCGGATCCTCTGCATGGCCGGCTGCGGCGTGTACGTCCGGGGCGACACGCTTCCGGAAGGCTCAACGTAGAGCTTCCCGGAACTGACGGCGTTTCCTTTCATGTTGCTGCCGAAGGCTGTGTACACACCCTCATCCTCGGGCAGAACGGCGGGCAGTCGAAGGCTGGCGTGTCCATCCGGAAGAAGCTCCACCTGGTAACGCCCGCCGGCGAGGATACGCTGACCGTCTTTGTACCAAGCGATCTGCCAGGACCCACACAAGCACTTGATGCTCAATACTGCAGTACATTCACTAACCAACTCAAGTGTGCTGCTCGAAATTCCTATCTTTGTTGTCTTAAGCGTCAAGGGACCAACAAAAGAAGTCATTTTATTATGATGTCTTTGGAAGATTCATAACCCAATGATGGGGTTTTCATGGAATTTTTTCCCTGCCTACTATTGTAATCACCCCCGCCCCACACACACACACACACAAAACAAAAAACGACGAGCGCTAGTGAGTAACGACAAGCGCTAGTGTGTCTCACCTTGGGCGGCGGCACGCCGGCCATCTTGCAGTGGAAGGTGACGCCCATTCCCTCCACGATGCGGTAGTTTTTCACCAGCTTGTCAAAGGTGGGCGCCATGGCCCCGTGGTCCGGCGCGCTCACCATCTGCTCTCCGTCCTCCCTAAGCAGTTCTGTGTAAGTAATCCTCAGGATGCGGATCTCAATCTCCTGGATGATCCGCTCTTCAAAGGCTGAAATGAGGAACTCCTGGGGGACAAGCAAAAAACGCTCGCTCAGCTACTGCTCGGACCGCATCGGACCCAAGAGACCCGCAGACGGCGGTGGCCAAAGTACTCACGCTTCGGACTTGAGTACAAGTACAGATACTTGTGTCATAAAAGTGCTGTGCTCCAGACCGGACTATCGGAGACCAAGACTAGATAGAGACCGCAACTCACCCAGACAAGTCGAGGCAAGCAGAGAGCATAAAAATTCATTTAAAAAACCAAGCCAAGGCTGAACAGCCAAAGAGGATTCGATCTTGAATGTCATTTTTCTTTGAGAGACATTTGAGAGCCAAAAAGAGCGCGTGGTGTCTTTCAAAGCACAACATGCAAAAATCTTAAATTGTAACTCGTCTCCAACTAAATTCTTGCAAACAACAAATCCTTGTAAATGCCAATTTCAAGAAGAACGTGGCTGCATAATTGTGCGAGTGCACCGAAAAGCCGCAACGCGGCAAAGGACGGCTGCGGTCACGGGGGCTTCCTCACGCATGAACTGAACACACTGGTCATTTTCCCTTATCATCACACCAAAGAAGTGGAAGAACAACCTATCGGCACTGGTCGGGACCGAAAATCCTGAGTACCGCCAGTCCAAGATCCGGACGAGAGCAAGCCTTTCAAAATGGGGCTTCCAGACCAAAACTGGTCTCAAGTATGACGATACTCGGTAAACATGCGGTCGAAGGACTGATTCGAATCCTGGTGGCAAAACATTTTTCTCACCAAGTTGTTTCCCTCTTTTATCAAGTCACATGCAGTCATGTCGTCGTTTGGTTTTAACCGGGCGCTAACTAGCGCTCACATAGCCTTCCACCAGTGAGCTCACTCCATCTGCTTGTTTGTTTGGTTTTTGATCTGTGACAGACCTCACACAAGTCAGGGATTTACCAGTTTTGATGGCAGTGCGCGCAGTCTGCCAGGAAAGTCCCAACGCACACGTTAAGTTTGCCTTAGACCACCGACCTCCGAACAGATCCTCCGAGGCACAAATGTCAGATGAGCACACCGAGCCTCTTCAAAAAAGAAGAAGAGCAAGACTCTCCGACCGGATATGCGCCAGTCATTCCGGACAGGACCCCAGGCGGGAGCCTTCCACCACACTCGTGTCGGCAAGGAAAGACGGCCAGTTTTGACCGCAAAAAGCACATCGGGTAGGACATACTGTAGTTGGTTGCATTTCTGGCAACTCCCGTTTTGTTCGGTCGGGGCGCTTCCTCGCTTGGCCACCTTGCGTTCGCGTCACACTTGACAGATTGGTGGCCCTGAGAATATCAGCGCTTTTGCCACACATGAAAGATTGGGGGGGAAATGTTCGGCATTTACGAGCCGATCCCGGGGACAAAGACGCGCCTCGGACGCAACGCTCATCTTGGAGGACAATCTCAGGCGTTCGACGTCCTTGGTGGGGACAAAACCAGGCCGGTTGTCTTGATGCCCGTCTGGTCTCTCTCTCTCTCCAACTTGATCTGCCGGCTGTCTGTCGCTGTGATGAGGCCAAGCCGGTTGGACAGCATCCGGCTTTCTGCCACCGTCTCCAATCTGTACATCATCTCACCACTTGGCCTTCATCCTGGCCTCTGGACCCGTCTATCCCGGAACGCCGTTGCCACCTTGCTCTCGCCCGCTTAGCACAGTCACCATTCCTGTGGACGCTTGAGCCGAGTATTTCAATTCTTGCTATCGCTTCGGCCCACACATCATCTGTCTTCCTTCCTTCCTCTCCTTTCCAGCGTACGCCTCCACCTTTTGAATGTGTCAATCACGCTTGACTTTGCTTCTGACAAGTTTTGCTTTTTTTCAATTTTTTTTTATCCCACGCTAAACTCGGCGGGTGAAAACAGTCACGAGCCGATCAGTGCAGAAGAGATACCTGAAGATTTGACCTGAGCGGAGTCATGAAGTATTAGTACTTAATGCCTTGCCACCGCTGCCCCCAGATGTTGGACGAGTACCGTTTCGGAGACAAAGCTCATTGGAGCGGCTCCTCTCTTGTGCAGCGCCTGGTACCCGCTCACGAGCACGGACGGCTCCTCGACCGTGGTGGTGGTCGTCGCCGCCGCCGCCGTCGCCATCGCGGTAGTCGTCACTTCGGTTTTGTAGGCAGCGGCGTGCAGCCTCATGTAGGCTTCGTACTCCTCTGTGGACAGGGCAAACAAAGAAAAGCACGCTTTTCACCCGCTCGCCCTAGCTCCCGTGGGGACCCAAGACGGCCTTACCTTCCTCCAGAAGGCTGATGGAGGCTGAGGCTTCTCCGGAAGAGTTCTTGGCAAAGACCGAATATTCCCCGGCATCATCGGCGAATGTCATGGAGATCTCCAGTTTGCTTTCGCCCGTCTCTTTCTTGTAGGTCACTTTATATCTAAAAAGGAACAAAAGTCTTATTCTATCAGCGTGCCGTGAAGACGGCTTATCCTGTTGGGCCGACTGCGGGTGCTCGCCAGTCCTTGAGTTGTTTTCTTTGCTCGCTTTGAAATATTGCAGCTCCCGTAAGAAAAAAACAATAATTATATATATATATATATATATATATATATATATATATATATATATATATATATATATATATATATATATATATATATACACACACACTGTACATAGAGTACATATATATATATATATATATATATATATATATATAGTGTACATATATACACACACACATATGCATACACCCCCACTCACTCACACACACAAACACACACACATACATGTACAGTATATACGTAAAGTACATATCCACATATATTTCAGTTGAGCCTTAAAAGCTGATGAGTGGAAATATTGCCAAGACTCAAATGAAAGCCATTTTCCTCTATATTAATCGTTCGTTCGTTTTTCTTTTTTTTTAATAACCATAAAATATCGTTTCAGTCGGGCATGGTGTCTTCCATTTTCCTTTTGTTTTTCAAGGCAGTTTTGTGCGTTTGCTTGTACCTGTATCCGGTGGAGAGAAGGACGCCGTTCTTCCTCCAGACGACATGCGGTCTGGGGTTGCCTCCCACTTGGCAGCAGAAGGCCACAGCGGCCCCCTCCACCAGCTTCTGGACCGTTGGCTTGCAGATGAAGAAGGGGGCGGCGGCCTCTCCGCCGCTCACCTCGGCCGACGCGTCCGCGGCAACACTGACACACGGACACAACCCGGAGTGAACCAAACCGCACGCAGGCAACGGGGCCCTTCCGAAGTCCACGGGCTTAAAGCTAACAAGCCTGCAAAACGCAATAGACTGGCTAAGGAACCTAGCATGGAGGTGGCGGTGCTTTGAACCTTTGAATGAGCAACATTTCAAAGCACACGGTGCGGCACCACGTGTAGACAGGCAACCCAACGGCACTCACAGGCATACATTCTTTATCCACGAACAACTGCCGTTTTCCCAGCATCTCCTCTCATGTGAAACTGCGCGTCCGCATTAGACTGCCAGCAGGTGGCCAGTGCGCTCTGGCCACCTGGAACAGCACAAGGACGTGAAATGATGATGCACGGACAGACGTCCCATTTCAAGGTGAAGCTATTGGTGACTATTTGTCGAAAACACAATTTTCCTTCCGAAAGCTAGAAGGGACAAAACGCATTTCTGTCCGTTTCAATTGGGAGAGAAGATTTGAGATCCAAGTGCTTTGACGTACGAGCCTGGTCATGCAAGCAAATAAACTCGGCAGTCAAGGCGTCGCCATTTTGCAAGAAATATCGGTTGGTTGCAGCCTTCAGATATTTGCTGCTGCTTGTGTGCTCAAATGGGCGCCACAATGACGCTCATTTCCGTTAGCCCGTCGATGGCGTTTTTCCTATCAAGCGAGCTGCAATTATTGTATACAGTTTGGAACATGTTGGTATTTCAACACAAATCATTTCCTTCCTTTTTGCTATCTGGGTCACTTTTCCAGTCAAGTTCAAGTGAGAGTGCTAGAAAAACAAAAAAACGAAAAGTAAAAAAAATAAAAAAAAAACAAGAAAAAGAAAAATACAGCTTCAAGCTTTGCCTGCTCTGAATCTGATGCATCGTGAGGATGACGATTGTGATTTGGGCAAGACTGGTTTTCCCTTTCGGCAGAGTGATGCGCTGAAAGCGAGCGAGCGCTAGCGCTGAGGCCACTCACGTTTTGACGGCCGCCGTCGCCTCTCGGCTCTCCGCTTCTTCGGAAACTGCAAGACACGGGCAAGACGTTGAAGGCGGGGCGTATCGCGTGGGCGGGGTCATGCTACTTGAATGCAGCCCGCCCACCCCATTCCAACGTTGGCCCGCCTGCCCCAAATTGTGTCGGTTCTTGCGTTTGGGTCTTTTGTTCTTTCATTCCGTACAGTCAAAAGACAAATCCGGTTCGACGTCATTGGCAAATTCAGCCGAAATCAATTACCGAGGCATTGAAATGAAAAGATCCAAACATTACTCAAACGTTTCCATTAGATATTTGCTTGCTTAATCATTAGCAATGAAAATAGTTGATCAAATCACAAACAATGTGAGGTCCATTTGTGAAAATTTAACAATTATATCGAAGTAAATGTTCAGTTCCTGAACTCTCATTAAATGAATGTCAAATAAAAACATTGAAATGTTATTGTAATTGTAATTAAAGAACCCAAAGCTATTATTTCATGGTAAAATATTGATTTGACATCAAATCAAACGCTTACTAAAATTTGAAGGAAATAAAAATGATTATGATTTCATTGTTAAAAACAATTATACTAAAAAAAAAATAAAAAAAAAATCACCTGAAAATGTAAAACATGACTGAAATCAGAATTTGGGGAATATTTTGTGAAACTTTGCTGTTGTTGTTATAATTCCATTCATTGGTCCGACAGTTTTGCCTAAAATGAAACAAAATGCTGAGTTTGGAATTGGTTCAAGAAAACGGTCAATCGAGTTTATTCTCCAAATGGACGTTTTTGCAAACGCGTTGCAACATTGCGAGCGACGGCCTTGAGAGCGGAGTCACCTTTGACGAGTAGGTAGCAGGAAGTGCTGACGGTGCCGGCCTGGCTGGTGGCGGTGCAGGTGAACCGGCCGCTGTCCTCGGCGAAGGCCTCGCGGATCAGCAGCCGCGCGCGGCCGTCCTCGAAGCTGATCTGAAAGTCGATGGAGCTCTCCATCTTGTAGTCCTCTCGGAACCACATGACCTCGGGGGCAGGCCGCCCGCCGATCTGGCACTCCAGCGTCACCGACTCGCCTTCGCTCACCGTCAAGTTCTTCAGGCCCTGAGGGAACACGCGCACGCTCACCCTGGAGTCTCAAAGGCCCGCCCCCGGCAGCAACCAGTCAGCAAGGAACGTTGCTCTGGTGTGGGGTGACTGACCCCGAAAGGTGGTTGTATATGGGCTGGGCCATATGGCAAACAAAAAAATCATCACCATATATTTTGTACAGATCGTCTGATCTCCATATTTTTTATTTGGCCTCCGCACTGAACACTAACAGTTCATTAACATCTGAAGTCATGTCAATTAAAAAAAGAAGACGTCAAAATATTCAGGCAATTTTCACTCAACCTTAGACCACATGCAGACAACTAGCAAAGGAAAGGCTTCCAAACAGACGAACAAACAAGGTGTTCTGGTGTAGTAGGGCTCAGTGTCTAAGTGGGAGCAGCAGAGGGCGGCGCTCTTTGCCAAATTCCAAGGCCAATTTCAAATTCTCATCTTTGCTTCAAAGGCCACTTTGAGGTAGAATTGTGTCACCAAGGCGGACGGAAGCCAGCCTTGATCCTGCCCCCCAGGAAGGCCACGTCATAGCCCACCCCGGATGGAAACAAATTGAAAGGCCCCCGCTGTCTTGGAATGCCGTTTGGAGAGCCTCGGCCAGCCTAAAACTCTTCAATCATTTCAAAGGGCGGATTCTGTCATCTCATAACCTAAACAAGTCGGGTCAGGACCAGGAAGAGCAAGCACTTACTGCAAGCAGGGTGGGCGGCACCACGGCCTCCTGCTGCTCACTGGGGGGCACCGCCGCCGCTGCCTCCGCCTCCTGAGACAAAAACAACGACATGCTCAAAGATCGGGGAAAGGTGGGCTGACTTTGAGTCGGGGGGCACACAAGTGACGATGGCGGCAGCGGGCTGACGTCTGGCAGCGTGATGGCGAAGACGAGAAATGCCGCTGAACGTTGGAGACGGACGGTGACGTTTTTCATTTAATTTTCCGCGTTCATGCAGATGAAATTTGGTCGTCGGGCTGCCGAAAGATCAAATTGGAGCGTTGGGCTCTCCCGTGCTCACGTTGGGCCAACTGCAAGCCAGCAAAAACCTCTTTTCAGTCCTTCTCGTTGACTGCACTCAATCAAAGCATTTGGCTTTGGGTTTTTGAGACAAAAGTTTCTTTCGCAACCTTTCCAGCAGATGACGCAGCATGCATCCTTTCATTCATTTGGAGAAGGCAGCGTTGCCTTTCCCAAAGAGTGTTGGAAGAACATCGGGCCTTTCCGACTCTTTTGTGACTGCTGACTTCTTTGTACAACAAAGGCTGAAAGCAATAAGATGGATTTGACTTTGACTGTTGACTGTTTGCATTTGCTGCCTGGTAGAGTGAACTGAATGGGGATTTTGGACCCATCCTGGTTCCCCCAGACCCACCTGAAGGGGGCGTCTGGCTGCAAGCAAGCTGACAGTGTGGTGAATAAGATTGGACGAGGCAAGATCGGCAACGGCGGCCGACGGACCAACCTGAGGCTCCCAGTCTTCAAACTCCTCCTCGGCGTAAAGGCCCACCACCTGCGTCTCAACCTGACTCTGAGACGCCGCCGCCGCCGCCTTGAAGGGGGGCGCCACGCGGACCTCCGTCGTCACCGTGGCTGTCGCCCGGCGCACCGGACTGGGTGACTGGACGGGTTTGATGACCTTTCTGGCCGCCGAGGGGGACGACAGCTCTTTTTGAAGGGTGGCCATGGCCGAGCCCGCCACCGACACCTGGCCCAGAAACAAGCGCATTAGTAGGTGGACGTTTGGACCGCCCCCAGGCAGTAGCCGGACTGCTTGCGGGCAGTCAAGTCAAACGTGCCCTCGCTAGCCTCAACGTGGCATTCTGGTGAAAAAAAGATGGCCTTTGTGGAATCGAAATGAGGCGGCAAAATGCCGCTGTTTGATCCATCCCCGGGGGCGGGCATTCTGCTACTTGCTGTCACATTGCCTCAAGTGGCTAGCTGACTGAGCGGCTACTGCGTGCCAACGTAGCCAACGGGGCTTTGCTCACCAGGGTGTTCGCAGGCACTTGTTACCGCCAAGAAATTTGGCGCAGGTCTGTTCAAAATGAAAACCGGTTTGGTGCCTGCGAACATCCTTGCCGGCTTTTGCCAACCTCCATGAGCAAAATCCCAAATTGCCAAAGCAGCGCCAAGCATTGGCCGCTCAGTCGGCTCGCAGCTTTGGGGTCGACGGGGTCACAGCTTGCTCGGGTCATGTGACGCTCGCAAGCGCCGCGGCTTCATTTTCAGTGGACCGCAACAGTACAAGGGCAAAATGACATGGATCCAAACGGCTGCATGTTGCTGCCTCATTCCTGGTCCACAAAGGCGATATTCTCCAGAAGGCCCCGTTGGCTGGCGCCGGCGCAGAGAAGATATTCTTGTCGAGAAAACGTTTGAAGCAACTCCTGTAAGTCGGAAGGGCAGCCTATGTTTGTGCTTGGGGAGACCCTGGGACCTGCTCCAGATGGACTTTCCACTGGTGCTAAATGCAAGGATTCTTGCAGCAAGTGCCGAGGATGCCACTTTTGTCGCGTTCAAGCTGCTCCATATCCTTCAACTGGAAGGTAGAAGGAGGAGCAAGTGCCCCAGGAAGCAGGATCGTGCCCGGCCCGGGTCAGGGCGGCCTTCGGGGCTTTTTGCTCATTTTGGTGACGTCGTCTCGGAAAATGTGCGGTGGGCAAGCGGGTTTTCTTACCTCGCGCGGGACTTCAGCTTTGGGGACGGCGACTTTGGCCACAGTGAAATGCGGATGCGGGGCCGAGGGGGCGCCGGCGTCCATACGGGCGGAGGCGGCCGTCCACGCCATCTGAGGCCAGCCGCACAATGAGTCGGCGTGGCAAACACGCAACGTGCCAAGACGGCGTCACTCGACCGGGCTGACCTGCGTGCTCTCGGTGGTCTTTGTTACGGCGGTGGCGGCGGTGGCAACTTCCGTGCTGGCAACTTCCGTGCTGACAACTTGTGTGGCGACGGCAGCGGCGGGGACATGTTCGGGCGGCGTGGTTTTGAAATGTTTCTCGGTGGTGAGCTGCTTCTTGACCTCCACCACTACGGCGCCCCGCTTGGGCGGCTCCACCACATGAAGCACCTCCGTGGCTGCCATTTGCAATTGCTCGCCAGTCTGCACCTGTTGACGCGACACGCAACCGTCAGGACTGCGAGGCCCTCGGGGGCCTAGAGAAGCCCGCAAATGGCTTTTCCGTTCCCATTCCATCTACGGTCCATATGCTAGTACACTCTTTGCCCTCAGTAATGAGACAATTCAGCGCACTAGTAGAATAGCTGAGCTTTACAAGTCATTTTTTTTCCACGTCTAGTGCACCTTTTGCCTCTCCTAGTATGCAAGCAAACCTTTGAAGTACAGCACAGAAAGCAGTCTGAGCATCTATTCCATATCCTACGAATCGGCTCAACTGCCCATGTCCAGAAGGACTAGCACACACTAGTAGAACCACTATGACTTACTAGTAACATTTTTCCATTGCAGCAAGTACATTAGTTGACATCTGCATGAAACTAGTGTGACACGTTTTTAAGCGGTACATGTTAACTAGTAGAATTTTATGAGTAGCACACAGTTGTCAACTAGTGCACGGTTGTGCCTCTCTAGTGAAATGCAGTTGCTCTACTAGTATACCTGAGTTGTTGTACTCGCGCATAGACATGTCATACAGTCGTGGAAAAAACGCACAAGTCAAACATTGTGGGAAGAAAATTCAGCACACTCGTAGTGTGCTGAATTTTCCTGCGGCCTTCATAACAAACTACTGCGCTGTGCTACTAATATTTGTAGTCGAGTACTACGAGTGAAGCGCAAAGATGTGAACTAGTAGACTTTTAGAACACAACTAAGGCTGTTGTCGACTCATGCGCACTTGTGTTTGTCTAGTCAAATGTTGTCGTCTTTCAATTTCATCCGAGTGGTCGGCACCAACGTGTCGCTACGGAATATAGCACGAGAGCACTCCTGCCATGCGTGGGTCTAGCTACCTGCTCGGCGGCATCCGGCGGCCCCCGGCGGACGCGGGCCAGATCCACGGCAGCCACCACTGTCGCCACGGCAACACTGCGACCCGCCTGGGATGCTTGCTCGGCCTGACGAAACAACGCAAACAAGGTGACGCAAGGATTTCAAGACACTTGAGCCGACCAAGCGGACGGTCAAAATCGACGCAGCCCCCAAAGGGGGCGGGCTTGTTGTGACATTTTTTTTCAGGTTCCTGTGATACAAGTCAAGCGATTCCAGCGGAGTTGCCAGCAATTATCAAGCAAGGCACAAAAGCAGCATTTTTGCCGCAAGTAAGCCAGCGAGTCAAGTGGAGCCGGTCGGCTTTGGAGGCTGACCTCTCTGACCTCCTTGACCTCTCTGACCTCCTTGACCTCTCTGACCTCCGTGACCTCTCTGACGGCGGTGACCTGCTGTTGCTCCCACTGTCGCTCCACCTGCAGCCTGCCGGCGGCGTAGCCCGCTTGGGCCGCGTAGTCGCCGCGCTTCCAGGGCGGCGGGACCTCGGGCGACACCGACACCTGCGACCACACGGCAATGTCAGCGGGACCCCGCCCACTTTGGCAAAACACTGCAAACGTGATCAGTTTCATGTTTGAAAGTGATCCAGTTGGCCCTTGAACAGGACAAGCTTGGCTTGCACATTCAGCAGCCAAACACAACAAAGCAAATCCTTCGGGTTCATCCTGATTTGAAATCGGAAATTGTCAGAAGAGCCCAGTAGGTGCCCTATTTTCCGGACTATAAGTCGCTGTTTTTTTTGGGGGGGGGTTTTTTTCATCGTTTGGCCGGGGGTGCGACTTATACTCTGGAGCGACTTACGTGTGAAATTATTAATACATTGTATTGTATCTCTTTCCTTTTCAACGTCAGCAAACAATACAATCTGCATTACATATTGACTTTACAACGGGCAGAATAACATGTATAGTGTATACCATTTCACATCTTATTGTAACCCACAAAGACACAAAAAGATAAATCCTGAAAGCTATTAAAATGGTGAGTTTAAAGTTATCTTTCCGTAACTTTCTTGTATGCTACATGTGTGAATGTTAGCTAAATGTTACCATCGTAGCTCGGTGGAAATGATGTGTACTAAGAGCACAATTAAATTTTCTCCAAAAGTGCGACTTATACTCCGGTGCGACTTATATACGTTTTTTTCTTCTTTATTATGCATTTTATGGCTGGTGCGACTTGTACTCCGGAGCGACTTATAGTCGGGAAAATACGTAGTTTTTGTGGTCTTTTATGGATCCCAAGAGCGGCACCTGCGCCACAAGGGGAAACCCCGCACGCCATGCTCACCTGCTTGCGGGTGACGACGGGCGACTTGACGGGTCTGATGGGTGAGACGGACGGTCGGGTGGAGGGCGACACGGATCTGCAGATGCCACAACAAAGATTTGCTTGGAAATCGCAAGCCAGACCGTTTGGAGAAAAGTGCTTCCCAAAATGACCAACAAGTGCAAATGGTCACGCCCTCAAACGAGAGCAGCTGAAAGCCGCACTCGGCAGACCGTTGCCAACCAAAGACGTCGGCGGCGTCCGAGTGGACGACAAGCTGCATCATCTGTGCTTGCTAAAAAAAAAAAGAACTTTTCCATCCAAGCGCCACCTTCACCACCCACTTTCAAATACAGTGGCGTACTAGGCTCAAGTGTCTATCCCCACCAGAGTCATTCCCCCCCCCCCCAAAAAAAAACGACCCGAGATTTTATTCCCTGTGCAATTTGTGAGATTACAGGAAGCATATCAGCACTGCTCTCGACTGTAGGAAAGTACAAAAACACAAAGACGACACTGAAATGAACGATTCCACACAAAGACATTTTGCAACAAAAAGTGGACCTCAATAAAGAAAGATGGAAAAGCCTGAATGCGTGGCGGGTGGCTCACCTGACGGGGGCGGGCGCCGGTCCCTTCACGTGGCGGACAGGCGACGGCGACTGCTGGCGTCCGCCGGTCACCTTGCTCAAGTAGGAGGGCGGCGATCTGGACGTGGGTTTCGGGGGCACCCTCGGGGGGGTCCTGTGAGCCAAGTGCTGAGTCATCATTCCGCCTTCCACCTGCATCTCCATCACGCTGCTCTGGAAGCTGCTCTCCATCTTCAAGGGAAAGTTAGGACACTTGACACACGACATCAAATCCAAGCAAAAAGGCTAGCAAAAACACACCCGCACAAACGACACTTTACGTTCACAAAAACAACTGCAGCAAAAATGACCTTGCTTTTCATGTTTGTCAATAAATATCAGACAGGAGCTTTTGCATGTGATTTGAAATGTTTGGGTGTTTTTTCCCAGTCCGACGGTCCAGCCAGAGAGGAGAAAGAAACTCAAACAGTCCTGAGGGGAGAGTAGTTTACTTGACCTTATTACGCAACACTTTTTGGAACAAATAAAACCTCAACTAAAAGAGAAATAATTCAAAGTAATGGAATTCAAACCACTAAAGTCAAACTGTGAGACGTTTGGCTCAATAACACTTGCAGTTCTTATAACGGCATCTTTTTGCATTTATACTTGGCAATGCAGTGCTATTTATCACCAACACAACGAAAAGTCTTTTTGGGGTGGCGGATCTGCAAAAGGGAGGGCTGCGCCTCTGAGGGGGTGGACACAGGTGACTTTCCTTTCTCCCCTGTGGATTTGGCACGCTAGTTGCGCACTAGCGCCTCGACGTGGCGGCCACTTGGGAGCCATCACAGCACCCGTCTGCCAGATGAGCAAGCCTCGCAATGATACGAAATTCAGGGTCCACCGGCATTGGCGCCAGGTATTTTTAAAATACTGGTATGTCATGTCCGTTCATTTGATGGGAGGTGCTGGATTCAAGGGAAGCGAGCACGCAAAGCGGGCAGGGCTCACCTTCCTGACCCCGGTCTGAGAGGCGGCGGCGGCGCCGGTAGCGGCGACGACGACGACGGTCTTGGATTTCTTGGCGGGGACGGCTTCTTCTCCCTGGACCAGCAGCTCAGCGGTGGACGTGGCCCGGCCGCTGGCGTTGCTGGCCGTCACCGAGTACGTGCCCGAGTCTTCCGGGAAGGCCTCTGCAATCAGCAGGCTGTAGTGGTCTCCGTCCCGGACGATCCTGAAGTCGGCCGAGCTCTGGATCTCGGCACCCTCGCGATAGAACTTGACCACGGGCGGCGGGATGCCCGTCACCTGGACGCTGAGTCGCACTTGGCTGCCCTGCCGCACCGAGGCGCTCTGAAGTCTCTGAAGGAAGTTGGGAGGCGCAGTCTCGGCTGTGAGGGGGACACACAAGCCACCGTCGGTCTTACGTTCGTCAAAAGGCCAAACGTGCAAAAATGGGCTCATTCTGACAGCAAAAAGACGGTCAGAGGTCAAATCTGCTGTAAAGTACGGCACATGCTTTATTCATCCAAGTCCACTTCTTATCGATAGCACTGTAATTTCTTATTTTGACTTTGTCATTACAAGCAAGCAATTTCTTCATGAAACATCAACATGAAAAAATGCATTAAACTCGGGTTCATGTACAACAGTTTCTTTGAATCATCCAAAATCATCCACACTAACTGCGCTACTTTATGTAATTGGAATCCATTAAAACATTATTCCAAAAAAAAAAAAAAACCAACAAACATGCACAATTGCTTACTTGACACTTATCATTCACTTTGTCACTTTGTGTTACAAAGCAATCCATGCTGAATAATTCAATAACTTTGCCAGTCCAACAGCAGCCTCGGCCGGGCGCGGCTCGGCTCGGCTCGGCTCGGCTCGGCTCGGCTCGGCTCGTTTCTCACCTGTTACGAGGAGTTCGGCGGTGCTGGTGGCTTGTCCGGCTCCGTTGGTGGCCCGGATGGAAAACCGCCCGCTGTGCGCAGGTGTCACGGCATCGATGCTCAGAACAGCGCGGCCGTCGCTGAACGAGACATGAACGCCGGGCAAGGCGGTGGCCGAAAGGACCTGGCCGTTGCGGAACCACGACACCTCGGGTACCGGAACGCCTGCGAGGCAGAAACGGGGTCACCCGTCATTCGGGGACTTAGCCGGACTTAGCGGACGACCGACGGGTCCGGACGGGTCTTACCGCTCACTTGCGCCTGGAACGAGGCGGCACTACCCTCTAGTGCCACGACGCTCTGCAGCGGCTGCGTGAAAGTCGGCGCTTGTGTCGACATGCTGGCTCGCTCGGCTCCCTGACCAAGGACAATAACAACAACGACGGCAATTGGACACTACGGTTTTTTTTGCACCTTGGTGGCCATGCCTGGAGCACAGTAAACCACTGGTGCTGGAACTTTTCATGCCAAGGACCACCTCAAAAGGATAAGGGTGAATCCTAAACCCAAACCCAAAAAATGATTTGGAAAAAATGCTGAACATTCATTATGCGTTTTCCATGAGCAAAGGGGGCGGCGACAAAACAAAACGCACAAGATAACAAAAATAGCAAATAAATATGTGACTTTGCAGGTGCAAGGTGTATGAGGGGGTCGACTGTACTAAGATAAAATTATTCAAATACGCTTCAATCGAATGAAATACTCCTTAAAAGTAAGGACGTTTAATACCTCTTTTTGTTTAGACTCATAGCAGTACAAGTTTTAAGATTGGAAAAATCTGCGTGTGTAGCAGGCCTTGGTTGGATCACCATAAGGCCTGGTTCACACTGCAGGCAAACCGACCCGGGTCGCTTTCATTTATGGTCCTAGATGGGATACGTATGGGGTTTTTTTTGCAATCGTCAACGGACAGGTGACATATCTTCAACCCAGGCCCAAGACGAGCCCCCCGCGGGCGGGAGAGGCAGACTGGTTGATTGTCCGTCAATCGACAAAGTTGGTTTGGAGTAACGGTACTGACTTCATATTTAACTGGAATGTAATCCAACTGGAAACATGAAATGCATTTATGGTGACAGTAGTAATTCAAGGCGGCCACGTAGACGACGGTTCCTTTAGTACGCGCGGCAATGACGTGACGTCGTCATCGTTCGTGACGTCGACATGAATTGAGACGGAAAAGCCACGCTTCATTCCTCCTCTTATCTGTAGAGAGGAGCTGATGAGCAAAAGATGAGCCCCGCCGCGCCCTACATGCTGGAAGCGGACTTCCGGAAACACGACGTTGCCAGTGACGTCGTCTCTTCTTCCGCGCACGCGGGTCACTTCGGGTACCCATTTGGTCGACGCGCCAGACGGACTGCTTACACCACACACAAACATTACATTGGCTTTCGGCCCAAAATCCGACTTGAGCGATAAGACCGGCAGTGCAGTGCGAAGCTAGCCTGAGGCCTGCTTGGTATGCGCACAGGAGGAGTTTTCAAATCTTCAAAGAACCCTAACTCTGTGACGGAGCCCACGAATAAAGATAGCGTCGGAAATCGGTTTTGGGTGGACAGTATTGCGTGTGGTGTGCTACACTCATCTCAACAGCACAACACATGATGATATGATGATCATTATCATCATTATTCTTGTGTGCGATAGGGTTGGGCCCAGTCCTCACTGACGTCACGCCACGTCGGCTTCGCAAGTAGCTTAGCGAACCGGTGAAGCGTACACGAAACTCCGAGTGCGCGTTGGCCCCGCCCAAAGCTTATGGCGCTGGTCGTTATGAGGCTTGCTGGTCACATGACTCTTCTTCTTATCTTGGGCGAGTGCTCCACTTAGCGCGCTATCGCCACTGGATGAGACTGCTTTTCGTCTCCGCTCGATTCCAACCATTACACGGACGCTCTTGCCCACTGGGCAAGTCACGATTTCTTTAGCTTTTCATGAGATCTGTTTATTTTTGATGAACTTATTTTCCATTAAAGCATGTCAACGTTCAAACGGGACTGGCGGCTAGTAGCCAGTTGGACTTGCATACATCCAGTTGATTTTTTTCCACTTTATTTTGACACCCGCCCATCCTATTCATGTTCGGCCGCAAACAAAACCGCTACTACTGCGACTTGAAATGATGAAATGCAATCGTTCTGTTGATTAGAAAGTCATCACCTTATTTGGTCAAATCAAGGTTTGAATATTGCCGCGGGGGACAAATGTAGTCAAATGTTTGGGTCCTCTGTTTCAATTTGACACGATGGCACGGTGTCAATTGATGAGCTTGTCATTTTGAGTGGATCTTTTTATTTTAACAGAAAAAAAACATGCATTCTGCTGTGTTTATTCATCTGTTTGGTTCTTTTTTTCCTTTCATTTCATAAATATAAGATTACAATGACGATGAATGAATGTTTTCATTTTCATGAAAGCGTTTTGCAAACGAAATTATGTACGTCGTACGTTCAACTGTTTTCTGTTTCAACTTTTCTTGAAGCTCCTAGTCTTGCAATTATTATGAATGGATCTAGATTCCATTTTCAATCAAAGAGTTGTGGGGGGGGACCTGGGATTCATTCAACAGCTTTCTTCTTCTTCTTCTTCTTCAAGTTGATTGTCTTCTTCTGGTTCTTAATTTAAAAAGAAACCAAAACAATTCACTGCATGCACTTCATTAAATGTGAGAATGTATTCCTCTCTCGCTCAGTTTTTCTACAAGACTCTACTGAACTCTTTTCAATAAATAAACCTGATGGTTGTGTTTCTCCAAAAGTAAAGGAAAATAAAAGAGACATTCAAGTTGCTAGGAGGCTCTCCTGAAGTCCACCCGAGTCTGCCAGACCCTTTTTCTATAAATAACTTGCCTTTCCGTCTTTCTTTCGCCAAAGAACTAAAATAAAATCCGCCGCAGCTGTTGTGTCTCGTCAAAATACACCCCTCTGGTGTATGTGGCGGGGGCCGGGGGGGGGGGGGGGGGGATTCAGGGTCAGGTATCTCCGCACAGGACACCAGACGCTAAAAATAGCCCCCCCGCAGCCCCCCGCCACACCCCAGTCTGATTGACAGACGGCATGTGCGCTCGGCGATTCCCTTAAAAAGTCATCCCGCTCTGGACTGGCCGCCGATCTATTCTGGGATTGAGTCGTCACTGCGCCAAACCAGCGACCAGTCCGGCAAGTCTAACAGGGTTACTTACTTGTTAGCCCAAGGTTGCCGGCTGGGTGATGGGGGGGTGGGGGGGACAGAGGTCCGGGGGGCGTCCTTGTCCTGGTTGAATTCCCTTCACTTGGAAGCTCCTCCAAGAAATCAAAAAGTCCCCCAAAACAAAACTACCGGCCTTGGACGGCGAGTAGTTTTGTTGGCGTCCGGACCCGGAACGCTGAGCCTGCTCAGAGGGGCCGGCTGCTCCGCCGGGGGGCTTTATACGCCTGTGACGTCAAACGGAGCCCGCGCCCCATTGGTCGGCCTCATGGTGGGGAGGGGGGCGGGGGGGATTTTTATACAAGTGGTCCACATGACAGCTGCTCCTATCTGTAAACCCGCTGACTGCACCCCCACCCCTCCCACCCCCGACACCTACATCCAAGGCCGGCACGTGTGCGGTGGGGGAGGGGGACCCCTTTTTGCCCACGTGACACCTCATGTCACGACAATGGACTCCCCACTGGACTTTGCGTGACTTGACAAGACTGATGTGTCCTTGAATGGGCTCCTCTTGAGTTTGCTCAACTCCACGAGACTCTTCCCCGATCCACCGCGCTCTTGCTGGACTTTGCGTGACTCCATTAGACTCCACTCAACTCTAGAAGGCTCGCCACACCTTCACGACTGTACCCAACCCCGCTGGGGGCGGGGGTCCCCTTTTTTTTCAGGTGACACCTCATGATGCTACACTGGACTCTAGTGGACTCAACTGTACCGCATACTAGTCTTTGGTTGAGTCTACGAGACAGCACTCAAGTCCACTTGACTCTAGACCAGGGGTCTTGAATCCTGTCCCTGCATTTTGACCTCCCACATGGGAGGCAGAGTTTCCTCTTTCGATATAATCAACAGGTTTTCTTTCTTCAATTGACTTTCTTTTCTTGCTCGATGCGTTTGGTTCAAAACGAGCTTCTGCTTCAAGGGGAAGTCATTCCAAACATATTGTTGTCAAGAATAGGATCTATGCAGTTGAAACGCAGAATTCCGCTGAATATTGCGTCCTGCCCGAAGACTGCCGCCATCGGCTCCAGCACGCCCTGCGACCCTTGTGAGGAGAGGCGGATTGGATCATGGATGGATGGAATCAGAGTTAATCCAACCGTTTCCAGCCATCTCTGGGGCGGCCGTGTTGTCACTTCACTGTCGACTGAAGATGACGTCACAGTTGCGCAAGGCTCAGGTAACAACCAATCGCGGCTCAGCTTCTTAAAACAGGTGAGCGGCGATCGGTCGTTAGCTGAGCGATGAGCAACTGTGATGTCATTTTCAATCGGCAGAAAGTGGCCGCCCCCCGAGATGGCTCAAAAGGGCTGCATTTTGCTGCTTAACTCCTATTGCGCAAACGCAAGTTCATCAGAATGCCGCGTTTCGACTAGTGGGCCTGCATGGTGCACATTCTTGAAAAAAATCTCTTTGGGTGGACTTCCGCTTTACTTTTGAAGGAAGCTGGCTTGAAAGCGTTTTGCGGAAAGCCAAACGGAGAACGGGTCGAAGGAGGGCTTGGAGCCGAACGATCGGCGTGACCTCGCTTGTCGGCAAATCGAAGATTTGAGCTCTGGCGTTCCCGTCGCGGCCACCGAAAGCGCTCCGCGGGCGCGCATTGCCCGGGAGAAGCGACTGCGCGAAAAGTGCCACTTGGCCACTTTCCTTTGCTTGCGTGTGCGTGCGTGCGCGGCGGCCGTTGCGTTCTGATGATCTTAGTGAGACTTTGCTTCCTGATATTCGACGAGACAACGCGCAGAGATGCAACAGCTCGCCGATTGTGATGTGTTGGCGACTGCCGATTTGATCTGTGACTGTTTTTGGCCTCGGTTTTTGTTGTCTTTGGGTCCAGCCCGGTGTCTCGCCAGGCCACAATTGAACGCGGTGCGTCATTCCGCGACGACACGCCGCTCATCACCAAGTTGCGCGTCCAAAAGAAATGTCCGCTGCCGTTCACAGCTGGGAGTGAAGCGTCGAGACGATTCACCTGTTAGCTCATCTCACTCAGGAAACGCTTTGGTTGACTGACCCGTGCGCTCGGATAGTGGTCAATGTCATCTTTTGGCTTTGGAAGGTAGGCCTGCGCCCAAGTGGCCGAAATGACAGCAACTCACCTCGTTTAGCCTCGTTTGCCTGCAAATGCGTCAAGCTCGCGCGAGTAGCATTTGACTTGGCACACCTGTGGTTGTCGTCGGCGGCGTCGTCGTCGCTTCAAGCTCGGCTGCGCGTGCACAAGCACGTAGCCTACTCGGCGCAGCACTTTGGAGCTGGATTGTTTTTCAAACGTGCTTGAGAAACAAAGTGGGTCGGATTGGATTGGGCCGTTGCCACGAAACGTCTTCGCGTCTTCTCCGACTCACCTGCTTGGGGGCGGGACTTACTTGAGCCGCAAAAGGTCTCGCCACGCTCTCATCTTCTTGCTCAAGCATCGGAAGCAAGTCAAGCAGCACTTTTCCGTGGCAATTCTGCTTCTTCGTTGCTGTGTGCGCGCGCATCGTGTGACCTTGCGGTAACTGCGGCGGCGGTTTTGCTTTAGCCGCCCGCTCCAATCGAGGGGGCTCGCGGCGCGACCGCCCATTTGAACGCCAAACTAGAGCCGGCCAAAATCGTGGCTCCACCACTTGGCGACCTTCTTATGCGTGCTGCTCGGCGGAGGCGAGATTTGGCCCTACGCCAAGCTTCGGCTTCCGACACGTACCGCACGCACGCACGCACGCACGCACGCACGATCAAGTCACGTCAAGTCTGTCAGTCAGTCATCGCATCCCTGGCCCTGCCCTCGAGAGTTGGGGCGCCTCATAGTAGTGCACAAGCGTACTGCTCCAATTTGCAATGTGCCAACTGATGCCCTTTCATTTCAGGCCTCTCTCTTCAACTTGCGACTCCCGAATGCTGACATGGACACTCACAGTATTGATACAAGACGACAGGCCCACACGGCGTGAAAAGGACAAAGTTGCCAGCGTGCTTGTCACTCCGCAGCGCCGGTCGGCCAGACCTGCTCCGGAGAAACGATTCCAAGCAGGCCTGGCGGCAAGGGCACCTTGAGAAGAAAAGGCTGAGCGGGAAGTGAGCGCAACAGCACGGAGAGTGGCAAAAGGTCACGGGGAAAATGGCGGCAATCTCCTGGACCGTCCTTTCCATTTGGAATTCCTCACATCGAGAGGAATCTGAAAGAGGCGGCAAATCGCGCAGGCGCCGTCGAGCGCCAGCCAGCGACGACGACAACGCAATCACGTTGCCACTTTTGCCATGATTATTATTGCCCTTGCATGATTGTCACTTTTGAAGTCATTTTGAAGCCACTTTTAGACTTTTGACTTCAGTACAAAGCTTGACTTGCTACTTCAACTTCTACAAAAGTCTTTTGAACTCATGCGTACTTGTACTCGAGTCATGAACGAGAATACTTTGGACGGGAATGGGACGGGAGCGCTGCAGGGAGACTGCTCGTGTTGTTAGTGAAGACGTTGCAAAGCGCACGAGCGAGAAATCTAAACTAAAGCAAAGGCCACACAAAACGGACACGGCTTTAATGGACATCCTCGACACACCGCAACAAAGTCAGTCACGCAAAGCAAGTAGAAGAGGCCGCAGCGAGCTCCGCGCTAGCCGTTAGCCGGCTAGCCGCGCGGTCTCGCCCGATGGCCGACGTCCAGGCCCGATGGCCGACGTCCAGGCCCGCGCGCCCGATGTGGCCGACGTCCAGGCCCGCGCGCCCGATGTGTCCGACGTCCAGGCCCGCGCGCCCGATGTGGCCGACGTCCAGGCCCGCGCGCCCGATGTGGCCGACGTCCAGGCCCGCGCGCCCGATGTGGCCGACGTCCAGGCCCGCGCGCCCGATGTGGCCGACGTCCAGGCCCGCGCGCCCGATGTGGCCGACGTCCAGGCCCGCGCGCCCGATGCCCGCGCCGGGTCAGCCGGACCGGGGGCCGTCGAAGCCGCAGAACTTCCAGCGCTTCTCCAGCGTGGCGCCGACGCCGCTCAGCTCCTGACGGAACATGAGGGGCAGACGGACCATGAGGCGCTCCAGCTGCCCCGACGACACCTGAGACACGCACGCACGCACGCACGCACGCACACACCAATGATGTCTGAAGTCAGCTCTCGTGAGTGTTTTTGCTGGACCCTTTGTGTGTGAGTGTGTGGGGGTGTGTGTGCGTGCACCTGGGAGTCTAGAGTGTGCACGTAGGAGCACAAGTATTCCAGGTTGGCCCCAAACGGATGAACGTGCAGGAAAGCCGACATGATGCCTGGCCGACGTCAGAGGGGGAAAACAAAAAACAAAAACAACGCCGTCGTTGTGATGCTTGTGTCATCAAAAGGAAAATATCAACAGGCGACCACGTCACGGAGGTCATGACGAGGAGAGGATGGCGTTTGCCTGCACATTAGCATCTCATTTGCATACGTTACCCAGGAGCAGCGCTTCCTTCTCCGACACCAGGATGCCTGCTGCTGCTGCTGCTGCTGCTGCTGCTGCTGCTCCTCCTGCTCCTGCTCCTGCTCCTGCTCCTCCCGCCTCTCGGCTGGCGTGCGACGACAACGACGATGAGCGGAAGCCGTTGACCTGAAAGGCAGGCAGGCGCAGGCACAGGCGCGCTGGTCACTTGATGGCCGAGGCGGGGCGAGCGGTCAAAGCGCGGCGCCGACCTTTTCCCGCAGCTCCGAGCCGCTTGGCTCCGCGTTGCTCATCACCAGCTGACAACGACAAGCGGCAGACAAGTTGAGGAGGCCGCCGGGACAAGTTTGCCAAAGTGGGCCGCCGCCGCCGCCGCCGGGTGGCCTGCCGGGTGGCCTGCCGGGTGGCCTAGCCTCACCCTGCGCTGCAGCAGCAGCAGCTCCGCCTCCAGGAAGTGAGCTTGGGCGCGGGCCTGCTGTAACTCCGCCTCCTTGGCCGCCAGCTCGTCCCGCAGGCTCAACACCTGCCACAATAAACACTTGACACACCTGCCACAATAAACACTTGGCACGCCTGCCACGCAACAGACAAACACACAAACACACACACACACACACACACACACACACACAGGCACGCGAGCGCGCAGAGGCGTCTGCAATACCGCGCACAACCAGCAGGTGGAAGCATGGCAGCGTCAATGTGAAAGCCCCAAAAGACCCTCAGGAAAAAAATACACTCAAATCCAAATAGCGGAGGCCTATAGAAGACGGCCTTTGTTAGGATACAGAAAAAAAAAATGGTAAGAACACCTTTGGTTTCCTTTCGGAGTCGACATTTTCTCTGGGCTACTCGACTACAAAATAGTTCCACACGTGGGCCATTGGATGCAAACAAGATTTGTACACACAAAAGTCATTTTCTTAACAAATGGATTCGGGACCATGCTGCCGAAAAAGAAATAGTGCCAACTTGTCCGCTCCGGGCCCAGGCAGACATGTTGCTGTCCAGAAATGTCATGGAGGTCGTCCAAAATCCCAGACGTAGTCGCTATATTCATTTTGGCATGCATGATATTTAGGATTTTGTCATTTATACATGACTTTGATGTGAAACGCATATTGCGCAAAAACTATTTGGTGCAAATTTTGGAAAGGCTTCTTATGTTGATTGAAATCTTGACTGCAATCTTTTCAAGGGGGCGTACTCGGTTAGGCCGAGCACTGTCGCGATATCGGACAGCGGCTTGAAATCAAGCAGTCGCCTGACTTGGCCTGACTTGGGGCAAGCACATCCCTAACGGACAACGTGGAGTAGCACAGGTCGTGCCCGAGCAACAATTAGCTTCAAACGCTCAACGTCAAGCTTTTCCACAGACAGGAAGTCAATCCCATGACATGATGGGGCAGAAATGCGCCACGGCACCTGTTGCAGTTGCAGCAGCCGCGCCGAAGGCTCCTCCCTCTGCGGCACCGCCTCCTTCGTCAGAAACTCCGCCTCCCCCTCAAAAGTCTCCGGCCGCCGCGCGTCGGCGCCTGATGCCACGCACACACGTCAGCAAGCGAGCGAGCGAGCGCGCGCGCGCGGGAGAGCGCGCGGCTCACCGTCTTGGTCGCCGCACGTCTTCGTCCTCTTCCTAAAAGGACCTTCGTCACCCTCGTCTTCATCCTCGTCCTGGCGTCTGAGGCCCGACACCTCGTCGCTGTCCACCTGCGAGCACGTCAACGTCACGGCCGTCATCGTTCGCTTTCATCGCCATCGCCATCATCATCATCCTCATCATCATCATCATCCTCATCATCACCATCGCCATCGCCATCACCATCACCATCACGACTCCCATCAGCTTCGCCCTCGTCAGCGCGCGCGCGCGCGCCTGCCAGTTGAGGGGGCGGGGTCGGGCGCCCTCCAAAGGGCGGGCAAGCTCGCCGGGTACCAACCTGGCACTGCCTGGTCCACGCGTCAATGTTCTTGCGCTGAGCTTTGGAGAAGTGGTCCCGAGACTTTTGTCTGCCCGACGCCACCAAGACGGACGAGACCTGCTCCACTTGGGCCGCCGACGCCGGACACAGGGAGGGAGCCGCACGTCAACCATCCACTGTGGACTCGCGCGTCGACTTGAGTGTGTGGACTTACACGGATACTTGAAGTATTTGTACTTGCACGGGGTGGACTTGCATCTCTATTTATGCATATACTTACATGTGCATTTTGCGCGTGTACTCGCGCGCGCGTTCTCGTTTGTACTTACGCGTGTACTTACTGTACACGTGTCAACTTCCATGTGGAATTTGATTGGTTGCACGTTTGGGCTGCTTTCCCTTCTCAAGACTTTCTTTGATTGCTCCGCGTGCGGCGGACGGACGTTTCAACGTCACCAAACAGACCGTCCGGTGCGTGCGTGTGCAGTCAAGGTGCGTGCGTGCGTGCGTGCGTTCTTACACTGTGCCCGTATTGCGGCGAGCGCGCAGCGGAAGGCGGCGGTGGCTTTGCTTAGCGCTCGCCGCTGCTGGGCGGCGTCCCTGCGCAGTCGTCTGGCGTGCGCGTTGGCGCTCTGCAGCAAGGCGTAGATGTGCTTGGCGCTGGCGCGGTTCACTTCGCCGCCGTCCAGCCACCACAAAAGCACCGACGCGGCCCAGCTGAACCGATGCGTGTCTATTGGGAAACACACACACGCAGAGTGGTGCTTTTTGGTTGGCTTTTTCTCCTCACACAGGCAAGCCCGTCGTCAAGCCGCGTTCGTCAAGTGCTCTGGCCTCTGATGGGACGTGACGCTTCCTTCGCGGGAGCTTGAGCATCCAATGGGCCCCCAAATCCCAAATGGTTCCCGTGCGTGCGTGCGTGCGTGCGTGCGTGCGTGCGTGCGTGCGTGCGGCGTCAGCGGTGCTCATTTAGGCGCCGGCAGGCGGCTGGACTCCTCCCCCCGCCACCTTCTCGTTTGAATGACAATCGGAGCAGCGAGGCGTGCCACGCGCGGCATTAGGGAGCCTTTAGGAGCCTTCAACACCTGCGCCGCCCCATCAAAAGCTTGACAAGCAGCGCCGCCGCCGCCGCAGATTAGCGACGCGTTACGCCACAGCGCACAATGACACAAAACACAACTGGCACAATTGATTGAAGAGGAAGCTTTGCAGGCTGGCAACAAGCGAGCGTCGCTCAGCTGTGCGCTGCTTCCGTGCATTTCTCATCATGGCGGCACTAGTGCGCCTCCTCCGGCGGCCCTTCCCCAACCTTAAAGCCGAAGTCAACGCAACGCAAACATCTTTTTCTCAAGAATATGTTTTATGCAATCAAGCCCACTAGTTGAAACGGGGCATTCTGATCAATATTGCGTTTGTGGAATAAGTGTTAATCCACTCCTTTTTAGCCATCTCTGAGGGCGGCCATTTTGTCTTCTGCCGACTGAAAATGACATCACAACTACTCGCAACGACCAATCACGGCTCAGATTCAGAGAACAGCTCAGCCGTGATTGGTCGTTGTGAGCGCTTGTGATGTCATTTTCAGTCGACAGAAGACAAAATGGCCGCCCCCGGAGATGGCTGAAAACAAATGCATTTTGCTACTTAACTTATATTCCACAAAATTCGTCAAAATGAATCAGAATGCTGTGCTTCAACTAGTGGGCCTGCTGGGAACATATTGTTGAAAAAAAGATGCTTGGCTTGACTTCCGCTTTAAATCAGGTTAGGACTGGGTTGAGGTGTGCCCAACATTTCGGGGACCGCTGGCAAGAGGTGTGCGCGGGGGGGGGGGGGGGGGGGGGGGGGGGGCCGTGCCCGGGTGATGACGTGCATATTGAGTTTGTTTTGTTTTCTTTAAATCTGCACAGCCCAGTACCAAGAGGATTGGTCAACCGCCAATCCTCTGCTTCTCGAGATCCATTTGTATCAAGCTCAAGTCAGCTAAGCCACTGGTTGACTAGTTCTATAGGTGTTCCATCTCTGTTAGTTCTCGTCACCTAGTCTTCTAGTCATTGTGTCCTCGAGTCCTCAAGATTGGTGGTTCGCAAACTTTTGATGCCAAGTACCAGCTCAAAAAATGTGTAGCTCACCAGGTACCACCATAGTGACCAACATTCCAATCAAGTTGGAGAGTAGGCCCAAGCGCTCGAGTGCAATGTGACCCGAATGCTTCTGGATGGACCGAAAGACTCCCGAGCTCGTGGATTCAATTTTCCCGATCGGGATGGCCGTGAGACGTCCGCCCCGGCACCCTGTCGTACCGACGCGAAACTCGGCCGGTGAGAAAAGCCGATCGGAGAAAGCTACGAGTCTTGGGGACCGCGGGCGACTCCGGCCGCACGGGAGCGAATGCCGTCAGACGCCTTCGGCCGGTGATGCCGACTTCGTGTCCCCGTCGCTGTCCTCCTTGCGCCTCTAGAGCTGCGGCCTGCTCCTCGTCCCGTTCTAGAGGTCATCTTGTCGTCTATCCCTCGAGTCGTCCAGTCCTCTAGGTCCCCAAACCTCAGGTGGTCTAGTCCTGCAGTCCTGTGGGGCTTCACTTGTCTTGCTAGGTGGTAGTCCTCCAGTCCTCTAGACCTGAATTCCTCACTATCAGCGATTGCGCTCCGGCAGAGCCGCCGCCACCTCACCTTTCAGGCACTCGGCCAACACGGCCGCCTCGCGCTCCGAGAAGTGCGGCATGAGGGGCGGGGAGGCCGGCGTGGGGGGGTGAGGCTCCCCGTCCCCGTGCTCGCGGCAGTCCCGCCACTCCCGGTGCTGATGGCATTTTTCTCGTTCTAGTAGTCTCTGTTTGCACTCCCACTCGTACAAGTCGTCGCGAGCCTGCGCAAAGTCCACGTGGATCTTGCCCGAGTCTTTCTTGTCCGTGCTCGAGCCGAGACGAAGACGGTAGCCTGAAAGACAAAAATGTTAGCGTCCCAAAAGCAATGCGTAGTGGAAGCAGCCTTTGACAAGCGCGTGGCGCAATATCGTCGAGTGGTTTCTTCCGGCCCGGCGTCGGCGGTTGGTTCGCATCCCGAAAGAAGGAACCAAAGGCGCTTTTCAGGACAAGGCCATGGATGAAGACGACCGCCGCCTTCAAAGAGGCCTCAAGGGAGCCATCTTTCCCAACTAGAAACGTTGTCTCGAAACAGAGGAGGACGCGTACGCCATCCCCTTTCGGCTGGCGATAACAATGTCCCGACATCTCTCCTCCAAAAGACTGTCGGCGGGAAGGCTGGCCGCTAACCAGCTGTTTTGCCGACAGCCGAGCGAACGAGCGGCCGCTACGACGGACGGTGCTTCGCCGACGATGCCGACGCTGCATTGCGACCGGCCCGCTCCACACACTGAAAAGGACTCTTCCATCAACGTGGACAAAGTCAAATCATAAAAACATGGACAATGAAAGCAAGCCGTTTCTAAACACGTGGATATCTATTTTCCGATGTAAGTCCACGATGCCGAGCAAAGTCATCTGGCTAGCGAGGCAACTCTTTAGCCGTTGACTCTCGTAAAGAGTTTGACATGCGCGGTCCCCTCTTGGTTGCAACAGATGGGAGCCGAGGTGGGGGGGGGGGGGGCGCAACATCACATCAAAAAGACAACGTCAGCGAAAGACTCGCTGTGTGCTGGAAGTACGATTTCTCCTACAACTTTGCAACTTTGAAGCTAAGTTTGCTTGCTAGCTCACTCTCCTGGCGGCTTGCAGCACTCACGCGCCCGTGACCTCACCTGACAGGCAGAGCGCCTCGTCCACCATGAACTCGTCGCTGAATCGAATGTGGCAGAAGTTCTTCTTGCTCTTGCGCAATGCGGTGATGTCACCGCATGGGCTGAAGACTTCCCGGATGACGTCATCGCCGGCATTCTCCGGAAGCCCGCCCACAAACACCGTCTTGCAGCCGGGTGGGCGCGGCCGGGTGGACGGAGGGGGCAGGTCTAGGACATATCAGCGTCTTAGCAGTCTTAGCATCGGCGCTGCCGTCCTGAGCCAGAACCGCTGCTGCTACTCCTATGGCCGTCCTTACCGGGGTTCTGCGGGAAGAGCGTGCATCCGTTGCGGCGGATGATCTCCTGGACGGCCGGCGGGCGCGGGCGCGGGGCCGGCGGGCCCACGCTCGCCGGGTCGCCCGGCCTCGTCGCAGGGGGCTCCGACCTCGGCATGAGCGCGGAGGCTGACAAAGGAGAAAGAGGCCGGCGATCATTCATCCCACCCTTCGGCGAGGCCGCGGGAAGCGAAACAAACAAAGCAGCAAGGTGGTCATGCGGACGGTCGCCCAAGAAATGTCCTCCCATTTCCGTTGTCCTCCATGACGGCGGACGGACGTTTGTCAAAATGGCACGAGTCGCTTTTGAATTCCGACAACAAACATTTTCGCTGATTTGCTGACCCATGTTGCAGGCCAAACCAGGAAGTGAATCCTCATCACTTTTGCATGTACTATATTTGAAATCAGCTTTTGGAGTAAACTATGACGAAATGCGTCTCCTTTTGGGACCCGGAAGCCTCGGCCGCGGCCAACGCAAACTGCACCTGAAGCCTCACCTCGAAAATAGACCATTACAGGGATGCTTAGTTCGGCTATTTTTGAAGGCTCCCGTCTTTCGTTTATCACCTCCAAAATGGCCGTCCGTCATCGGCGGACAGACGGAAGGACCGCTTAGGCCGAGAAAATGTCATTTCATTTCAAAGAGCTGCAAAAGGCATTTAGGAAGGCTGCAATGGCGCTATCGGAAGGGAACGGACGCGGCGGGGACAAAATAACAAGCGCCGGAAAAACAACGTTTCCATTTGAGCGATGAAAGTCCGAGCGCCTCGGCAAAAAGCCGACAAAAGGGCCGCGCGCCCGCCCGCCAATCTGCCCGACCGCGCGCCCGCCCGCCCGCCAATCCGCCCGACCGCGCGCCCGCCCGCCCGCCCGCCCGCGTAGTAGAGGACAGCGGCAGGTGGAATCATCTGTGAGCCCAGATGAGCAGAAAAAGAGCAAAGCAAAAAGACGAGGGAAGGACAAAAAGAACCAGCCAGCCTAAGCAAAGATAAAAGCCCACGAAAAAGCGTGGCGGCGCCACGGGCGGAAGATAAACGAGGCGGTAGGAGAAAGGCTCGGTCCGCGTCCAGGCGCTAATGATGACGAGCGAGCGGCGGCGCCGCGGGCCAAGGGGCCGCAATTCGTCAACATGTTGCGCCTGATAACCCTGACAGCTCAATTACCGCCGCCACGAGCGGCCAACGGGCCCCCTCAAGCCGGCCCGCCGCTCCTTCGCCACCGTCACGTCATCCCCGGCGGCCCCCGCTCGCTCGCTCGGGGCGCTGGCGTCATGTCCGGCGGCGGCCTAACTTAACAATCAAGCAGTCATGCTAACCCTCCATGCACAACGTGGGCGAACAGAACGAGCGACGATCTACGTTAGGGTAACGCCGACCCTTTGAGTAACAAAGACCCAAAGACAAACAGTGCAGCAACACGCGCAGACGGACAATCCTTATCCTCTGCAAAGAGCGAGCCATAGCGTTTGACCCCCGCAGAAAATCCGCTGCATGCAATCTTTGAGCTTGGACCCATGTCAATAAGAAAGAAGACGCCTTGCGCTTCTCCTTCCGACCGGACACCGAGCAGGCGATTGGAAAGGCGTGGCCGACGTGCCGAGCACAATTGCGACGCTCCTCAAAGTCAATTGGGTGCATTCTTTTTTTCTTCACGCATGAACCGCCGCTTCCTCTTTTGACAGGACGGCGCCGGGCCGCTTCCTCGGCACCAAACTCGGTTGGCGGCCAGCCTTCCCGTCCAATTAGCTTGATTTGACGGATTAATTAGCGCCGCGCGTCGGCGAGGCGTGCGACGCGCGGCGCGTTTACCTTGACGACGACAAGATAAAGATGAGAGGCGACTCGTTAGGCGACACGAATATTCATGAGCGGGCCTGGCGCACGCCGGCACCGCAGCCGTGCCTAATAATCTGACCCTCCTGCGCGCCGCTGCGAATGGGAAGACATCAATCATCCGATTGCTGAACGACAGCCGCCAATCCAAAGCGTACCTAATGAGGTGGCCTCAGTGGACAGGAAGTTGGCTGAAAGCAGTTGCTGCGGCAACAAGGGCGACGCCCATGCAGGGGGAGGCGCCACGCCACTGGCGGCTGCTGCTGTGGAAAGGCACACATCAGACAACTCCCGCGCGCAAAACGGTGCGGACACGCGCGCACGCGGTTCCACACAGAATCACACATGCGTACACTTCCAGCACAGGTGTCAAAGGTGTGTCTTTGAAATTGACTTCACTGTGAACACAACATAACGTGGCTGTCCTGCGAAAAACATGTTGTTGTTTTTTGTTTTTTGAACTTCACCTTCATGGGGTCTTGGGACAAAATAAAAACATGGCAAAAGACAGACTTTGTCCTTTTTCACAGGACAGCAACAATATGAGATATTGCAAGCATTATGTGACCCGGGACAAAAATGACTTGGACACCCCAAAATAGTCACAGCCACAAAAACACGCCCAAAAGATGAACAGTCGCAAGCGCACACTAGCACTCAAAACAGACAAACAAAAACATGCACAAGCAAACGCAGACATGTGGACACACTCACATACAAACACACACACAAACACACATGCGCACACACACACTTCCATACGCATGACATAAACATGCAAAACCTCATGAGTGACAAACAGCAGTGGTCATTCACCTCCTCATGCACGCTCGTGTGCATCCAAAAACACACCCGCGGAGAAGTGCACACAGTCCCAAGCACACAAACATCCGCGTGCGCACACGTTTGGTCACATACCGGCGGCCACGGCGCTCCCATATGATGTCATCACGCCGGCCATAAACGCCAGACATCAAGACGCTTTGCACAACAACAAGAAGACCAAGACGTGTTGTGAGGGTTCATCTTCTGAATATTGACCAGGTGATGAAGTTCAGTCGCCAGCGGGAAGCAGCAAAAAACGCAGATGAAAAGGAAACCCGACCCCCCCCCCCCCCCCGACCCCCCGCATTCAAAAGAGACACCCCCTCGAGGCTCACCACCCAAGTGAGCGGACGCGCGACAGTGTCAAGTCAGTCGTTTTGCCGTCACACTCGTCTTGCCGCCACACGCTCAAATCGCAAAGCGGCACAACATGCGTACGCACTTCTATTCTCCTTTCACACGCACGCACGCACACACAGCGGTCCGGGAAACATTAGCGCGCGTGTGTGCGTGTGCAGCCATCCGCATGATTGGACGGCAATTAGGGTGAGCCGGTGCCCCGCGGCCACTCATTTGCAAGGGCAGCGCCGGCTAACGCGGCTAACGTGACAAAGCTAGGCCGCAGCGAGCAAGAGCGCCACCATTTTCTCTTCTTCTTCCTTCTTCAAATGCGACAACTTTTCCCATTCGCGCAATGCGGCAGCCGCGACGAGAGCCCAACAAAATGTTTGCGTTCAGGTTGCGGCCATTCAAAAGTCCGCCGAGGCAGAACACGCGCCGTCGTCCCAACAATACTGAAGCGTCCAAACACAAAGAGCAAAGCTGAGGTCAAAGCCGAGACGAGCCGAGCGCGACGTGCCACTCGGGGGCACCCCGTTTCTATAGCTCCCCCATTTTGTCTCGAATGTCGCCCGCAGCCTCTTCCGCGCCCTCTTTTCAGGGCTTGCAAAACACAGGCCGGCGCAGTTGACGTCACGAGGCCTCCGTTTGGCTTCTCCCAATTGCGCTGGGAAGCATGGCGCGCTGCGTCAGCGCCCAAATCCGTCAGCGGCAGAGCCGAGCCACCTTTTGGATCCCGAAACTCGGAAGCGTGAGGCCGACGCGCTAAGCGCTAGTCCAAAGCGCCGCGCCGCGCCGGCTCGACATCCCTCCGGTTCGATTCCCGAAGCCACGTCGAGTTCCACAAGGCGCGCCGCGTCTTCGAGTGCAACTTGTCGTCCCGCCGCCGCCGTCAATCAAATGTTGGATTGCTTCTCTTGATTGGGAGCATGCAGTCAGTCTATGAGCACTGAGCTCATTAGCATGTCACTTGGTCGTAGCTTGCGAGCATTTCGATTGATAGAATCAGCTCATTGGCTCATTAGCACTGAGCTCATTAGCATGTAGCTCATGAGTATTTAGCTCATTAGCATTTATTGTGGTGAGTGTCTTTTGAGCATTTAGCCCGTTGTGATATGCTGGTGGATTAGCATGTACCTTGTTAGCATTGATCTATTTCAGCTAAAGCCTGTGACGGAAGGCTTGATCGGCCACACACACTAACAACGCCGCAAACAAGTCAACGCGCGGTGGAATGCGCCGACAACGTCGGTCCTCCTAGCTCGCCGTCGCCGTAGGCGTGCCGCTCAAAAGGGGCGTGTCCCATCGCCAAAGGCTCCTACGTATGCGCCTGAGCATGTAGCTCATTAGCGCGCAGCTGGGTTGTGCCTAGCTTGCTAGCCTGCCGGCGTCCGGCTCCTAAGAAGTCTCCTTCTCCTTGGCCGTCATTTGTCCTGTGAGCTTCATCATCTTCATCATCTTTGCCACCTTCACATTTGTCACATTCCGCGTTTCGTCGCGGAAGGAGCCCAGCGAGCCACACGCTCGTGCGAGGACGGAGGCGGGCAACGAGGTCACCAATTGACGCTCACATCACCAGTTCACAAATGCACAATTTCCACAACGACAGCGCCAAGGAATACATCCCGAGACAGAGAAAGCGAGAGAAAGCTCACTCACAAGCAAATGGATGCAAATAACGAGCCCATTAGCTTGCGCGGTGTGGCCCGCCTTGAGATACGAGCGCCTTGCCTTGACTTGGGAGCTGTTCAAGTTTGGAAGCCTAAACAGGAGCTGCTGATGACCGTTCGCTTTGGGTCATCATTTTCCAAAGAAAAGCGGGTGTCTTCCTGGGGGGCAAAATCTTGACATCGGGCAATGTTTGCACATTGAAAGGAAAGCACTCGCCGTCCTTTCTGAGACGCAAGTTGAGAGCAAGCCGATGTGAAGGAGTGGCGAGCGCGCCGTATGCACGCAGGCCGGGCCAAATGAAAAGCGACGGCGCGCGCGCGGCCCCGTCGCCGCGAGCGCCGAGCCGGCTGACGGCCGGAAGCGGCGCGCCGCTGTCGCTGTCGCCCGGCGTCAGCGTCAAGCCGGAGCGGCGCCTTGCGTGAGCGCTCGGCCGACGCCGCCCCCCCCCCCCGCCGGCCTGACCCGCCGCCGCGCTCCGCCTCCCCGCAGTTCGTCCCGCGCGACGGCCGGCTGCCGCCCCAAGCCGAAGCTCAACACGAGCAGTGGGAAACACGCGCCCTTGCGCTTGCGTGCACGCGTGGGTGAGGCGGAGGGCGCCGAGGTCAAAGTCAAGGTCAAGCAAGGTCAAGCAAGCTCACCGATGATTCCTCCGCACGCGCATCAGAGCAAAGAAGCCAATCGCACTGGCCCAATCTTCTTTTGCGGCGAAAGCCGTCGCGTCGGACGACGTGTCGCCCTCTAACGGTCCGACACGTTTGGCGTTTGATCGACGGCCTCTTTCTCCTCACCATTTTCGGCCAACCGCCCGAAGCGAAATTGCGACGTGGCTTAAGGCTCCCGCGTGGCGCGAGTAAGTTGCCACGCGCATGATCCCGACATGCAGCCTCCTCCTCCTTTTCCCGGATGTGTCCCAATACTTTTGTCCAGGCTCTCGGTTTGGACGCCAACAGCAGAAGATTCGGATGATGTCATCACATCCCCATCGTCCTCATGCACTGCATTCGGCCTCCTCGCCGCGCGCCAGCTGATGGAGAGCGCGCGACCGACCGACCGACCGACCGACCGCGGCTTGCCGGTCGCTCCATCAGTGCTGCTGCGCACAATGCAGCACATAGATCAAGATGTCCTGCGGGGGAGGGGCGGGCCTCGGAAGAGACGGGGGGGGGGGGGGGGGGGGCGGCTACAGCGAGGGCAGCAGGCGAGGACAAAGAGGTGGAAAAATAAACAAGATGGACGCCGGCGAGGACAGAAAGCGACGGGAGGAGAAAAAGCATCACGATGGATGTGGAAGCTGTGGGAAAACTCACCCCGCACACGCACGCACGCACACGCAAGCTGACACATCCATTTGGAGCTGCGCCAAATAACGGTGTAGAGCAGGGCTGCCAAAGTCATTTTTCTGCTCGCGCTTTCCCTCGGAGGGAAAACGGCACAAAGAAGGAGGCTCCAACTGAGTGTGGATGCAGCTCCATTTTCCATCCAGTTAGATGATGCTTCCAAAATGGACGTGCAGCCAAATGATTTCATTTTTTGCAACCACCTGACCAAATGCATTTTTTTTTTCACTTTTTCACAATCAACCGATGGACAACGAGCTTTGAAATCACAATGCGCCGACCAGTTTGTGGGGCTGTTTTCCACGGGATTTGAAGCCGGGGGCGCTGCTCGCAACTTGTCTCATCGCAATCTCAGGGCGCTTCAAAGACAATTTGCAAGAAATACGCCGCCGGCGTTCCCGGGCCGCGCTCAGTGGCGGGGGCCGCGTACCCCCGAACCTTTTCGTCCTAGTGCGGGGACGCCCGCACATGCAAGTCCTTTTATTTCACTGGCTTCATTTCAACGGCAAATTCTTCCGCTTTCTTCCCGTGGACCCAAATGCAACCTAAAAAGAAGTTTGTTGCCTTGAAACTCAAATCTGAGTTCAAAAGAAAAAACATTCGGGAGAAAATGTGAGTGGTGCCAAAGTGCGAGTATGCAGCAAGTTGTCATATAAGCCCTCGCCACTAGATGGCAGACACGCCTTCGTTGCGTCTTTGACGGCCGATAGCACGGCCGGGCATCGTCATCGTCAGCGTCATCGTCGGCGTCATCGTCATCGTCAGCGTCATAGTCATCGTCGGCGTCATCGTCATCGTCAGCGTCATAGTCATCGTCAGCGTCATAGTCATCGTCAGCGTCATCGTCTGGATTTGCGGCCCAGCCGCGCGGTGCCGGTCGGCCCTCGTCGACGACGACGACGTCCTTTTCACGTCGGACGCGCGAGCCGCCAAATCCAGAAAAAAATATCAAATCGAAACAAGATGCACGTCATCTTTGTTTGCTTCTATTTTTCCGCATTTGGCGGCGGCGGCCTTCTACCGCCGAGTCGGTCCTCGACGCCGTTCGGCCCACTTTCTTTCCGTTCTGCGCACGGGAGCGCATTTCTTCCAGCAGCGCCACGTTTCTTCTTTCTTTCGATGGCTCGCTAGCAAACATTGATTGGGCAGGATGGCTAACTCACAATGCGACGCGCACCCCCACGTACACAAACGCAACGCTTTCAAATCCAACCCCACACAAAAGTGCAATCGCTGTGACAGTGTCAAGCTGACGATGCTAATGCTACGCTAATTTGCACCCAACAGCTGCTGCTGCCGATGAAGGCAATGAAGACCATGAGGGTGAAGCCAAAAGACGCGTTTGCGCTCTGAAGCGTGAACACGGCCGCTTTGTTTCCCGTCCTCAGTGGCGCAAACGAGGCGCTGGAAAGGCCGGCGGTGATTTTTCAAAGCTAAAGGTCGGCGCGCCACCTTTCTCGTCAGCTGCCGCATTGTTGTCGCGCCACGACAACTTGTAGCCGCGCGTGTGCGTTGCCCGTGTCGCCGGGGGGCGGGGCCACAACCATCAACAAGCCCGCCGCCGCAAAATACGACGCACCAAGGACATCCACACTACAAAACATGACGCACACACATTGTGCCTCATTCGCATTCATAGGGGGGCCCCCAAGGAGCTGACGCGGACACGCCTACCCGCTTTGGATTGGCTGCTAGCGCAAGCCTTGCGTCAAGCTAACAGCGAGCACGCTAACAGCCCGTGACTGACCTTTGTCAAAAGCACGTCCTTCCTTCCTCCTTTGGTCTTGACAAATGTGGTTTGTTATTTGCGCGAATGAAGACGCTGCACGTGGTGAACTTTGGCCTCCGCGGCCGGGAAGAAAAGCAAAAGTCTTTGCGGCGCCGCTCACCGAGTGTGCCTCGGCCCTTTGGCGCTCGTTTGTCCCAACGGCTCAACAATGTTCCCGAGGCCGTGAAAACCGGGCGCAAAGATTGTGTGTTTACCATCACGTCCAAAGGTCCAATTTCAGCTTCCGCTTTTGTCCGCCGCTTTTCTCTCCCCTGTCTCGCACGCCACCCCCTCACGACGTTCCCATCACACACACACGCACGCACGCACGCGCGCGCGCACACACACAAAGAGGATTACGGACGGACGGCGCGGCGCACGCGAGCCTTTGAGTGAAAAGAAGCAAAGCGATTGATTGCTTTTCTTCGACAATTGCGAGTGAAGGTTGCGCGGGGCGCATCACGTGACAGCAATCGGACACCATTAGACGGCTTTTGCTCTCCTGGATGGCTGCGCAGCCGACGCGCTCGCTTTTCCGATCCACGCACACACACGCGCTCGCACCGCTTGGTGTCCAAAGCGCGCAGGGCTGCGCCGAAAGGGGAAAAGCTGCCATTTGCCATACGCGGGATTTAACACGTACCTCAACAAAGGCCATTTTTCCTGTCGAACGAAAGAGGCACGCCAGCAAGCTCGGTGCGGGCTTCTTAGCTCATTCGTTGCAATTCCCTCCGATCATGTTTGACTGCTCTCATTCGGATCAAAGCAGACAAGTCCACATGCAAATGATGGCATGTCTTTGCCGTACCGTAGGCCGTTACGGCGATAGCCATCCTATTGTGCAGCCCGAGTGTGCGCGCGCGCACGGGCATACTGTGCTTCATTTCACCAAATGAGAATTTGTTCATTTGGGACGATGTGTTGTCAAGCAAATGTTTGGAATGGAAATTCAACATTTCAAAGAGTACAAAATTGTTGAAGACATCTTGACAAAGGACAACATATGCAGCACATGCGTGTACTCGACCAGCTTGGAGCTTCACAAGCCACAAGCCTTTTGGCCAGCCACACGCACGCACACGCTGCTACAATGCGTCCAGCGGTGAGGGGGGCCACGACATGCGTGCGCCAAATGTGGCCTGCACCGAAAAGGATTTGAGCACATGCGATGAGGTGGGGGGGAAAAAAGCAGTTGGGTCCAAAAGGACTCAATTGTCAGTCCAAAAGGGACTTAAGCCAACCTTCCGGGTTGGCTTGCACAAAAAAATGGCCGTCAAAGTGCGCAGCCCAAAACTTGTTTTCATCCAACACAACAAGCCGACGGTGCCTGATTTGGTTTGGTTGTTTTGCTACTCAGTGCAGGGCGCGCGCCTTTCCCAAGCGACGTGCACGGCACATGACCGACAAACATGACAAACTGACTGGGGGGGGGGGGGGGGGGGAGGACGTGGTCACCTGCAGTCCAAGTCGGGCAAAGACTGCCCCGAACCGGTGGAGATTGGAGCGGGCCGCTTTTCATGAGGTCAGGCCTGCCGTCGATGACGTCACACAGGCGGTGGCGTCGAGCGCCAATTAGATGGCGCGCACGATGCCTGCCTGGCTGGCTGGCGGACGGTGACGCGCGTGCATGCGTTGTGCTCCTAAAAAGTCGTCAAATGATGCTCCGTTTGATTTGGTCAAGTGGTGGCACAAAATCAAATCATCTTTTTCAAGTAGATGCTTCAAACATCGATGTGCATTCAGACGATTTTCTTTCGTGGAACCGCATCAAATGGAGTCAATGAAGCGCGGCATTTTTTTTCGGCTTCTCCTTCCTTCGGCGACTTTGCCAGCAAAAGCGCGTGCATGCGCGCACTCATGGAAAGCAGCCAACGAGCATTCAACGAAACATCCGAAGACGACGTCCGAGTCAAGCCATCCACGCGTCACTTGCGCTTCTTACCTCCGCCAGGCACGCGACGACGATGAAGATGATGAAGATGAAGCGCCAAGAGGAGCTTCCGCCGCTGCGCGCGTCTGCCCGCCTGCCCACGGGGGCGCGCGCGTCCACGGGCGGGCGCATCCTCCTGCTCCTCCTCCTCCTCCTCCTGCTCCTCCTCCTCCTCCTCCATTCCCGCAAGACGCGCTCGCAGCTTTCGACGAGTGACTCGAGCGGGATCAACGAAGGCGGTGTCCGAATATCGGCCATGCAAGCAGGGGAGCATCTGTGCTGCTGCACCACCAACAACTCGTTTCGAAGCCGCTTAAGAACAAGAGGAAGAAGAAGAACCTTCATCATCATCATCATCAGCAGCAGCAGCAGCAGCAGCAGCAGCATAATGAGAAGAGCCACTTTGTTGTCCTGCAGTCTGAAAGCAGTTGGGTGCAGAAGGACCCATCCAAAAGAGACCGACCAAACTTTTAGACTTACAAAACATCCCAGTTGGAGAGAGGGGTGGGGGGCATCCAGCCACGTGCGATAGTGTTTAGTCCAAAGCAAGCCGTAAAGTGTTTTGGGGTTCTTCGAAGCGAAGCCAACAATTAGTTGGATTGCGCTGACAGGCGGAAGGGACTTTGGGCCGGCGCGAAACCCAGAACAAAAGACGGCTTTTGCGCGCGTGTCAAGTTGTCCAAAGAGTTTCGAAATGAACCACAAGGTGTGCTGTGACCCATGTTTTCCCTACGAGTCCTAAAACAGCGCTGACCAAAACGAAAAGGAACAATGAGGACGCGACGGCCGCAGGTTGACTGATGCCCCGCCCCCCGAGCGACGACGACCCGCCCGCAGTGTGAAGACGACGGCATCTCCGTCGTGGCGGAGGTTTCAGCCATGAAACTTTGGTTGCGGCAGCGAGTCGAGAGCAGCACACGTGCACACGCGCAGTTTCGGCAAAACATTTGCCAGAACGCTGCATCGTTCGGACACTTTGATGCTGAAGCTCAGCAGCATGCTCAAGGTCGCTGATGTCGAACTGGCTTCTCGACGCCTCCAAAAGCCCTCAAGGCGTGCCATCACTTCTCGTTTGTGTTTCCCCGCTGACGGGTTGCCAGCCTACCGAGGCAGGCCTTCGCCATCTGCTTGATAAAAAAATAAATAATAATAATAATAATAATAAAATTGAAATAGGCTAGGCCTTTGTCCACGCACAGCAGAGGCACGCATCAAGTGGAGATTTGGCGCCGTCTTGTGGTGGCTCGCCATCATCATCACCGTCATAGTGTGGGCGCGCGCGCGCGTGCTGGTTTATGCTCTCGGTGACGCGCTCGGTCCTTCCTGTTTGTCTGGTCATCCACAACGTGGCCTTCGGCGCGTGGTCGTCAAGTTGCGGAAGAGGAAGCCAAAGTTGTTCTTGGTCTTTTTGTCGCCTTTGGCGCCCGTTGGCCCAGACTTGCTCGCCGGCACGATGAGCGCGTCGGCGGCGGCGGCGGCGGCGCCGGTGGCGGCGGTGCTGCTGGACCTCGCGCACTCGTGCCGCTGCGGCTGCACGGAGCGGCTGTTCCGCGAGGAGGCAGCCGCAGCCGCCGCGCACGCGCACCTGTTCGTGCTGTGCGCGGGCGCCGCCCGCTGCGACGTGACGGACGCGGCGCTTCGCGCGTGGAGCGGCGGGGGCGCGCGCGTCCTGCTGGACTGGCGCGCCACCGCCGCGTGCGTGTACCGCCTGAAGCGGGCGGCGGACGAGGCGGGCGCGCTCTCGCTGCGCGTCATCACCAGCCCGCGGGGGCGCGCGCGGCTGCTGGGCTACGAGCGCGCGCTCTTCACGACCCTCTACAAGTTCACGTACCGGCTGGGCTGCGGCCGGCGGCCCCGGCGGGGCGCCGACGCCTCTGCGCGAGAGGTGGAGGGTGACGTCAGCGCCATGCTGCGGGCACTTCCGGCGGTGGGCGGGGCCATCCGGCTGCTGGCCTCAGCGCTGATCCCAGGTGAGCGCAAAAGGTGCCATGCGTGTGATGAATGCAAAGTCACCGAGAGTTGACTCACTGCGCGTCACGTGACTTCCTCTCGTGTGACTTTTCGTCCGGGTGATTTTCTAGGAGTGGATTTCACTTTTCTAAGACGACTTGGACTCTCGTTGTTCGACATTGTCACAAACCCGAAAGGCCACACGCAGATATTTGTCATGACTGATTACTTCCGTCGTCGCTTTGACTCTTACCTTGACGCAAATGTTTGAATTGAATCCATTTTATTTCGTTTTTAATGAACACGTGTAGTCTGCTTTCAAAAAAAAAAAAATCGAGGGATTCAAATTTTATTTGGTGCAACCGTTTGAACTAAAACGGAGTCAATGATGCACACCATTTTTCAGTGGGTCATCACCCGCCATGTTGGGAGCTACGGTGAACGCACGCACGTGAAAGGCTGCGTATTTGTCGATTCAAAAATATGTTCAAATGCAAGAAATCGGCGGGGCTTTAGAAGGATCAATTCGACCGGGGGAGTCAGATTCGTTTTTGTCGCGGGCCACATCGTACACTTACGGTTTCCCTACGAGGGCCGCTATGGTTGTGTACCCGTATACTGTAAACGAACGCCTAATATCACCACATATACACAGCAAATTGATGGTAACTACTTTTTGAAATCATTGACCGGTAAAAAAATAAATAAATAAAAATGTTAAACTATTTTCAAAGGGAGGTTGGGTACCAAAAATCTCGCAATATCTCAGTTCTGTTAAAAGTGAAGACAATTAGAAAGAAACATGCAGTCGCCACATAAGTTGCCTTCGGGGGCCACATAAAAGGATGTCGCGGGCCACATCTGGCGCCCGGGCCTCGGGTTTGACACGTGAATTAGAGACCGATATCTTGCAAAGATAGACAAACGGATCGGCTCCCTACAGAATTCCCAAACGTGAGAACGGAGCACTACGAGCCGGACCCACTTCCTCCTTTTCGCCTTCGTGAGGTCGGCCGGATTACTGGTGCGCTCCGAAAGGTCCGAGGAAGAAAAACAGCGGCGGGCGGTCTGCCCGTGCCAAAGGAAGAATTGGCTTTGACAGACATCTGCGACACCGATAGCGTAGTGGTGCACACGCCTGAGTTGTGTGCGGGCAGCGTGGGCTGGATTCCCGCTCAGTGTCTGCGTGTGCCCTGCGAGCAGTTCGGGGTGTTCGTCTGCCTTCGCCCGTTTCCGGCTGGGATAGGCTCCGGCTGGGATAGGCTCCGGCCGGGATAGGCTCCGGCCGGGATAGGCTCCGGCCGGGATAGGCTCCGGCTGGGATAGGCTCCGGCCGGGATAGGCTCCGGCTGGGATAGGCTCCGGCTGGGATAGGCTCCGGCTGGGATAGGCTCCGGCCGGGATAGGCTCCGGCCGGGATAGGCTCCGGCCGGGATAGGCTCCGGCCGGGATAGGCTCCGGCGCCTCCCCGCGACCCTCTATAGGATAAGCGCTTTGGAAGATGACGTGACAGACATCGGCGACACGTAGACAGGATAACAAGGACTGGCCGCTCGTTCCCCCCGCCTTGACGTCTCGTCTTGTCGCCGTCCCGTCTTGTGGCCGTCCCGCCTCGTCGCCGTCCCGTCCCGTCCGGACGACTTCCCGTGCATCAGAGCGCTTCGGCCACGGCTTCAGCACGCGTGTCGGCGGCGTGTCGCGCGTGCCCACCTTGTCGTCGTTGAACTTGTTCAGCAGCCCCAGGCGGCAAGACTCTGCGGCCCTGGTCCACGAGAACCGCCGTCGTCTGGCGCTTCACGCCGGATTCTACCCCCGTCCGCTACACATGGTCAAGGTGAGTGCGGACGTGCCCGCTTCTGTTCTCGGGCCGCGGCGGTCCTCTGCGCTCTTCTGACAGGAAGCGGCCCGTCGCGGCGCAGGTGGAGCATTCCAGTCGCGTGTGGGTGTTGGGCAAAGCCGAGCCGGAGCGCTACGACGCGGCGGTGACGGACCGGCCGGGGGAGGTCCTGGCGGCGCCGGGCGCCGACTGCATCCCCATGCTCTTCGCTGATCCCGTGGCCAAAGCGGTGGGCGTCGCTCACGCAGGTAGACCGCATCGTCGCGGTGGAGGCCTTCGTAAACAACAGCCAACAAAAGCAAGGCCAGAAACACCTTCGACAACGTAGCGCGCGGCCTTAGCATCAACAGTCGGCGTTTCCGCATCAAGTCGGACCGGCGCAGTTCTAAGCGAGCCGATGACGCCTCCTCGGATGGGACGCCGGGCCAATCGTCTCCTAAGACAAACACGGCGGTCCACTTGCCGTCCGTTCGGCGCGCTGAGAAGGAGCCCGCTTGCATGAATGCGAATGTCCGCAACCACCGTCTAATGTGCCAGTTAACGCGCTAGTTACTTACTTAGCCTACCCGCCGGTACATGAACATGCCAGTAGTATCCTCATGACTCGACATTCGCTGACCGTTAATTGGAATTGGAATTGTGCTCATACAGCTGCAGCGCTGCTACCAGATCATTGAGTCCAAGGATGCTAACGAAGCTAAGCCAAGTCTCCCTTTTAGGCTGGAGGGGAACGCTGCTGGGTGTCGCCACGGCAACGGTGTCGGCCATGTCGACGGAGCTGGGCTGCTCTCGCGCCGACATCCTGGTGGTCTTGGGCCCCTCGGTGGGTCCGTGCTGCTTCGCGCTGGAGCCGGAACAGGCCGCCCGCTTCCGGCCGGACTGCGTCCGCCGTTCGCGGGCGCGCGGGCCCCCCAACGTTGACTTACGACTGGCCAACAGGTGGCGCAGACGAAAACCTTCCCCCCTTCCTGCCGCAGCCTTAAGCACGCTCCCTGAGCCTCTTGGCGATCTTGGTCCCGCTCCTCCTTGGCGTTCCCCCATTCTTCTTCCGCTCTTCTTCCAGCCTCCGCTCATGCTCGTTCCTGCCTCCTCGAGCGCTCTTCCTCCCGGTCTCCTTTCCATCCCTCTCCCCGGAGCTCCTTCTCTTCTTCTCCCCACGCCTCTTGCCCACGATCTCCCTCTCCTCCTCGGAACCCCGTTCGTCCATCCTCTCACTGCCGCTTTTGCTGTCCCTCTTCCTGCTCGTCTTCTCAGTCTCAGTGGCGACCGTCCCGTTCCCCTTGCGTCCGTGTGTGTTTGGCAGGCTGCAACTGGAGGAGGCGGGCATCCTGTCGCACCATATTCAGGACGACTCGAGCGTGGCGCCGTGCACGTCGTGCCACCCGCGAGACTTCTTCTCCCACGTGCGGGACGGCGCTCACTTTGGCACCCAGGTGGGCTTCGCGTGGATCAAGGAGGCGGAGGCGGAGGCGGAGGCGGCGGAGGCGGAGGCGGCGGCGGCGGCGGCGGCGGCGGCGGCGGCGGCGGCGGCGGCGGCGGCGGAAGCGCCGTCCGGATCCGCCCCCGAGGCTTTGCCGGGAAATCTTTAGACGGACAGACGGCGGTGGATTGAAAAAGTGAAAACCCGTCTTCAACTTTGGTGCGCCCTTCTCCGTACGGTTCATGCTTCATCCTCAAATTTCAAATGAAGGACATCCATCGGCACTTTGACTTTGAGCTTCGTTTTTGAAACTCATGTCCAAGTGGAATTTCAATTGGCTAACGTGACACCGATCTCTTATTTGTTTGTCATCAAGTTCCTTTTTCATTTCATTTCAGCTTAATTTTTTAAAGTTGTCTTGGTTACTTACTTCAGTTTGGGGGGGGGGGGAAAGAAGAGTTTCATTCATCTTTATGGAATTGTAGGCATTTTTATTTGTAATCAAACACATGTGGTTGTTTAGTGTTTGTTGAATGTCCCTGTTGACTGAATGTCACGTTAATTGTATGACTATAAAGCGTTGATGAACTCTTCCTTGTCCCGACGTCGCTACCGACTTGCTCATCGTGCTTCTTTTTCACTGTTGGCCAATGTTGATTTTGACAATGTCCACGCTTGCTTTTCTTACTTTGAATCGTGACCGGGTTGATTTTCTTTTTCAGGATGTTCGGATTCCATGCTCATGTTGATTTCAGTTCTTTTTTGGATTCTTATTATTTCGTTTTTTTCCCCAAGTTCTCCATTCCTTTTTAGTCATGCCTGCGCCTTGCAAGCATGTCCATATGACGTTGATGCGCAAGGTTGGAGCCAACCGCGGCGGCAGCTTTGCTTTTTCCGATTGTTGTCAGCGGCTTTGGCGGCTGCGTCCCCACCGCTCTGCCGAGCGGCCCGCCCGCCCTCCCGCCCGTCGCGTCGCCCGCGCCAATCACACGTCTGACGTCGCCTGGTTCGGCATTCCCGCGGTGAGCGGCGGACAGCTAGCTAGCTCTTATTGATGAAACGATGGCGTCGGCATGGAGGCGAGCCCCCGCCTTCCCCGGGAGAATAACGGGAAGCGGGTCGACGGCGACGCCCTTCAACATGGCCGCTCTTCTTCGTCCTCTTCCGAGCCTCCTTCTTCCCGCCGCCCTTGTTCCCGTTCGCGCCTCCGAAGCGCGCGCATTCGCTCAAGCACGCAGTGCGCCGTGAGGCGCGCCTCGGGGTCATGGTCCCAGCACTCGGTGACTGTCTCGCAGTAGACGCTCATCCCCTACGGGACAGGCGAGTTAGCATGCTGGCACGTCCGCGCCGAGCACCCGGCCGGCGCGCTTACCCGATGCCGCGTCCATCTTGGTGGGATGTCGGGGCGTTGGCGCTCCCCGATGACCAAATCACGCATCATGTCCACGCACGGACACTCGCTCACCGCGCCGCTGAACGGCGGCGCGTAGCTGTCGACGTCTGCACGCACGCGAGCGATCATGTGCGCAACTTGGAGCGGTTGCCGTGGCCCCGGCGGACGCGTTGCCGTCGTTTACCTCCGATGGCTCGGCACCGCGACGCCATCTCCCAGAGGACGAGCGCCATGGAGTAGACGTCCATCTGCTTGAAGGATTCGCCGTCCTCCAGGTTCACGCGGGACTCCAGCGCCTCCGGGGACATGTAGCGCGCCGTGCCCACCTCGCAAGACGCAAAGGTCACAGTGCGTTAGCTCAAATGACGTCAGCGTGAGGCGGGGGGTAGGTCGGGTCACGTCGCCTCACATGACAGGCGACGTCACGCTAGACAGTGGAGTGGAGTCGCCCGGCATGCGTCAGCGCCACTCCCGCGGCCGGCGGGGCTACCTGTCCGCAGTTGGCAAAGTCGTCCACGGTGAGTTCGGCGTGGAGCTTGATGGCCAGGCCAAAGTCGCAAAGGACCACGTCTCCGTCGTCCTTCAGCAGCACGTTGCTGCTCTTCACGTCGCGGTGGGCCACCGACACCTGAAAGGCCGGCGCACACCTTAGCTTCCTTCCACTCTTTTCACCAGCATGTTGACAAACGCACGTGACAACAAGACACGTCGTGTCACACCTTCATTAGACGCTTCCTAAACTACGCTTACTAGCACAGCTGACCTTGCGCGTCTGCGTGCGTTTTCGTATGCGCGCGCGCGCGCGAGTGCAACGGTATCAGCGTGCTCCGAGCGAGCCGTGTGTACCGTCAACGCGTGTCCGTTTCCTTGCTGACGTGCGAAGCTGACACGCGCGCGCGTTACCTTGGGCGGCCACAGGGTCTCCGTGTGCAGGTGCGCCAGGCCGCGCGCCAGGCCGCTCGCCATAGTGACCAGCCGCTTCCAGTCCAGCACGTTCGCCGTCAGGAAGTCTTGGAGGTTGCCCAGCCTGTGATAGGCTAGAAGCAGCCAGTGGGCCCCGCCCCTCACCTGTTGAGCAGCAAATTTACAGGCACGGTAGCACAGGCAGCAGCGGCGGCAGCAGCAGCAGCAGCAGCAGCAGCAGCAGCAGCAGCAGCAGCAGCACCAGCACCAGCAGCACCAGCACCAGCACCAGCAGCAGCAGCAGCACCAGCACCAGCAGCAGCAGCAGCAGCAGCAGCAGCAGCAGCACGTTCATTCGCGTTTGCATCATCTCGAGTCGCATCTTTCCCGGCACAGCTGGCACTACTTGGACTAATCTACAATGTCTAGTCCTGGAACATGCATGCGCTGCAGCATGTAAGCGCAGTAACGCCCGTCAGGCAACATGTATTGTCATGTGACGTGTCACCTGCGCCCCCAGGAATGCGATGACGTTGCGGTGCCGCATCCCGGCTTCGGCCAAGATGGCGCCCTCGTGCCTCCAGGAGGCCGCCTGCGCGGCGGGGAAGACCTTCACCGCCAGCGTCGAGCCGCCGCCCGCGCCGTTCGGACCCTGGTCCGGCAGCCGGGCCCGCCACACCTGGGCAAAGCCTCCGCCGCCCACCGCCACCTCCAGTCGGACGTCCGGCGCCGGCGCGCCGGACCGGGCCGCCGTCCCAAGAAGCTCCAGAGTGTTCTTTCCCGTCCGGCCGGGGCCGGGCGCCGGGGTCGGCGGACGCGGGGGCCCGGGGCGTCCGTTTTTGCGACGGCAACGCGCGCGGGCACCGTAGAGGGCGGTGGCGATGACGAGCACCAAAACGGGCGGGACCAGGCTGACCAGGACCACTGGGATCACGTCTTTGTCCCGCACGGAGGATAAACCTGAACAACCGCAGCGGCGTAACCACATCACAATTACGATGCGGGCAGGGATGCTACTTCCTGTGTGTTAGCATCTTTACTAGCCAATGGAACTTCAACTAGCATCTGTAGTGTTCGTCTTTTAGGTTTGTTGGCATTTTTGCGAGCTTGTCGATTAGCAAACATAAGAGCATCGTTCGTCGTGAGTTTGCTGGCGTATGCGGTGATAGGTGAACATTATATGTTGGTCGGTGCGCGTAGTCGCTCACCGTTAGCGCGGCGGCCAAAGATGAGCTTGTCGTTGCACTCGTGCCGGCCGCGGCAAGCGCACACCTTCGGGCCGCCGTCGGTCGGCGCCGCTCCGATCATGTGACACTCGTGGGACGTGGAGTTGAGCAGAATCTCTGACCCCCCCGGGCCCTCCAATGGCCGCGCGGGATTGTGGCACATGGTGCGCACCCACACGCTCGCATTAGTCTCGTGCCTACACACAAGGAGTGCCGCTGCGTCAGCGCGCGTTCCACTCGTCCCGTTAGCGGCCGGCAATGACACGGTCGCGCTCGTAACTTTGGCTTCATCGGCGCTAGAGTGCCCTAACGTGTTAGCCTGTTAGCATGTTCGCTCACCAGAGGGCCACGCAGATGTCGTGCGGGGAGGAGCAAAAGGAGGACAGGGAGCAGTTGGAGAAGCAGACGCGCTCCCCGTGGCGCTCGCCGCACGTCGGACTGCTCGCGTCGCACCACATGCACACGTTGAAGTTAAGATGGCCGCCAAACGCCGCCGCCGACACTGACCGCAACAACAACGACAACGACAACGACAACATCCTTAGCTCGGAGCGCAGATCGGCGAGCATCGGCTCCAAACAAATCACTTTGGCTTACGCTTGCCGACATTGCAAAGGGTGCAAAGGACGGGTGCAACCTGAAGTCACGTGACGTCACGCCGCCTCGTGACGGGCCACTCCCAACCCTGACGCCTCTTCAAGGATTTTGTGCAATCCTTCCTTCTGTTGGCCGCTGCGCCTTTTGTGCTATTTGCGCCGTGCACGTCGGTCGGACGGGCGCCACCTCCGGACTGCGTTTGCATCCACGTGTGAGAGAGGAATGGAAAGAAATGGGAATGGGAGCGTTCCCCTTGACGTGGCATGATGTCAACGTCGCCTTCGATGGCGCCGCTATGGCGTTTCCCTAACGTTGCCGTTTGTGGAAGGAGGCCAGAGAGTCTGCTGGTTGTTCTCGCGCCGGCAGCGGTGGCTCCAAGCGGCACACGCAGAGACAGCGCCCCCTGGATGTGCGGAGACGCGTGCGGCCAATACAAAGCGTCTCCTTTGGGTCTTCCTTGTTGAGCGTCGCCGCTCCGCGGTGACGAGCGCGCCCCTTGGCCGCGGCCCGGCCGGCGCCGTCCCGGCCGCCCGAGGCGACCCGAACTCGCGCGCCTTCTGCCGAGCGGTGCGCATATTGCCTTTTGATTTGCTTGGGCAGCAGGTCTTGGTCTTTCTCGGTCGTTCTGCTCATCGTCGAGCGCTCGCCTCAAATCTTGCGCTTTGCCGACTTCTCGGGCGGGCGGGCCGGCTGTATGTCGGCAGTCGACGGCCTCCTGCCGAGCCCCCCTTCAAGCTTCACGCTTGGTCCATCCCGTTTCCGCACATCGGTCGGCAATGGCAAGCAGCTCTTTTTCAATGAGCGCCTTCCTCCTCTGGCGATGGAGGGTCGCCAGAGCGTCCCGCAGTCCGACCGCTCCCGCGCCTTCCCGGCAGGCATCCGCTGATGACGTTGCGGCTTTGGCCGCTCCTTTTGGTCACCCATTTCCGTGGCGTTGGAGCACCCAAATGTAGGAAGCGGGAGAGCGTTCCTGTTTTCAAACAAACCTCGATGTCTGTCCACAAGGCGGTGCCCCCCGTGACAGCGACAGTGAACCGACGCGGTTGCCACAAAAGCAGCGAACCGAAAACCAACAGACAAACCTTTGAGACAACGAGGCGCAGCCGGACGAGACGCGAGTGGCGCCGAGTCGATTGCTGGGGAACAGGTGGAAGCCAAAAGCCAACCGGTTGACGTGAAGGAGAGACGCAGGGTGAAGATGAACGCAAAGAAAAGCTGACGGAAAGTCAAGCTCAGGCCACGGGGTGGGATTGAAGCCTCTTTGTGACTTGAGCGAGGCTCTAAGACGGCCGCCGCCTTGCCTACCGCCTGCCGGGCCTTCGCCTTCCCTATCCACGGACGCCACTCTTTGGCACACTTGCCGTTTGTAAGAGTGAAGTCCGCGCTGGAGTCACGAGACGCCGGGCCCCGCCGGACCTCGCCGGGCCCCGCCGGACCTCGCCGGGCCCCGCCGGACCTCGCCGGGCCCCGCCGGACCTCGCCGGGCCCCGCCGGACCTCGCCGGGCCCCGCCGGCCCGTCCGCTCCGTCTTCTGCCAAGAAAGAGTCCAAGTGGGAAAATGCCGTCTTTTGCGAGTCTGTGAAAAGGTGGGACTTAACGATGACGCGGCTGGCGGAGGATGGCCTTGTTCCCTTCGCGCGCTGCTCATCCGCTCGCTCGGCGTCCGCCCTGACGGAAAGTGTTGAAAAGAGCCCGCAAGGCCATCGGGATCTGGAGCGCACCAGCCAGTTTCGAGAAAGTCGGTTTCAAAGTCCCTTTCCTTGTTGGTTTTCTATTCGGCGGGCTGCGTCACTCTCACGTCGTCGTCGTCGCCGTCGTCGCCGTCGTCGCCGCTTTTTCTTGGCAATCAACTTTGCCAGCTTTTTTTTCTCCTTCAAGCTTTCTTTCATTTTGGCTCCGCGGCCGAGCGTGTTGCGCATCTTTTGCGTTTGGCCTGTCGCCAAACATTTTGTCTTCGCGTTTGCGTTTGAATCGGCGTCTGCTGCAACTTGACTCCCTTTGTTGTGTGTCAGTTTTCATGTTGTCTTTTGGATGTTTTGCTTTTGTTGTCACTTTTGTTTGAATGGAGCTCATCTCGACGTCAGTTTTTTTTTGTGTTTTTTTTTTAGGTGGCTCCTTGTTGCCTGGCTCGAAGGACATTGGCGGCGCCCTCGCTCGCTCGGTAGTAAAGCCGACGCACGGTCGGATTCGGTCAGACGACAGTCCAAATCCACAGCCCTCGGCCTTGCTTTTCACACCCGTTGCTTTTTGGGGGGCTCTTGTGGACAACAGGGGCCTTTTGCGTGTGCGCGTATCGCTGCGTCTCCTCTGGGCTCACAACAGCCGTGGAACTTTCCCTTCTTCTCCCTTCAGCACATTGATGTTGTTTGTTCCACACTTTGAGGGTCTTCCCGGCCCGCGATGTGCTTTGCTTTGCTTTGCCTTGCGAACGAGCGCACACTGTCACTGCGCCTGGTGCCTTCCTCCTCCTGCGCCTTCGGGCGGGACCTCCCGACTTTCACGCGCGTGAGTTCAGCAGGCCGCCATCACGCCGGCGGCCGGCTTGGCAACCGGCCGTTTGCGGGCCTTCCGACCTTGGGCGCCTCAAAGGGCCACTTGACTTCTTTTCACACCCGACTACTACTTGGACGCCAACGCCACACACGCACACACTGTCGTCTTTTGTCTTTGCGGCCGGAGACGAGCGCGACTGGCGCCGAGCTGCGCAAAAATGTCTGAGTGTGCGTGTGTGCCAAATCGACACACACACAACAGTTTGTTTCTCTTGACGTCCATCACATTTACAATGGATAATCTCTCCTCTGTCCATCTGGCATGGACGGCCGGTAGAAAGATGGCGCGGAGCGAGCGTGCGTGGCGTCGCTTTGTTCCGGTAGCCCGTGGCGGGCGCGATGCGGAAGACTTGCGATGCGGATGGTGCAGACGCGCGGCCCGCGGCAGAGAGTGCCCAACGGCCGCAGGTGGCACGAGACCTGCCTGGCGCGCGTGCTGCCGGTACAAGCGGAGAGAAAAGAGGCGAGAATCGATCAGCGCTCGCACAGGTGGCGAAGCGGGAAAGTCTGCTGCGCAAACATGGAGGAGGAGGAGGAGGAGGAGGAGGAGGAGGAGCAGGAGGAGGAGGTGGAGGAGGAGGAGGAGGAGGAGGAGGAGGAGGAGGAGCAGGAGGAGGAGGTGGAGGTGGAGGAGGAGGAGGAGGATTCCCAGCTGGATCAAACTTTCAGCTGCAGTGCGTGCGCACGCATCCGCTCAGGCTAACAAGCGTGTCCCAGAAAGAAAAGCAAGCCAGACCAAATGAAAGCAGCGGCCCCCTTCTCTTACTACGCCCCGAGCCCACCGCCAGCACACACGCGCGGACACACGCACAGTCACACAACTCACAGCTGATGATGATGATGATGAGGAGGAGGAGGAGTTTGTTTCTCCACATGATGAAGATGACTGAAGTCTATAGGTGTCCAAATAACACAGCGGCCTTTCTGCGTGCGTGTCTGTGTGCGCGCGCAGGTCCAGATGTTTTCCATCCAGATGCGAGCAAGCCCCACCCACGCGGCCAGCCATTGGCTTGGCCTCCTGTGACGTCACGAGGGCCGCCAACGAAACTTCCCAAGCCGCCGCGGGACTGAGAGCAGCACTTGTCAAAGTAACTTGTTTCATTCCGAGGAGCATTTCTTTCCTGTGCCAAGAGATGGCAAATTCAGGAGCACAAAGACAAAAGCAACACTATAACATTGTTTCAGAAAGATATTGCGTGCGTCTGGTTCATGATTTGATTTTTTTTTTTGGAACTGGATAAAGATTTGGAATTTCCCAACAAAATGTTGGATTCAGTAACAAAGGGAAAAGAACTGTCCTTTAAAATAATGCATATCTTCGCTGTCATGTGAAAAAACACTTATCTCCATTTTTTTTTTTCATTTCCTTATTTTTACATGAATGGTGTTTCCACGTGACAGACATCGCATTCATGTGAAAGTGTTTTTCACAGGACAGCGACGATATGTATTATCCATGCAAGTTTTTTTGGGACAACGGGTCAAAATAGACATTGATACCGAGTGTTGATTTGTGAAAGATGACCCATTTTCAGCTAAATGATGAAAGATATTTCAATTGGATTTTTATTTTATAGAACCACATCATCCCCTTTGCATTGAAAATGTGTTGTTTGACTTCATCAACTATGCTGCGGACTGAATAAAAACAAGTTTGTTACTAATTCGATACTATTGTCTAAATAGCATATTCACAGTCATTACACTAATCAAACATGTTTACATAATTGAAAATGAAGTCACGTGGTATGATATATTTATGGTTGCGGCTTTCTTTTTTTTATCATTCATGTTTTAAGGTACACATGCAGCAAGGACCGCAATATGACTAGAGGTAGGAGGGCGAACTATACTAAATGATATTTTTTCTTCGGTTAATTAACGTATGGTTTATCGATCGGGCAACAACTTAAAGGGGGCATGAGTGAGGCGAGCATGGAAATGCAGAGGGAACCTGGAGAGAAACACTCAGCGCTACATCTGAGGTCCTGGGGAGAAGATATTATTGAAGCTGTGCATGTGTTGTTTGTAGTTTAAGAAAGTGATGGGTCTGACTTCATGCATTGTTGTCCGCCACCCAGACTGCAAAAGCCATTCTGTTCTCTGCGCAGTCCCTGTTTTAGGCAACAGTAAATGTATTGTACTTACATATGCATCAGTGTTGGTCAAGAAAGTGCAAAGTAGTAGAACATTTCGGGGCACGCGCCGTAAATCAAGTCGACACCACTGGACTCAGGTCGAAAACCACTTATCTGAACTACTGGTCAGCAGTCCACACTTTCTCTCTATCCCGATGCAACGTTGAAGGCTTTATCTGCTAAAGATTTGGAGGCACAACAATTCTGTCTGATCGCAGCGATATTCACATTTGCACTCATTTTCACTGCGCTGATGATAAAAGACTGAATTTTGCAGACGTTAGAAAGAAAGCGGCGCAGCAAAGAATAATCAACGATAATAATGGGGGAAAAAATCATGAGTCGCACATGCACGAGTAGAGGAACGTTTTACTTGCGAACCCTAACCTTTATTATGAAAGCTACAAACTGCCGAGATACTTCCGCTCATCGAGGTCCCGGTGAGCGTCGAGGTAGCCACAAGCCGCGCACAGCCTATTTATTGCCCGTTTCGGAAGGACTTGACGCGACTTTCATCGCGCACGGACCGGATCGGCTGCAAATTTCCACGTGCATGCAGCCATCGTGACATTTCACTTTTCGCAACAGTTCCTCTCGCTCTTTGGCGTTTTCTCACCCAACAAAATGTTCTCAAGAGAATGAAGACGGGCGGCAGGGAAGCTCCTTCGGATTGAACTTTGCTCAAGCTTTTGGACATCGTCGTTTCTCAATGAGCAGTGCACACGCACACAACACACAGACAAGATGACGTCTTGCACCCCCCGCCCCCTTGCACATAAGAACAAGGACTGAGTGACGTCAAGAAGGTGAACAATAACGATGGCGCCTGACACTAAAGTGTTGAGAAAGGAGTTTATTTTTCAAAGTTACGTGACAAAAGACCATCAAAAAAGAAAAAACAAAATCAGACACCGAGCTAGCCGAGCACCTTGGGCGTCGCTCGGCTTTGCTGGAGCTTTTCGGCGACATTCAGTGCACCAAATGCATTTGCTAGCGTAAGGAAGGGGAAAAAAAAGTCACTAACACAATGAAGCCTGGTGCTAACAGGAAGTAGCATATTGCGGCTAGAAACTTGTGGGTGAACGCCATTAGCCTAGCGAACTAGCTTGTCCGTTAGCCAGGTCCAGTTTACATCTGCTAACTAGCTAGTGATTTTGAAAAATAAATATTAAAGAGAACTAAACCAAACATCTGTATTTTTGGCAACATGTGCCACAAATTGTCAAAACACACATTTGTGATGGAAAATTTCTTTGAGGAAACAAAGCAAATAATTCATCCACGTCACATTCGAGTAAGCGAGGCTTATTGAAAATTGATCAGCAGGAAGTGCAAAGTGATGGGCGGCGTATTACACAATTTCAAACAATAATAGCGTCATTAATTCTATTTTTTTCAGCATATAAATTCAAAAGACGGTTTGTTAATGTTGGTGGCAACAGCACATGACAGCAATAAAATGTGAACATTCTACATCAAGCCAGCCACCATGTTTGTTCACGAGGACCAACTGCAAAATAAAAGCCAAACAAGGCAAGTAGAATTGGGCAAGCTCTTATTTTGAAGTTGAGACCCTCGTTGGCGTAATGCACAGAATTGTTGGTGGGGTCCATCCTGAGCGCAGTCCGCAGTAGCTGCCGTCACAACGTTTTGGATGCGACAACAGCTGCCATTGGCCGGCTCGTAACTTGGACCGAGCTTCTCCTTGCTGAATTTTGAACAATTCTGTTGGGTATTTTAGGAAATCAAGCTAGCGGGAATTAAAGAGTACATTTCACATTCTCGTGAGACTGAAATGATTTAAAAATGGCTGCTCGCATTAGCCAGTAGATGTTTTAAAAGTGTGTGTGTGTGTGTATACATGTACATACATATACATACATACACATATATATATATACATATACATATATATATATATATATATATATATATATACACATACATACACACACATACATACATACATACACACACACTTTTTTTTCAATAAATACTTTGTAGAGTGATGTGGTGTAAACAGCAGCAGATGGAGAAATGTACAAGGCAAAGTTTTGACATCCTGGGTTTAGTTCAACTTTAAAAGTGTTAGAAGTAAAAAAAATAATAATAAAAAACATGTTGGGCAAATGCAGTGTTAGCGAAGAACAGTGGCTAGCATGTTGATGACGAGTTTAGCATCGGGCTTAGTGGAGAAACCTTACGTTTGTGCGGATGCCAACAAAGTGCAAAGAGTCTGTGACGGTGCTCACGTGTGCCTTTGTGCTACGCTATGCTACTCTAAGCTAGGCTAGGCTAGGTGTCAGTGTTTCCGTTCTCCTCAGGCTGCAGCTGCTCCTTCTCCAGGCAGTCCTCCTGTGGGGGGCGCACTCGCTTGAAGAAGCCCAGCTGGATGCGCACGCACGCACGCACGCACACACACACACACGACACGCACGCACGTTATCAGCACATCTCCCACATACAGATGACACGCACGCACGCACGTTATCAGCACATCTCCCACATACACATGACAGCCGAAGCATCAAATTGCCTTATCATAGCTGCATTTAACATATTCCTAACATGGCAACTGCGTATACACGTCAGGAAGTCGTTAAGGTCCTTTTGCGCTTGCTTAGCCAATCACAAGCATTCGATGGAGGGCAGCAGCAACGAGGCGCACGCTCGCGCGCAACATTCCATTCCCAAAAGAAAAAATGCCTGCGCATGATAAGGCCGGCGCAGAAGTTGCACATTAGATGAGTTGAGCAGGGGGAGGAAAAAAAAAAAAAAAAGTCTGCTGTAGTAAAGTCATGGGCGGCGTTTTGCAGTGAAAAATGGAAAAAAAACAACAACAAAAAACACGGGCGTCAAGCAGAGTGCGGGCGGCTCTGGCGCGCGTGGCAGAAAAGGCCCCAAAAAGCGAACGGAGGCAAGAAATTTGTTGCCGAAAGCTCTGGAACGCAACTTGCACATTTGCCATGCGCAAGGCTTGCGATGCGTTGCAAGCACAAAGTTGTTTTGCTTGCTTGACTTTGTTTGTGGCCACATTGAGCAGGCGCTGCCTGTCGGGCGCACCTGCTGCAGACTTTTGCCCACTTGAAAATCAGTCATTGCAATTTGTCAACTGCGGCCTTGTGAATCCCGTTGAGACTTTTCAGTGCTTCAAGTCACCTGGAAGTCGCCTCTGGCCACTCGATGAGCTCGTTTTTCGCGCAACTTTTCAATGACCGCCGCGTCCTATCTGATCATTGACAGGTGAAATTTGGCGCGACACCAGTCGGTCCAAAATCTGCCTGGACTTCAAGCAGCAACCGTTTGCACACTTGGACCGTGAGTCCTGTGTGTGTGTGTGTGTGTGTGTGTGTATTTTGGCAAAGCATTCTTTGGGTGTGATCCTGCCAATAGAAAAATGGCTTATTGTTTGGCTTTGGCGTGTGACCGAATGAAGCCCTCCTTCCGTTGGTTGGCCAACTTGACTTGAGAAGCTGAAATTCCGGCATGACTCGCCCTCAGCAGTCACAAGAGCTCACGTAGGTACGCACGCGCGACAGTTAGCACGCGTCAAGCGGCCTTCGAGGTGGTCACGCTGCATTTTGCAGACGGCGGGTTACTGTTCCTCACCTTGTACATGACGAAGATGAGCAGCGCCAGCAGCAGCAAGCCGGCCAGCACGGCCAGCGCCACCACCCAGCCCGGCACCGGCTGGGGGGCGTCGGCCACCCACAGCACCGACACGCTAACCTGCCGGCGAGACAGACGTTAGCGCGCCGACGTGCGAACTAGCGCCCGCCGGACGCCCGCCCGACTTACGGTGGTGCTGTTGGACGGCAGCGTGGCCGGAATCTTCTTGTAGGGCATCTGGATGACGTTGAAGGAGGCGCCGGACACCAGCACGTACGAGCGATTCTCGTTCTCCGCCTAAATGCGAACACACCGCAACCATGATGACCATGCCACGCTGTCCCGGAGCGTGCGCGCGCGTACTCTGAGGAAGCTGTTGACGTCCAGTCGGGAGTAAATGAAGACGATGGCGTTCTTCTTCCTCTCCAGACGGCCCACCTGACAGCGAAGCTTCACGCAGGCGGCCGCGCCGCAGTCCTGCGCGCACACGTCAAGTCGTCAGGTCGTCGCCGCGTGCCGGCCGGCCGGCCGGCTGCGGCGGCGGCGGCGGCTTTTACCAGCCTGACGAGGTCGTCGTCATCGGCGCCTCGCGTCTCCATATCTCGCTTACGCAGGCGCTTGCGCTCTCGTCCTTCCGTCTGTCCGTCTCCACCGCTGGCGTTTTTCAGCGCTGCCGGGGAACTCTCCAACTGGCGGCCACAAACCGGCATTAGCGCCGCCCACGCGCAGCTTGCGGCGGCGGCAAGCGCCTCTTACGGTGACGTTGCGCGTGTTGAGTGGCACGTCGCTGGAGCAGTTGACGGGTCCCTCCGTGTCCACGTGCGTGATGTAGAGGAGGGAGGCGTTGTTGTGCGCGTACGGCCACTCCACCTCCAGCGAGGCTCGGCTCAGCGTGCTGGGGCCGCTGTTCAGCAGCTGCGCAAGCACAAAAGCCGTCAGGGGCCCGCCGCCTCATCCCGCCCCAACGTCGGCTGGCTCATGCGCAACCGATGCCGTCTTCAAGACCCGACCGGTACGAGGACTCAACCGCGGTGTCGTCACCGACAGCACGGGTACTTCTGATACGTAAGCTTTCCTCAAAAATAACGGCTTCTAATTTGAAGCAGCCATGTCCCGATGAAATTTGCGGCCTTTTACTACAATGGTTTTCTCTTGCCGTACACATCGCATCTGTCATACTGTGCATGGATGCCTTCGGTTCCCCCGCTAGCGCTACTCAGCCATCCCTAATAATGACAAGCTGCTGCTTCTTTTGCTTTTTGAAATCCAATAAGAAATCAATTCTAAACTGGCTAAACTTGAGGAAATGACTGCAAACACACACAGAACACTCATTTTATGCCCCCCCCCCAAAAAAAACAAACAAAAACAAAACAATGAAAGGGAGGCATTATACACGGGACTTAAAGAAATGTTTTTTTTGTTTTTTAACATCGTTTGGATGTTTACGAGCTAGTAGGCAGTAGCTGGTGGTTGTCGAAGAAAAGAGAATCCCTGATTTGTGGAGCATTTCCGTTCACGCAACGGAAGCCGAGATGCTTGGCGCGGTCAGACCAAAAGTACAACAGTTAAAAGCAGCTACAAAAGCAAAGTCAAGAAGTCCCCCCAAAATAATAGCGTACTCAAGTGGCAATCAAGAGCGCACAGTGAAGCTTATGGAAAACATGACTTGGAAGGACCTTCATCCCAGGTTGGGGAAAAGAGCCTCGGTTTTTTGGGGAACCCGAACTCTTTCACACTTCAGGGCCATGTTTGGAATCTGGACTCATTCATTTGGGTCACCCATAGCGGCAAATTGTCTCGTCAAAAAGAAAAGGAAAAAAAAAAAGGAAGCTTCCTCAGGGTAATTTTTGGGGCGTGCTCATACACGCCCGTGTCTTCTTCACAGCTTCTAAACGGGAAAATAAAAAAAAAAAGAGAAAAAGGAGCAGCCTAGCAGTGTGTGCTTGTGCGCGTACCTCGTAGACGTGCACAATTTGCGGTCCGATGTCATCGCCGGTGAGCGGAGGAACTTTGGATTGCCAGTTGGCGATGGGAAGCAACAGCTGACCAGGAGACGACGTGCTACAAACACAGGTTTAGTGCGCACCCACACACCATATATATCAAAAGTGGACACACCCCTGCCGAAATGCCAGCTTTGTTGTCACGTTCCCCAAAAGATGAGCGCACGACGCTCGACATCCGTCCGAGGAGCGCAGCTGGTGCTGCAAGCTTACTAGAACGGCCGAACTTTATACGGGGCTCATGAGAAAGGGGGCGGGCAGCTGACTCCATTTGGATGCCTATCCTTGTGTTGGAAGCACAGCCGCTAAGCCCAAGCCCTTTGTGTCAACCAAAACATTTCCCTTGGTCTCATCCTTTTCCATGACGAAAAGCTGCCATTTCCACTTTTGCTGTGCGCGTTACCCGCGTATGGAGACTTGTGCCACAACAATGAGTTTGGTGACGCTGGAGACTCTTGCGCTGGTGCTGTTGAACTGGTTGGAGCTGCAAAGAGGCAAAGCGCCGGCCGGCCGGCAAAGGTGAGCCGAGGCCAAGCGAGGACAACCGGCCGTCCTCTTTGCACATCTGACCTGACCATCTGCAGGTCAAAGCGCACGTCCGTGTCGTCCTCCGACAGCTGATGGATGCTGAAGCGCAGCTCGGCCAGCACCTGCCCAAAAAAGGGGCGGACAATTGGCAAGTGAGGGGGGGGGGGGGAGCACCAACACAACTTGCTATGACCTAGATGCAGACTTGTTTTCTGGGACAAACTCTTTTCTCTCCGGCAAATAAAACGGTGGAAACAAAAGCCATCTTCAATCAAAAACGAAAAGTCACAGAGAAGAGGTTTCTCAGATGTTGATTGAAGTGAAAAGTGCTTGACTCAAACACATCTCCTTTCAGCTTTGGATACAACATTTGTGTGCGCGTGAGGTTCTGTCCGACCTTGGTTCCGCCTTTCATGGGGTTGCCCAGATCGCACACCACCATCTTGGTCTGGTTCTCCTTCTTGTAGGCGCACGACAGCCGGCTCAGCGTCTGCCGGCACAAAGGCACTCGTCAGTCGTCGGCACGCGTCGGTCGTCGGCGCGCGTCGGTCGTCGGCGCGCGTCGGTCGTCGGCACGCTCCAGACCGGCAAAGTCAGACCATCTCTCAGCTGAGTCACAACGCTTGGTCGCATGACGCATTTCTCAAAGGAGCCACAAGCTATCGCTTGAAAATAAGAGGAAGGCAAATCGGACACGTCCCTTCCAATACTTTTGCTGGCTTGAGAGCAAAGGAAAGAAAAAGCGCCCTCGTCATCTTTTCAAAGGTGGCCGCGAGCCTTTTTGGACATTGACAAACGTCAATCACGTCATCCGTCGGCGTCGGGGCGCGGGCCTTTCCCGTGGGCCGACGCCCTGGGCGTCACGTGACCAAAGTCGGGAAAGGGAGGAAAAACGGATGAAAAAGCCGAGGAGGAGCGTGTTTGGACACCGCCGAGGTTCGATTGCAAACAGCCTTTCTGGACTGGAGCGCCACGTGGACGGCCAAGCGGTCACCGAGCGGTCAGTTCGGGGCGGCGCTCACCTGACTGCGCACCACGCCGGTGAAGTCGGCCTGCTGCGGCGGGAAGACGTGCAGCTCGGCCTCGTAGGCGCCCTCGCCGCGGTTCTCGGCCACGATCTCCAGCGTCAGCGCGTTGTCGTCGCCGATGGCCATCTCGGAACGGTCGCTGCCCATTTAGAGAGCTTTTAGAGACGCCGGCCGGCGCCCACGCGGTTTCGTTTGCGCGGCGCGGCCGTCGTCGTCGTCGTCGTCACCTCTGGACCGACAGCCGCAGGTCGGGCTTGCAGATGTTGTCGTCGCCGCAGTCCAGCAGGATGTGAGCCTGCGCGCCCGCAGGAAGGCGTCAAACGGGCAAGCAATCAAGCAAGCAAGCAAGCAAGCCGGGCCGGGCCGGGCCGGGCCGGGCCGGGCCGGGCCGGGCCGGGCCAAGCGCTTACCTGTCGGGTGACGTTGGGCGGCGCCGCCACGTCCAGGACGGGCAGCAGGCCGTTGCGGTCTCGGGCGCGCCGGTAGTCCAGGGCGTACTCCAGAACCACCGAGATGGGCGTGATCTTGTCGCGAAAGTCGCGGTCGTCCTGCCGCCACAAAAGACGCTCAAGCGCCGCAAAGACCAGCACGTGCGCAAACCGCCTTCCTCAACTTCCTTTCCTTTCCTTTTCTTTCCATCCCTTCTCGGAACAAATCGGGCAGGATTTCAAATCGACATCGGCGGATGAGCGCTCCGGGCCCAAAACGGGCAAAAATGTGGAGTGCCCTTTTCCCGACGACTGCAAATGTCAATTTGTAAGCGGCTTTCGTGGGGGACTGCACACATCGCACAAGATTTACTGTTGGGAGGCGGCAATTCCGACCATTTGGAAACAATTCATTGCTTACGCTAGGGAACAATCTGGGGGAAAAAAAACAGTCACTTTCTCTCTCTTGCCTAGCCGTCCAGTTTTTTTCCCCACGGCCTCCCGTCCGGATAAGCAGCATGCCAGGCAGCGGCCGCAGTAAGAAGAGCCGATTGCGATGGCACTCGGCTACGTGGCGACTTCCCAATTGTGAGGTCAAAGGCCATCGCCCCAGCGGCAGCTGCAATCAGCAAGCTAGCAAATTGGCAATGAAGAGGAGAGGCGCTGAAGCTGGCAAGCGCCGGCGTAGCCTTCAAAGGGCCACAGGAGGTTTCCCAGCTCGGAACTCCTCCGCCGCAAGACTTTGATTGACAGACACGCGTCGATTTCATCCGTTTGAAGAAAGCGGCTCAAAAACCGGACAGGCGAGTGAAACTCACTTTGGGATTCCGCACCAAAAATGTTGTCGGAGCCAACTCAAGCAAAATTGTTTGCCAGTGTTGTCAAAAATCTTCATCAATCAATTTGATCATGGCCTACCTAGTTGTCAATCAAGAAGAGCAAAGAGAGGGAGGGAGGGAAGGGAAGGGAAGGGAAGGCGTGGCGTGGCGTGGCGTGACGCCGGTCCTACCCTGAGGAAGACGTGCTGCTCCTCGCAGGCGGGCCCCCCGCCGTTGCTCAGCGTCATGTTCTTGGCGTAGCTCACGCTTCGGCCGTGCAGGAACAGGACTCGCTTGGCCGCTTCCTTCTGCTTCAGCCGGTCCAGGAGCACGTCAACGCGGAACGCTGGCCGCCGCCGAGGAAACACACCGTCACAGGAAGCGCGCGAGGAGGCGAGCCGAGCGGCCCGAAGCGTACTCACTGAGGGACGAAGGCGCCCCTGGCCCGCTGGCCTTCAGGCAGTACTTGACCTTGAAGCTGCGGACGGCAGACGGACGGCAGACGGACGGCAGACGGACGGCAGGCACGTTATGGGAGGAGGACAAAGGCGGCGGCAGGAGGCGGCGGCTGGCTCACCAAGACACGGAGGCGCCGGACGGCAGCGTGCAGCTCTTCTCCTCGGGGTTGATGATCTGAGGGCTGACGTCCAGCGTGGCATTCACGCTGATCACCGGCCGCGCTCTGCACGCATGCGCGCGCACACACACACACGCACGCGTTTGCATGTTGGAGCTCAGGGGAGGCCTCTCACTCCAAAAAGTGCATTGCAGCCTTACAGATGCCACAGCTGGGAGCACCTGTACACACGCACGCATCATAACACATGTACACACACACGGAAGCTACTTACCTGTACAAAACAGCCCTGTCGGCTCCAAAGACTCCCACGAGTAAATCTGTGACACACAAACATTTACAAGCTGTCATCACACCTACTTTGTGTGCGTGCGTGTGCGCGCGCGCACCTGGATAGCCGTTGCGGTCTATGTCCGTGTTTCCCGTCATGGAGTAGCCGAAGCTGGCGGGCATGTAGCTGGACGCCCATTTGCCCTGCAGGACCTGGCGGGTGGCACGCATGCTAGTTAGCATGTATGCTAAGATGACGCTTCCCAAAAAAAAAACAGCTCATTTGCACATGTGCTCCAACTAACGCGCGTGGCAAACATACCAAATAGGTTCTTTGAAGAAGACAAATATTCACACTGGAAAATTCACAAATGAGGAACACATTTTCTTTCCTCAAATTCGTCACTGTTCGAATGGATTGTATTCAATTTGAAAAGCAAAGCATTTCCCTTTCACAAAAGCGTCCATCACTGTGGACGGCATTTTGCCCTTCTGCTCAGGGCGCGCAAAGTTTGTTTGGCCGCCGATGCGAGGCGGCTTGCTCGGGACGGCGGGTGGCGCCCCCGTCACGCCCGCACGCGCTCCCTCTTTTGGGATGCGAAAGCAGCACGGGGGGCGTGGGGGGCTCATGTCATTCAGCGGCAAGCGGGAAGTGGACCTGGACCCGCAGCGCTTTGCCTGCCGATCCTCACCGTGACGACGACGGCGGACGGGCCGCGCAAACGGCCTGCGACTGCACGCGGCCAGCCATTGTGGCGCTCGTACCTGCGAGGGCGCCTGTGACGGGCCCTGAGGACCGCCGTTGTGGATGTACACCTGGCCCAGGTGCTCCACACCGCCGTAGGGGGCTGAGATGGCCACGTCTGCAAAAACACACAACGCGTCACCATGCGCGCACAGACCTGCGTGTGCGCGCGCGTCTCTGCGTGCGTGCGTGCGTGCGTGCGTGCCATTGTATCCGTCCATGTTGAGATCTCCGAGCGCGGCTATGGACGAGCCGTATCGGGCGTAGACTTCGGAGCCGGTGAGCATCAGCGGAGGCTGAAAGGAAAATCCTCCTCGACCCAAGAACACGCACACCTGGACGCAACACGCACGCACATTTCACGTGAGCGCGCTAGCGAAGATATGAAGCGCAGGCGCAGGTGCAGACGCGTTCGTTACCTGTCCCACCTCCCTCAGCTTCCCGTCCGAGCCTCGGTCCATGAAGAGAGGCGCGCCCACCAGCAGGTCCAGCAAACTGAGTGCACGCACGAGCGTCGCGTAACATGCGAAGGTGAACAAGCGCGAGCGAGCGCGCAACTCACCCATCCTGGTTGACGTCGCTGGCGGCAACTGAGTGTCCGAAGTAGGCGGCCATCTTGAAGGGACAGAAAGAGGCCACGGCGGAAGATTTGGGCCGGCCCGGAAAGCGCATGAGAAGGAAGGCGCCGCGTCAACGCGTTTGCCACGCGTTTGCAACCTGCCAAGTCATTTTGTTGCAAGCAAAAGCTGCCATCGGCCTGATTTCGCAAAGGCGACAAGTCGTTTCTTTCTTATCGAGGATTTCCGACGTCTCCCAAGTGCTCGGCCCTGCTTGGTTTGCAAAGAAAAAGGTGACAAGGGCAGCGGGCACTTGTCACCTCGCTCAAAATTTTCTTTGTTTTCCTTGGAGGCCTAAGGCACACAGTCGGGAAAAAGGGCGAAAAACCGCCCCGTGCACTTGGGACACTGAAAAGGGCACCTGCCACCGAACATTCCTCCGACCGCAGCGCTGGCCGTTTGCCAGCAAAGGCCAAGCCAAAGAAAGAAGCGACGGCGCCTTTGACGTTTCCTGAGCGAGACGCGGCAGGGAGCAGACGGCGAGCGGACGGGAGCGGGCCTGCCGCGCTCCGATGGCCAGGCAGGAAGTGCGCTCACCTGACTTCCTGTGAAGTTGACCATGGACTCCATGTTGTGGCCGTTGAAGATGTTGACCTGAAAGGCGGCACGGCACGGGCGTCAACGCACGCACGCACGCACGCACGCACGCAACAGCGGCGGCAGGAAGTGCGCCACTCACGTAACCCAGCGCCTTGTCCCCCCGCGGCACACCCGTCACGTAATCTGCAACCAGGGGAGGGGGCGCACTTTCAACTCAAAACCAGGCCGAGGCAAAAACTCGGACCGCGACGGACTGCGCGGACGAAGCGGCCCGAGCGGTGAGCGAGTACGGCCAGCGCCTACGTGGAGGCTACCTTCTTTGGCGTCATCGTTGAAGTCTCCGACCGTCACCGAATATCCTGGTGGAAAAAAGGAGAGGCGGCGTGAGCGCTGTCCGACCCTTCCGTCGGGCCCGCGCGCCATTTTGTTTACCCAGGTAGCTGTCGTCGTACTGGGCGCCGGCCGACTTGGTGGCCAGCGTGTTTCCGTAGGGGCTGATGTAACTCTTGTCGAATCGGGCAAAGATTTCAGACACGTCGTCCGATATCAGCTGGCCTGTGGAAGGGGAGGGGAGGAATGGGACAATCAACTCCAGACTGGCCCAGCGAGTGAAGCTCCTTGACAATGCAGAGCTTGGACGGAGCGGGTCTCAAGCTTCCGCTTGACGCCGACGGCGCTCCGACTCCGCTCGGACTTGACACGGAAGGCGTTTGGACGAAAGGCTCCGCGCTCTCACGTTCGGGACGCTTTCAACTTTTGCCGCTCATATTCGGGCCGGTCCGTTTCAACACATTTGCGTTCCCGAGCCGGACGTGCGCTTTGGCTTTCGGCCGATCGAGCTTGACGCTCTTGCCCGGCGTGTCGAGCGCAACGCGGCAGCGGAAATAGACCAAGCGTCGACACGCCAGATGTGGAGCGCAACGCCGCGCGCTCCGCATTGCATCGCAATCGGTGGGCGCGGCCGATCATGACTCAGCGTTTGTTGGGAGCCCATTCGGCCGCGCACGCACAGACTCGTCTCAGGCGCACCCTGTTGACTTCCCGATTGCAACACGAGAGCAACCGCGGCAGGCTTTTGACTTTCGGGACGGCCGACGGCAAGCAAAACGGGAGCGGCCCGCACCGAGCTGACTGACCGTCGCTCGCTGCAAAAAGCAAAGAACAAAACAATTTCCGTTGCCAAGCTCGTTTTTTCTTCAAGCGAAGGTCGCGTGAAGGGCGGAAAGGGGGCAGGCGAGGACCTTTCGTCTTCTGGTCGCCTCCCAGCGGACAAAGTAAGCGGCGGACTACGAGCGCAGCGGGCCCCACTTCGGGCACCCCTGGACTCGAGCGGCAACAGCGAGAGGCCAAAGAGGGAAACAAAGTCAAATGCGGCTGACGTGACCTTGCCAGTAGAAGCTTCCGGGTCCTCCCACCACCACTCGCTTGTCCATCTGCAACACACGCAAGTTCCCTTAGCACCTGAGCACGTTAGCACGCCGGCCGGGGGCGCCTACCTTGAGGAAGTCGGCGCTGAAGCCCGCCTGGCAGAACCCCTGCCCCTCGGGCGAGTTGGCGCCTGCAAAAAACAAGCGCGTGATTGGCCGGGAGAGGGCGCGCCGGCGCGGGCGGCCGGTTGGGCGGGCGTAGGCGGGCGAGACGCACTTGAGCGACAGGGAGAATATTCCACCACCGTCTCATCTTTCTTCAGGAAACACGTCCCCACCGGCTCGCGCTCCGACACGCCGAAGGTGGACCACTGGTAGAGGGGCGCGCACGCCTGCGGGTCCCACACGCGCGCGCACGCACGCACGCACACGTCAAGCTCGGCACAAAGACTTGAGCCGTTTGAAGGCTGCCAAGGAGAGTTGGGCGGTGGACGAAAAGCATCAACGGGCTCAAGGTTTTGTTTTGGGAGCGCAGTGATCACAGTTTGGCCTTTTGCACGCCACTTGCTTTTCCTTTTTCAATTGGAATTTCCGCTCCGTGCCAAAAGCTTGGCTGGCGAGCCCCCGCGTTGACGCTCGGCCATTTTGCGCTGGAAGCCAAGTGTCATCGATGCGCGAGCTGCTCGTCAACGTGATTCCCAGCCGGGCCGCAACCTACGGTGACTTTGCCGAGTCGCTCTCGTCCGACGGCGTCAGCAAGAGAAGTCCCGGCTTCCGTTTGGCCTTTGTGGAAAAACTGGCCACATGCGTACTATCGCCATATTTAACACGTCGCTCCCGCTCGAGCACATGCGCGTTGAAGTTTGCATCTGACTGCTCACATTCAGATCAAAGCGGAACATGATTGCACGTCGCCCACGATGCCGATGTTGATCTTTCCACGTACGGGGCGGCTCATCCGGGGGCCAGAAAGGAAAAGCCCTGCCACAGGTGCTTGGAATCAACTGAGCTCGTTTACCTGCCGGTTGAGTAGAAGCGCCTGCGGCTCGGCTAAAGCCAAACTGTGGCAGGGCTTTTCCTTTCTGGCCCCGGATGAGCCACCTGTGACGATCGGCGAGCTGAAGCGAGAGATTCAACCCGAGCCGACGGAAGAGTCGCGAGCGTCTTACCAGGATGTGCTCGCCGTCCGAGCGCACCGAAGCGCCGAACCACTGCTTGGACTTGAACTCCATCTGCGCCCCGTCGGCGTTCTTCCGGTCACCTGCAAAAAGCGGGGCCGGCCACTCAGACTTTTGCAGGTGCGACCCTGAAGCCGCGCGACCTCCGCAGGGCGCGCCCGGCCCCAGCTCAGCCACACGGGGACACGGGAGGTCCGCCCCTTCTCCCCCAAGCGCCCATTGAAGGCTCACAAGTTTCACATTCCAGACTGAGTACACGGTTTCGCTGGCAAACAATGACGTCATTATGTGTTGGACACATGGACCACTCGCATGAAAAACTTTTTGGTTTTTGGGGGGGGGGGGGGTTTATTCTGTGAGTCCAAACAAAGAAATCTTTTCAAATTGGCAGGTGGTCGGTTTTTTTGTTTGTTTATTTTTCAAACTCGTGCAGGCGTCTGCCAAACACAAACTGGTCGCGGGATGGCCAAATGCCAATTCATTTGGTCTCCACAATGCTAAGCTGTCATGTTTGTTTGCCCCAAAAATGGCGCAAGGGTTGAGCTGCTCACTTCCTGTTCTATGACACACACACACACACACACACACACACCCAGCAATAATCCCCGATAATGCCGTTGAATCATGCAGTCGACATTAGCACCAAGACTCATTCCTTTTCCGACACGCGCGTACACACGCACACACACGCACGCACACGCACACGCACACACACACACACACACATACACACACTCCGTGTGGTTCTTGAATTTTCCTCCTGCAATTTGACCAAATTTTCTCGTTCGGACGACATTTGCATTTCTCTACAAAAAAATGGCCTCCAAATTTGAGCGAAGCGGAACTTCCAGCGTGCCTGTTCCAGCACAGGAGGCGCAGCGTGAAAAAAGGCTCACTTGGAAAGAAAAAGATGGCTGAATTGGAGCAAAACCAAAGTTTTTGCCAAGGGTCGTTACTATTGGAAACATTTGGCGACAAGCCAAAGCGCCGCGGAGACTCAACGAACGAGCGAAGCGACGACCGAAGGAGCTCGGTGAATGGAAGCATTCGGAAGGGAGCGGGCGTACCGGAGGAGTCGAAGAGGATCTGGCGGCAGGCGGCGGCGCCGGCCCAGGGGCAGCTGTAGACGGCCCCTCGCTCCAGCACGTCGCCCGACGCGTTGGCCCGCGGCGCCCCGATCAGGACGTCCGACCTGAGCACATCAGCACGGCGCCTCGTCACGCTGGCTCGCTTCCGGCGCGGCAAGTCAAATGTATTTATCACAGGAAAGTCTCAAAGGGCTTCACATATGCACCAGATCATACGCAGCGCATCCCCTGCTATGTTCTTCTTTGCGATCTCTGATTGCCTCATCCTCGTATCATTGGAGCCGACGTGTATCACTATGTCGGCGTACCTAGTGTTGTCTGCCCTGTTCTGGTGTCTAGTCCCTTTGCGAGTCAGCTCCCGAAGATTAGCTTCAATGTCGGGTGCTCTGGCCCCAGGAATACACATTACGGTGGCTGGATTTGTAAGCTTAATGTTACGGCGAATGGAGTCACCTATTACTCAAGTGCGGGAGCCAGTAGACCGAGGTGGAATGGGACTAGCTAACGGCCTGAATCTGTTATGCGTCAAGACCGGCGCGTTTGGCTTCTGCTGCGTGCGCGCCACCCCTACCCTCAGATTTCTGCAATAGCCTCAGCTTTCCAACCGTATCCGGACCATTATCGGATCCTCGCTTTAATACCTGACCTGATCCAAGTGGCCCATACACATGCGGGTGCGTGCCTCCTGAGACTACTTTTGTCCTATGACGTCTTAGCTGAATCTTAACGAGTGTGCGGCGCTCTCTGTATTGACATTAGCGCAGCCCAAAAAAAACACCCAATCTCTTCAATGCCTGATTGGCTTTATCGTCACGTGTGGGCTGTGCAACAGAATCTTTCTCCTTGGACACTATGACCATGAGCGTAGTTCTTGCATCATCAGATTAGGACATTTTTGCTTCGATGAGGTCGACTGAGTCCAATCTTGCTGCATGCTTTCCAAATAGCGCACACATTTACACTTGGGAGAGTGTAATTAGCACTTTCTTAGCATCTAACCACACTTCCTTTCTTCACACTTTCTGGTGTGCGAGACTTTTGGCTCAATTACATTTCATGAAATAACAGTCAATTTTGTCACTGGAATATTTTGGGGAATTACCCGTTTTACCCCCCCCCCCCCCCCCCAACCCAAGAAAACGTTTTTGGGTGGTTTGTTTGTTTGTTTGTTTTGGGGGGGATGGGCTGGCTGAATGGCACTTTCAACCTTGTCAACGGGTAATGTGGATTTGAGTTTCGAATTCAAGTGGTAAATGAAGGCACAAGGCACTCATCCAGCTTGGTTTCGCCAGGAAGTGCGTCCTCGTCATGTTTCCAATTATGGACAACAAGCGAGACCGAGTGAAGGCGCACAAAGCCGAGTGAAGCCACGCCTACCCGGAGAACACTGTGGCGCATGCGCAGCAGCCAGGCTCCCACTCGAAACAAGCGACCTTCCCAAAGTGCTTGAAAAAACAAACCAAAACAACCCCAAAAGTCCATTTGGCTCACTCGTCCGCGTCAAGCTGACCCAGCAAAAGCGGGACGGCTGTCCAGCGAGCTTTCGGCGTTTCTTTGTAAATGTAGCGAGAGTGAGACATCTTTCTTACTGTTGGCTGTTGGGAGCTTTAAAGAAGTCCACCGAGAAGCCGAAGTAGCTGCCCGACGGGCCGTCGTACACCGACGGCCGCTCGGCGTCCAGGTTGAACGCGCCTCCGCGCGGCACAAGCACGGCCAGCACCACGAGGACGGCGACGGCGGCGGCGGCGGCGGGCAGGCGGCCACATCGCCCCGGCCCCGCTGCCATGGTCGGAGGAGGAAGAGATGGAGGACGGTAGAGAAGCGGGCAAGGAGGAGGCTTAGGCTGGAGCTTCGCGGAACTTTCGCCCGCTGACTAGCCGGCGAGGGTGCGTCTTTCTCGAACGTTATACACACAAACCGGCGGCGCTGGCGTCTCCGTTTGGCCGCTCTACGCCGGACAGGGTGGTCGGAAGTCGGATGGAGGCGGACGAGCGGCTGCCTGTCACGGCTGTGAGCTGTCTGCGCGTTCTGGTGAGACGTCCAGACCAGGGGAAACAACCTGTGACGCCACATGAAATCCGTCGAGTCCCTGTCAAAATAAAAACTCTACCCTCTTTTCACAATAAAAGACCATTTCATCTTTCTCCGTAGACCGAGAAGTACTAAATGTCCAAGTCAAAATGACATTAAAAATGAAAAACATCGATTTAGCAATAGATCACAAACCTCTGCGTGCAATAGAAGTTGGTGTAGCTTGCATCACTGCATGAAGGCCCTTACTTGACACTGATGACTTGCACGGAATGCAATCAGCCAGGGATGCAACATCCGGACAGTAGCAGCCGACTTCCAAATGATCATCACAATGCAACAGCATTGACACTTGATGTTTTTATCAACGGCCAAAAATGCCGCTCCATATTTCCGTTCGTCGCTGTAGTCATTGCACACTGGCAGATGCACTTCAAAAATGACATTGTGAAAAAAAGTCTTTCTCCCACACTATATGTACGTTTTGTAAGATTAGAGTGGACAAAACATATTGGGGGCAACTTGCTAATATGAGTGACTTTTGTGGCACACATACAGCCGACGTATACGCATGCAGCAGGCCGATGACTGAAGCTGCAAAGTTCATAAAGGATGATGATGATGAAAAGCAAAGGTCCACTTTTTTTTAAAACACATTTGCTGCTGTTGACAGGTCGTTATTGTACAAACCAATAGTACAGTATAAAAGTTGGAGGGCTGGCAAGAGAGATGGACATGGGCAAGAACGGACGCCCATTTTGGGGATGGAGGACGGAGAACGAGAAGACTAAGCAAGTACGTTAGTGGCTTTTCTGTCTTGTCTGTCACGTTATCGTCCTTAACCGCGTGTCAAATACTGACTGATGTTTTGGGTTGGGTTCTTCGAAAAAGAAAGACTGTTCTCTTCTGCGATACCACGGAGCCACCTTTGTTGACTGCCTGCAACAACATTGAACATTCCTTTTTCTTTTTGATATGCGTTCCCTGCAGTAATGTTCTACTCACAGGCATAGTCTGCCCTCCAGTGGTTCAACACATGCGATACCATGGATCACCGCACAGGAGCCTATTTCACCTACGAGGAAAAAGGTGGATAGCAACTTTGCACTTCTACTGCACGGCAACCAAATTTCCTGCTATTTCACGGCTACGCCCCCCCCCCCAAAAAAAAAAAAATCAAAATCGTTTAAAAACATCTTCGAGTCCTCGAATATGGGAACAAGTTCAACTAGCCGGCAGGATTTGTGAAATATTGTATAGCTGTTTTGTTTCTGAAAGGCATTTTACTTACATTTGAGTTCAAAATAAAATCAACGTGTTTTGCCTAAACATTCACCTTTTTTATTTTATTTTTTAAATAATGGTACACATTCTGTCATGGTTAGTAAACTTCTGTCTCTATACTATTGTGTATATGTGAGGTCAGTGCACGTAACGTGTTTGTGTACATCTATTCAGTCCACCCATTATCCAAACCGCTTATGTGAATTTGCTTACGACCCTCCGAGTGGATATGCAGTTCTTAGGGATGCCAGCAGAGGGAGGCATTGCACTGTGACACGAACTCGTCTTGCTCTTCATGCGCACCACAAATGCTATTTAGCATCACAACGCCAAGACGCAGTCACAATTAGGATAATATTTAAAAAAAAAAAAAGTTTATTTAGAGAACGAACGAAGGTAAAACAGCGGGGCTAAGGCTAAATGTTTAACCTGTGATGTGCCTAATGAAGCGTCCACCGGGCAGCACATCAGGGTAATGAGGCGCTGCGATGACCTTTGACCTGGGCTTTGGTGACGTTGGCGCGGTGGCCCCGGCGCGTGTTTGTCTCTTGTCGTGCTTTCGGGATTATTTGCGATGAGGTCGTAATTCCGCTTTAATCTGCTTTGAGGCGCCAAGTGGAATTTTTTGATGAGAGCGGCAAATCCTGCGAAAGCAAAACTTTGCCGTCGTCACCTTACGACTGACCGACCGACCTCCGCCCAACACAACACAGTTTGACGGATAAAAAGGGCTTTCTTTTAAGTGCTGTATGAAACGTGTTTTTCGAGGTTCATTGTCATTAAAAGCAATGAGTTTTTTGACCCCCGACGCTGGTTGAGGGGAACAGTTGAAGTAAAATGGCCTTTAGAATGAGTATCAAGTGCCAAAGCCACAAAAACGTTGTGGCCATCACAATGTTTCATCCTTGCAGTTCTTCAAGTAAAGACAAAAGTACATTTCATCACAAAAGAATAATACATCTATTTCATAAGAACAGTAATAGCAAATATAGGAACAATAAACAAAATGTTCTGACTAACAAAACAATTGCCACTTGTGAACGGTCTTTCTATCGCAATCCATATGTCCAAAATGCTCCCTTTTTTGAGGAGACCCCCAAAAGCAGCACGTTAGTTCAACCATGAACATAGAACACCCCCACGTGTGGACTGACGAATAGGACAGATGGCTGGCCAAAATTGGAGACTGGGCAAATTGTGAGATAGGAAGTTACGGCCCGATGCGAGTGAATTATGAACGCAATTGTGAGGGGAAGAAAAGCCTCTAGGTCTGCTTAAGTGTTTTTTTTCGGTCTTGTTTCCCATTGACCTGCCAGCCGATTATGTTTGTTGACGATCACTTGATCAAAGGGGGGGAAAGGCATCGATCTTCCTCACGGGCTCAGCAGACTGCGGAAAGATGGCCCGAGGACGTCCCACGAGAAACGGGATGTGTCCACCTGCGAACACAAACATCACATGCTAAACTTAGCTCAAAGAAGTGCCGCTAAGATAGGCTAAGCTAAGCCAAGCCACACTGGCTCCTGATTGAAAGTCGTCATTGGCTTTTTGCAGCTTCAACGCATCCTTTTCACATGGCAGCGTGTTGGCTACACAGTTGCATTTTGCTGTCCTTATTTTTCCACGTGGAAAATGTTTGTGCAACTCGCGTGGCAGAATTCGGCAAACGCCAGCGCATCGTTAGCCCAGCCGCCCACGGCGGACAGCGGGGGTCACCAAGGCGACATTGTGAATTCCGAGAGGCGCTTACTAGAAAAGAAAGTGTTGCATATTAATTAGTGTCTGTTTCTGCGTCTGCGTGCGATACCTTGAGGGTGTGTGTGCGTACGTGTCTTGGTTGGGCACAGAAGTTGCGCAACCTCTTGAGGAGCTGCTGAGGAGTGGCGTACAGGTACTCCGCTGAGGGGAAAAGAAGGGGCGGGGGGTCATTGTCACTGGCTGGAAGGCACATCATGTGGGCGGGGCTAACAATTACGCCGCACACATGCGCTCAAATGTGTGTGTGTGTGAAATTGGGCGTGAGAAAGCTAGTTTGTGAATGTTTGTGTGTGTGTGTGTGTGTGTGTAAGTACAGGCTGTGAGTGTGTGTGTGCACTTTTACCTGGGAAGATTTCAGGGTACACTAAAGCATTGGGACACAGAGGGTAACAGCCACAGTGCACCGCCTCCAACCTTAACAGACACACGCAGACCCGCAAATGATTTCCAGTATTGTGGTGCTGCAGGTTCTTGTGGCCGCTCTGCAGACGGTTGCCAAACGCTGCGCGCTGCGTGTTGCGCGTTGTGCGCCTGGCCCGAGTTGCGGGCGGTCAGGCGACGTGTCTCACACGGCCACTCCAAAGAACTCGTGTCGCGCGGTGGACAGGACCAGGTCGGCCTGGCACAGGAGCCTCAGGTAGCGCTCTCGGGACTCCACGAAGCCCCAGTGCAGCACATGCGAGGCCAGCAGAGGGCGGCAGCGCGCAAACACCTCTGAAAACAAGGGCACACGCGTTAGCACGAGCGGCGGCCGGCCGCCGCAGTCTGCGTCTGCGTCTGCGTCTGCGTCTGCGTCTGCGTCGCTTTGCGTGCGTACCCGGCGCGTCGCTGAATGTTTGCCCGAGTACAGACAAGTGGAAGTTGAGTCCTTCTTCTTTCAACTTCAACATGGTGTTGAAGAACAGCTCGGGGTCCTTGTCATGCTCCCTGCACACGCACACGCGCGCCATCACTTGCTGTTTGTCAAAGAGAGCTGCAGAAGACACGGCAAACGTGGGCAGCGCTAATGTGAGGATGCCGCTATCCAGGCCACAAGCAGATTAGCGGCAAAGATGAGAAGAAGATGAAGTCTGGCGGCCGCTAATCCTAATTTGAGCCGGCGCAATAAAAGCGGCGGCGCAGCTGTAATCCAGCTGTGTTTTGCTCAGTTGAGAGCCGATTAGGGCGCCCCCGCCTGTGTTGCTGACATGAGAGGACGGCAAAAACACATACGACAAAAGCGCCGCACCGTAAGCTCGTTTACGCAAACGCGCCGGCATCAGCCACCTTTGCGCTCGGGCGTCACGCCGCACACTCACGGGAAACGTTTAGCCACGCGCAAACGTTGTTCCTTACAACAACGGTGACAATTGTGGAGAAAGAATGGCGGCACCTCACCAGCGGTGAGGCCAAACGATGTGCAGTGGCTTGGCAGGAGACGCGGGGCGGCGGTCCGAGGCCACTTGCGCGCCGGCGCTGCCCGCCGGCCCCTCCGTGACGTCGTGGCTGTGCGCCGCCGCCACGCCACGCGCCACTTGGTATTCGGGAAGCAGCCTGGAAACAACAAATGCATGCACACACTCACATGGGCGAGAGGGACCAGTGTGTGCGTGTGAGGAGTCGAGACCGAAAAGTATATCACCACAGAAGTGTTTTATATTGGTCCATATCGATATAAATTGGATTTTTTTTTCCCTTTTTTTGAACTATTGAAATGAATGACCCGGAGAAAAATGGATTCAGGTTATTTTGTTTGAACATAAGACTCAACTTTTGAGAAGAGGTCAACCTAACTATGAAAGAGTGAAATAAACTGGTGACAATAAAGCGGAAATCAAGTCCGTTTTCAACCTCATGTGCTTAGTAGGGCTGGGCGAAACGTCTGAAAAACGGTCCCGATCCAAGTATTTCATATCAGTCAATATTGATCTTAAGAAAATAACTTTTCTCCTCCTGCGGCATCCGCGCACGTGCCTGCACCTCAGCCTCCAGTGTGTGTGTGTGTGTGGGGGGTGCGCGTGTGTGTGTGTGTGCGTGTCGACACATGCACAGATGAGGATGCGTGCAAGCGTGTGCACTTGTGTGTCGGGACTTGAGCTGACCACCTTGTCCTGAATGACTGACAAGCGACACACGCACGGATGAGGATGATGTGTGCGCGTGCGCGTGTGATGAGGTACGGGATTAAGGAGGATGAAGGTGCTCAGCAGATGTTTTTCCGATTAAACTTGATCTTCTTTGATTAAAGAGCAAACAAGCGAGGAGGACACATGCGGCGGAAGGATAAGACGCGTCATATGTTGATGATGTCACCGGCGTGGACACGCACACACAGGCCGGCCGACCGAATGTCGGAAGTGGGCGGCCGATGGCGCTCGTGAAAATTTTGCATGCAGTTATATTGTATTTTGGAAAAACATGACGCGACGACATCCTGTAATGAAGTGCGTCCAAATTTCACGCCGCAATACAACTGATTGCGCCGCTCCGTCCGCTGTCCGGCGCGAGCCTTCTTCATTCCGGCATCCTGCCTGCGCACGTCCCTTCTGGATCACGTCACTGACCTGCTGACGTCAGCCAAGTGCAGCGGGAAATGAAGGACCTGACACTTGGGCCGAATGACGTGCACCAGGTTTTTGGGGGGCCGCCGGTCCGGGACCTTGTTCAGGAAGGGCTCCACGGACGACAGGAAGGAGTCCATATTGAAGGCAGAGTTGAAGACCACCGCATCGGCCACCAGGCTGACGGAAAAAACGTCACGTGACTCGCAAAGGGCTCCGCCAGGGAGGCTCCGCCAGGGAGGCTCCGCCAGGGAGGCCCGGCCGAAAAGACGACGCTCACCACGACAGAATCTGGTTGTAGCCGTACTGGAAGTCCCGATCCTGCTCCTTGCGCACCGGGTACACCAACTGGTTTTCATGGAAGTACAGAACCTTTTTCAGCTGAGCCAGATCGGGTCGAAGAGCCACCAGCTCGCACAGGTTCAGAACCGAACTGCAGAACAAAACCCTGCCAGCCAGACAACACAGTCACATGGGTAGAAGTCTCACGGTCCAGACACAAACAAGTCTCGGATCCAAAGTCTGTGTGTGTGTGTGTGTGTGTGTGTGTGTGTGCGTTTGGTGCGTGTGTGCGTTTGGTGCGTGTGTGTGTTAGCCAAGTGCTCGTTGCTTGGTGGCCAGGTCCAAAGTGCCCCAAGATGACACAATGGAGTAGACCACAACGTTGAACAATCTCTTTCCGACTCTCATAGCGAACCGCAGGAAGGTTTGATTTCCAGCATTTACCATTTTAACCCGCATTTGAACACGTTTACTTGTTCAAATGCACCCATCTGGAAATGATTGATTGATGATGAAAATGGTTGCGGACTCTTTGGCGAGTCGATGAGTTGGGGATGAATTGTTGCGCGTGTGGACGGCAGCGCGTGGGGTGCGGGTACCTGTACGCCGGGTTTGGAGTGACGTTCTGGCTGAAGTAGAGCGCCGAGGTCCTGGCCCTCCAGTGCCACTTCTTGGCGGGCGTGGTGAAGGCCACGCAGGAGTCCAGGTGGGCGCTCAGCAGGTCCAGCAGCTGCCTGTGCGAACCGCCGTAGAAAGGTTCCAGGAGCAAGACCCGAGCAGGAGGCGGCTTGGCCTGACGACAGGAAGATGAACAAAAAAAACAGCCAGCGCCGACGGACGGACGCCGAGTGAGTGACAGGCCGGGTGAGTGACACGAGCGCCGGCCGGCGGTCGACTCCATTAGGGACACAATGCCGAGTCATTTGTGGCGGGCGCCACAATGGCCGCGGGTCCATCAGGCGTATCTGCAGACGCAAATGAGCTGGCCTATCAGCTGCACAAGGCATTATGGGACATGGCAGGCCCTCGGCTGTCATTACGGCTCCCATTGTGCTGGCGAATACGCGCCACGGTCGCGTCCTACGCAGATCTCCGGCACCCAAACGCTGGCCGAAATGATAACATCGACCTCACGTGACCTCCTGCACGCACGCACGCACGCAGATTGTTAGCGCTCGCAACGCAGCGCTCCCTCTTCCCAAGGTCGGACGAGGTCATGAACGGGCCCTTGGCCGATACGTTGTCATATTGTGACGGCAATGACCAAAACTATCCCTCTGAGTCAGCCACGTGGCGCAGCTGCATGAAAACGCCAGCCGAGTGATTGGGGAGTCGGCGAGGACAAATGATTCTCATTCCCGACTCCCCGACCGTAAAAAAGGAAAGGCAAGTTTGCGTTTAGATGCTAGCCAGAAATTGGAACACTTTCACCTGTTAAAAAGGAAAAAGTCCTCACTTCCATTTTCAATTTGTCGCTGGGAAACATGACTTTTATCACTGCCAATTGTCTTTGCAAGATGCAACACTTCTGGTCTCATCTAAATCACTTGCTCTTTGAAATGTTGCCTGCATGGCACCGACGCTTATGTGGTCTTTATTTTATTCGCTTTTTCGTGACAAACTATAGAATACAAAGATCAGGCAATGCAGTCGGCATTGATGCGATCCGTTGGAGGTAAGCGACAACAATGACGTCATTCGGGCACACAACTCGTTTTCAGCTTCTTCCAAATGTCGCTCTAGTGGATGAGCGACGATTGTGGGAACGAGCCCGCTGGCAGTGCCCAGTCCAGCCAGTTGTGAAGTTGGACTCTAGTTGGTTAGTGTTAGCAAAACGTTAGCTCCTCGCCGAGCAGCGATAACGTGTGGCCGGCTGCGTGGCTTGAGTGTAGCCGTTAGCTCGGCTAGCTGTCGGGTGAGCTGAGCAAACGGCAACCGAAGTCACACTTGAAGCCCAATAACAACGACGAGAACAAGCTAGAGGCAGCTGGACGCTAAATGGCGCGGCTAGCCGAGGAGGTAAGGGCTAATACTGCCGACGGAGAGCCAAGTTTGTCTGAAGCCCGCTGCCAGCTAGTTCGGCTAAGAGCTAACAAGACAACACGCACGCACCTGTGGTGACTCCATTCGGCTGGCATGACGACCATACGTCACGCGGCGCGTATGACGTCACGCGGCGCGTATGACGTCACCGCGTCGTCTCTGGTCATGACGCTCATGACCGATGGCGTTAACATCCACGTGAGTTGATGTAACAACGTCAGCTGACTTTTTTTGAGTTCCATCTTAATAACCACCTGCATATTCCTGCATATAGCCACCTGCATATTCTTAATATGCCTTACAAACGTTCAATTCAACTTTAGTTGAATAATAACTACAGGATTTATTGGATTTGACTGGCACACATTCAAAGTCAGTGCAATATATTTCGGTAGCATTTCATTAAAAAATAGAGAGGGAGGGAAGGAGAGAGAGAGAGAGAGAGAGAGAGAGAGAGAGGAGAGAGAGAGAGAGGAGAGAGAGGAGAGAGAGAGAGAGAGAGAGAGAGAGAGAGAGAGAGAGAGAGAGAGAGAGAGAGAGAGAGAGAGAGAGAGAGAGAGAGAGAGAGAGAGAGAGAGAGAGAGAGAGAGAGAGAGAGAGAGAGAGAGAGAGAGAGAGAGAGAGAGTGCGAGAGAGAGAGAGAGAGAGAGACTAAAGTTGTCCATCAGTTGCAGGTGCTTCAAATGTGTTTGAGGAAACTAGTGTAAACGGGCGTACCTCCCAAATCCCCACTTTTCAGGAGAGCCCCAAAGCGGCCTGTTTGTTGTTTGTTGATGAACATTGCATCGTCAAACAGCAATTAAGCCATTTTCAACACTTGAGATTGGTAACTCATTCACACATATGTGGACTGTCTGACCAATTGTATCGGCGGATTTGTGGAAAAAATAGGAAATTGACCAAATTGAGACATAGAAGATTGCGGCCCATCACTAGCGGATTGTGATCGTCACATTTATTTTTCTGGAGAATGACGTCACTTGACCTCATTGTAATCATGTGCAATCATTGAACATGATCAATGAAGTCCTTTTTTTTCAAGGCTGTTATTTCAGTATTGAATCCATCCATTTGGAAAAATTGGCCATCAATGAAAAGGCTTGTTCATGGAAAGAGAAGAGTTTCTGTGAGCATTTTGTTGGCTTTTATTAGATTGATTTGAACGGAAGGATGGCGGCACGCCGGCCTAGCGGTCAGCACAGCCGCCTCACAGTGTTGGGTCGGGGTTGGAGGCTGCAGCTCAGGCATGAGCCTCAAGAGGAGGAGGACAAGCGCCACAGAAAATGGATGGATGGAATAATGGATGGATGGATGGATGGAACGTGTCCTGTGTTCTGCTGCTTCCAGCAGAAACTAAAGACTGCTCCGCCCGCGTCCCAACACCACAGTAAGAAAGAAAGAACAAGTTAGGAAATGAGACAGACACATTCAAGAAAGACAAACATACAACATGAATTTGATGTGATGTCAAGAGTGATGTAAGCCTTTTTTTTCCTCTAAAGTTTTCATTTTACACAATACATCATTACTTGAAATGAAACACTTAATATTTCTCGTCTTACTACAAAACAACTTGGCTTGAAAATGAGCACATGAGCATGGCAAAAGTATGCTTCTCTGGTTGCAATTGAAAAGGGACAGTGCTACTGTGTGAGCAGCTGCAATGCTAGCTAGCTTGAAAAAAATGTCAGCTCACAATATCAACAGTGACCCGAGGTTAAATGCGCTAGAAATGAGCCCTGCTAATGCTAATAATGTCTTGCTATTGAGTGGTCCAAGTTGAAAAATTTGCCACATATCCATTTTTGAGGAAGGTAGGGCTACTCGCTGCGACTAATCCGCGGGACTTGAAGCCAGAAAGGGCTGGGGGGACCGCATTTTGTTGATTCAAATAATAACTTTCGACCAAGTACTGGATATTTTGAACCCTTCCCAAAAAAGGACATAAGAGTAAGTCAAATCTTGTGAGCTCAATTTTTGGGGGTGCTTGGATTTACTTGACCGAAATTGGCTTGGCAGGCCTACGCCACTCATCGAAACAAAGGCCATTGTTTGATTGACTTGTGCAAACGTGATCCATATTTGGACTGGTCATCTCCTTGCAGCAGCTCATCATATTGCAGCTCGGCCGTGATTTTTATGGCGCCGCTTGACTTTTAGGCTATGCTCATGCTGCAGGTCACTTGCGATTTTGCTGCCCAATGCAAGGCTCCAGACAAAGGGTTGATTTTCATTTTTTCAAAAAATATTCAACAATATTTTGTTGATAATCAGCAAATGTAGTGGCCGCACACGCTGGAGTAAGTGAAAAAACATACTTGCGCTATCTCCCCCACCCAACTTGGGGATGGAACCCACGCCACGTGGCAGCACAGAGCACAAAGGGCTGAGCTCAAAGTTTGCCTGATTGTCTTACAACCTACTAGAAGGTATGCCAAGTGCGCTTTTCCAACAGGCTGGCATCCATGATACAAAGCAGAAAGATTTTCACATTGGGGAGGTGGAGGGACCTTTCTGGAAGAATACGCCCCGCCCCTCTGTCCCAGCAGGATGCCCCTCAACATGCGCATTCGTCTTGTCTCAACAACAACAAAAAAAGGGCACTGAACGCCCGATGCTTACAAAGAATGGATTTCTTTTAGAAATGCTAACATGCCAAATTGAAAGCTCACACATTTGCCGAGCTCAATGTTAAGTAACCAAGGCGTACAGTATGAATGCCCAGCGTTTCTCCAGGTCAAGGCGAACTAACAAGGTCAGTAGGTAGGAAGTCAGCAGACCAGACTCAGCATTTGGATGGGCCGCCTTGGCTCCAAACGAGGGCTTTGCATCTCCGACGCGTACTCCGGATGAGTTGGCCAATTCTCCTTTGAGAGATTCTGTGCCCCCCTTGCCGTAGCTAACGCGCAAGGTTAGCCAGAGCATCTCTGAGCTTTGATGGCCTGCCCCAGATGGACTCACAGCCCCCACAAGTCTTGAAATGGTGCTAAGCTTCAAACAATGTTCCAGTCTGGAATGAGAGCCGGACAAGGCCGACGGTTGTAATTTTGCGCATTTTCATTTGGACCTCTGCCCGCTTGATTGTTAGCCTTCAACTGGAGAAAGTCTTTGTTACTTGCACAGTTAGCTCCGCACATGTCCAGGCTTCACGTTGATCTACGGCAGCATGTTGCGGTTTCATAAAAGGCATACTGTCGATTATTTTGGAAGTGAACAACCAGGTGTTCAATGACTTTTCTTACGTCGAGCAGGGGATTTGGGGTTTTTGGGGAGGGCCGGAGGACTGGAGGACTGCCCGGTGGCTAGCGCCCGGAGTGCCCGGTGGCTTGGCCCCGCCCTGTGCACGCCTCTGCTCAAATTTGTGGGAAATTTAGCGGCAGTCTGGAGCCCTGCAATGTGACGTGGACACTAACTGATTATTTGATGTCAATAGGAACAGATGAATTCCTTCTACTTTTTGCCAATCTGACCCTGGATACAAATCGGATATGGGACCGACGCCGTCTGGACGCTCAGTTGGCTGTCATCATCGAATGACATCACAATTGTTTGCTAAAACAGACGGTGCCCAAAGCAACTGCGGACGAAGGAGCAGAGGAGTCAGTGGGCAAAATCTTGTGAGGCAAAATGAGTCGTTTCCGAAAATGTTGCACAAAATCCTTGAAATTGCCACAAACGCGTCAGGACTGAGGCCTAACATGAGCTAGCGGCCATATTGACTTGGGTGAACACGCCGCGCCCCGTGACGTGGTGTTTTTGTCATTTGACGGACGTCTTCGCCCCACTTTCCGAGCCGCACTTGTCGATTGAACGACAAATCCAAACTGGGCATCAAACACCTGCGGTGTGAACGTAAACGTAGCCCTCGCAAACTCAGCGTGGGCCCCGAGTGCACTTACAGTAGCTTGGCTGAATGAGTCGCGCTTTGCATCGCTTTGCCCGGCCTAGCTTCACTTAGCTTAGCCTAGCTTCACTTTGTGGAACGTCTTAGCTTAGCTTAGCTCGGACGTCAGCGGCGTTGAGCGGACGCCCGGTCCATGGGAGCTGATTGGAGGGTGAGGTCCAGTCGGGACTTGACGTGCAAATCCCCTACAAGTGCAAACGTTGTGGAATAAAAAGCGGTCCAGTCGTGGTCAGCGGTGAGAACGGCGGTCTTGGACCTCCTCCTCCCTGAAACCTTGCGCAGCGGTCAGGACGGGACCAGAGAAGTCCGAGGGGTCAGAGAGTCCGGCGGGGCGGGCCGGGTAGGCGGCGGCGGCGTCCGGCGCCCCCCGGTGGGCCTCCCGTTGGGCCTCCCGGTGGGCCCGCCTCTCCTGGGCCTCCCTCTTGCAGTACGAGTAGCGGTGGTTCATGTGCTGCGAGTACGAGCCCGAGTGGGAGAAGCGCTTTCCGCATTTGTCGCACTGGTAGGGTTTTTCTCCCGAGTGCAGACGCGAGTGCTCGATCAGGTGGTGCTTGTGCTTGAAGGCCTTCTGGCAGACGTCGCACTGGTGAGGACGCTTGCCTGAGGACACACACGCACACACGCACGCTCAACACTCTCCACGTGATCTGTTCCGATGATTCTGACACTTGACTCATACAACGTGCGTTCGCACTAAGGCTTTTGCAGTTCACCGCAACCAGCAATAGAATGAAAAGTCAAATTGAAACAAACATTTTTCCTTCACGAAATAATAACAGAGTCTTTGCGACAAAACAGAATAAAACGGAAACTACATTTGACGTTTATCAAAATAACTAGAATTATAGTAAAAATGTTTTTCTCTTTTTGGTTGGGGCGTACTGAAGGAAGGGCCAACAGTCATTTGGAAATTGTACTTTACTTAGTTTATTACACTGACCTTTTTTTGGTTTGTTTTTACAATTAACACATCTATTCCATACTGTAGGAAAAATGATCCAACAAATATCTCAAACGAATAGTGCAACTAACCCTAACACACTGATTGTCTGACTGGCTCGCGAGGGTAGGTCATGTGGTGCGAATCATGCCAATTCGCACTGCGTGGGAACACACATCCCGCTATCCAACTCGGGTGAGCAATGCGAGGCACAGGTTTACGTCGTGTTTGATGTGAACGCAGCTTATAGCACGACTCAATGATTCGGACACATTTTAAACGTCATTCTTCCGTGGATGGGACTCTTTTCGACGGTATGTGACTATCAATCATGACTCTTCAGCCATGACTCTTTTAAACGCCACTCTTCAATGGGACTCTTTGAAATGAGACTCCTTAAAGATAACTCTTATGAGACTCTTACACATGGCTCTTTTAAACAAGACTGGTTTCAAATTGACTCACGCGTGACTCTTTTAAATGAGAAGCTTATATACGATTCCAAAACATGACGCTTTGAAACATCATTCTTCTTCATGCATCTCTTAACCATGATCGCCTTTTCATCAAATGCGACTCATAAACGAGTCTTTCAAACACGACTCTTCAACATAACTCTTGTAAATGCCACTCTTTTAACCAGCACTCCGACATGACTCTTAAGCATGACTCTTGAGGGTATGATTACTAGATGTCACGTTGAAATGTGAATCCTAATTATGAGTGTTTTAAACATGACTTGCTGAAACATGATTGTTTTAGGCGTGACTCTGTTAAAGATGATAAAAATATGAAATGTACCTGTGTGCTCATATTTGTGTCTTAGGAGGGAACTGGTCTTCTGGAATGTTTTGTGGCACAAGTCGCAGGCGTACGTACCACTCGCAGTGCCACTCGCAGTCTTCTTCACTTTTGACTCGCTTTCTGTCAGCTGCTCCACACCTGACAGGAAGTCCAAAGACCCGTCCAACAGCTCCCTCTAGCATACGCACACACACACGAACACACGTGCGTGCGCACGCACACACGCACGCGCACACACACACACACACACACACACACACACACACACACACGCACAATGAAAATCCCACACCTGTTGACTGGGAGACACCTTCTGGAGCCCCCTGCCCCCCACCCACTATGATCCCAAGTCTGGACAGGGCTTAGGTCTGCAGACACGGGTAAAAACCAGTGCCCTAATGCAACCCCACCAAGCCCCCCAGACATACCACCCCATCCTGCAGCACACACTCTGCAACAAGCCACTCACTAACCCTAATGCATAGGTACTGTTATGGATTGTAAAATAGAAAGATAAAAACGGAATCAAAGAGAATGTAAAGAAATGAACTGCTTTCCAAATTTCACGCACCCACACACAGTCATAAGTCAAGGTACCACAGTAACTTAAGAACCGTACCTGGAAAGTTGTTTTCCATTGTTTTTTCCTGGCGTGCGGCATGTCGGCAAAGGCGGCTGCCCCGCTGGCGTAGGTGTATGCCATTTGGGGCATAAAGCTCAGAGAGTCCAGGAGTGGGTACTGGGCGGGAGACACAAACATCGGCGGAGGTAAAGTGCCATGCGGAGGCACGGACAAGTAGACCGGACTCGCCGCAGAGGGATTGGTCCCAAACATGGGACATTTTTCCATCTGATGGCAGTTTCCAGCGCCCTCAGAGTCCAGGAAGTCTTTCTTGATGTCGAGCAGGTCTGCGGCTCCTGAAGTCTGGTCTTGATTTCCAGCAGGTTCCAGTTTGAGACCACTGAGTCGTGTTTTCTCGGTGAATTCGTGGGCCATGTGTTTGGGCACGGAAAGATCGAGCGGAGTATCGGCGTGACGGTCCTCCCACACCAGACTGTTTGGGGTGTAGGAGCTACTCTGCGAGTGTTTGGAGGACGAGGACGACAAGTTGAGTGGTGACTGACTATTACGTTCCAAAGGGTCGGCCGTTTCATCCCCTGGACTCTTTGTTGTAAACTGCCCCGGGAAGGAATCGCTGTTTGACAACATTGGCGAGCGACTCAAGATCTGGTGCAGTTCTGACCCGCCACCCTCGGGAGGACTGGGATTCTGCTGAGTGAACCAATCACGAACAAAGTCTTGCGGCAGGCCCACAGCCAACGAAATCCTGACCAGTTCCTCCGAGTCGGGTTCCATGTTCATGGCCCAGTTAGTCTGCATGACTGACAAGTGATCCTTGAAAGGGGTTCCGGGGCTAGTGCAAGGCTCCTTAGTGGACAGGGGCCACTCTGATGACTCCGACCCCGGACTAAGCCCGGCCGGCTGAAGTGCTGCTTGGATGTCTTGGTTCATCTTGCACAGGTAGCGCTCATGTTGATGCAGTGGTATGGGTCCCGGGAAAGTCTCCTTGCAGAACTGGCACGAGTACAAGACCGAGTGGGATTGGCCTTTGGACAGGTCTGTCTGTCTGGTGTTTTGCTGTTTGTTTTGGTCCAGCTCACCCTTTGCCTGGTTGACCAACTCCAGGGTGTCGTCCGTGAAGCTCCGAGCGGGGCTGCTGCGGAGGTTCTTCTCCTCCTCCACCCTGGCCGCAAGCTCCTTCATGTAAGCTCTCAGTTTGGAAACCTCGTGTGGGTTGGTGTCCATCTTTTGTCCGCACATCTTGTGGATGTCATTCAGGCTCTCCAGGGTCCCCGGTAGAAGGAAGTCCATGCTGAATTTCCCTAGCTGGCTGTGGGAGCTGAGCTCATTTGCGTAGACCCCGGGAGCCTTTGGTCCGCTAGGTCTCCAAAACCTATGGTGTGAGGCCATCATCAGCCCGTACTCCAGGCTGGGGTCTGTTGTCTCAGACTGGACGTCGAGGCGCTTTTGACGACGCGCTCTGCCATTTTCCAGCTTGTGGCGGAGCCGCGCCAGAGCTGGCGCCAGACGGGGACCCAGGGTTGGGCCACTGGGTGACGTTGTGGAGCCATTGGTGGCGGACCCGAGCCTTTGAGCACGTCCGTTGAGACTTGTTGGCCCCACGCACTTTCTGCTGCTGGTGTGGGAACTGTACGAGCCCGAATGGGAGAAGCGCTTTTTGCAGTTGGAGCACTCGTACGGCTTTTCACCTGGAAGCCATCCCCAAAACAAAGAAACCGGCAAAACATGTTAGACAAGGCCCTTGAACTTGCCCCACATGCCTCCTACGCCTCGGACCTTCTCAATTGCACTTTGTAGCTTTTTGTATAGTACTTCACCGTTTGACTTCTCAAGCATGCCCTCCCTTTACGACGACCTCTACTACATCTCCCGGCCTTTCAACTGCAAGTCTTCCCTCCCACCTTGGGATGAACGTCACCGGATACCTTTTAAACTTCACTTGCTCTTCTTCCAGCTACACCTGGATCCTAGCTTTAGTATTATGCCTCCTACCCTTCAAAGTGCACTTTCTACCTTTTTGGTGACCGGCGCTACTCCTTAAAGTACACCACCAGCCTTTCGCACCCACCCCAATGAAACTACGGACACTTCCGTTTGTTGCTACATTGGTGAGAAGGCCTCGGGGCCGCTGCGAGGAGACAAGCCGGCGCCACCTACCGCTGTGGATGCGCAGGTGCTCCTTCAGGTGATGTTTGTATTTGAATGCTTTTCCACACTCGCTGCATTTGAACTTTCGGTTGACAACGCCGTCGTCGGGCAGCTGCACACGCCAAGAACAAGAAGAAGAAATACAAGAACAAAACAAAACATGAATTAAGTCATAGTGAAAGAAGTTCAACTAAAAGGGGTGGAACGAAAAGTGGCTGAAAGAAATTGACACGGAATTGCGTCGAAGAAATGGAATTAAAAGTGAATGCAATATATTTGGGAGTTTATTTCCAAAAAGTGGGTAAAATAGTTGGAATAAAAGTGTGGGGGGAATTTCAGCCTGCCGACCTGCCGACCTGCCGACCTGCCGACCTGCCGACCTGCGACGCAATTCCTGATTATGACGCGACTCGGGCGACGCGGTGCAAGCCTGACGGACGGACCGCGGCCGCTTTGGTTTTTTTGTTTCCATTTTGCGAGCACGGCTACCTCTGTGCAAATGCTTAAATCTGGCCTTAAAACCCATTTGGACACTTTCCACTTTGCTCGTATGCAATTAGTCTCTTGGCCTCCCTTCGCCCCTGATGTCCTGATTCTGGCTTGTTTTGCTGCTGCTTCACCTCTCTCCCTCCCCCTCCTCTAGAGGGGAGAAAAGTGGCTATGATGATGATGATGATGATGATGAAGTGAGGCTGTCGCCGTCTGGGTTCTGCCCCCAGATCTGAAGTGTTGCGGTGCTTTGTCTCGTTCAAAAGACTCTTGCTGGGTTTTCATCAATGTTGTACGACACCGTGGTCACGTGATCAATGTTGCCCACTTGTCTGGAGTCCCCCCCCTGTTTCTTCCGGTTTCTTCTCCTGAGCCTTTCCTTGCCCGCTTGGGGCGTTTGGACCAGCTGACGTTGTTGATGTTTGTCAACTGTGGAGCCCTTTGCGACTCTTTGGGGATGAAGAGCTTTGCAAATCACCTTGACTTGACTTGACGTGAACGAAGTTGAACGAATGGTGCATAAAAGGTGCTCATAACAAACGTGAATGAAAGCAATTGAAATTGAAGAAGAAGTTGAAAGCACTGAAAAGTAGCAGACGCCGCACAAGAAACACTTGCTGCTCTTTTGGGGATTTGGATTCCTTTTAAGCGCAGTCGGCCATCTGGGTGCCTTTTAAGCTTCCCGGGGGTGTGTGGGTGCGTGTGCGCGTTTTGGCTGATTGTACTGTATGTTTTTGCGATGAGGGTTAATGATAGAATGGTAAGAACTTTATATCGATAGGAATAGTAAGCGCTATGGTGTTATTGTCATACTGCTACTGGCAGTGTTGATATTAGTAGCTGTAGTCCCGGCACTAGCATCCATCCATTCATTGTGTGCAGCTTATTCGGGGTTGTGTTTTAGCAGGGAAACCCACACTTCCCTCTCCCCAGCCACTTCCTCCAGCTCTTCTGGGGAAATTTCCCAGGCCGGCCGGGAGACAAAGTCCCTCGGGCGCGTCCTGGGCGGGCCCCGGGGCCTCCTGATGGTGGGACGTGCCCAGAACACCTCGCCAGGGAGGCGTCCATGAGGCATCCTAAGCAGACGGCCGAGCCACCTCATCGGGCTCCTCTCGATGTGTAGGAGCAGCGGCTCGACTCTGAGTCGCTCCCGGATGACCGAGCGTCTCACCCTCGTCTCAAAGTGAGAGCCCGGACGCACTGCAGAGGGAACTCATTTCGGCCACTCGTTGTATAGTAGTAAACTAGTAGTAGTAGTACAAAAATAATAACAGTAGTAGGGGTAGTAGTGGTGGTGGTGGTAGCAGTACTGGTAGTAGTAGTAGTACTAGTAGAAAAAGCCGTGCAGGAATATCTGTAACATTACTCTATTAAGCAATATGAAGAGTATTGCCAGCAGTAGTAGCAGTAGTATCAATCATTGTACTTGTCTCTCGCCTGCTAGTTTCTCACCTGCTCTCTGATTGGCTTCTGCGCGCTCACCTGACTTTCCGGCTGAGCGCGTCGGCCAACGGCGTCCGGCTCCGCCTCCCTGCCGTCCGGACCGAAAGGCCCGGCCCCCTCGTCCGGGTCTTCCGGGTAGATGACGGCCGTGTCGCTGCGCCAAAGGTACTCGTGCGCCCATGGCCCTGAAAGTCCGAAAGCAACACGACCATTCATGCCGATGTTACGCATCCGGAGCTCAACAAAAGAGTCGCAAGCACGAGTGGGCGTGGGCTTTGAACAGGGGACGGTCAAATCTTTCCCTTCTATTTTCAATGCGCCCCCTACTTCAGCTGCTGCTGCTGCTGCTGCTGCTGCTGTTTGCATCTATGTAGCGTATACTGTACTTGTGTCTCCAGTGTTAGTGCGGCGTCTGTCAGGGCCTCCAAAGCCCGCTCTGCTGGCCTGAACATTATCAAAAGCACTGACCTGCATTTATAACTTTGTGTCGTATAAATTGGTCAAATATTGTGTCAAATTATTTCCAACAGTCGTTTGCGGGTGAGCATTTTTGGGGCGGCGGTCCAATCAGATTTCAGTTTCCGATGCAGGATTGCAGGCCCCGTATAACCGAAACGACGTGGCAGATTTGACTTTTTTTTTAAGATATGTGTATATAAGCCTACTGGTCAAGCACGATGAAACGGAGGTCGTTTCTGTTGTTTTTCTTTCTGCAGCGTTACTGATTTGAAGATGCCATTGTGAAATGGATTTGGATCTGCAGAGCGCAACATGAGATGGATGAATTCTTCTCTTTCCACAGTAGTCATCAAAAGTTGTGACGAAGTCGTTTTGACGAGCGCTGCCACATACGACGTATTCTTGCCAAATAAATGTTCCTCCGTCGTAAATGTTGATGTGCGAAAGGGCTTGGCGGAGGCGTTGCCATGGCAACTCACCATGCGTTTGTCCATCGTCTCCTTCACTTTGTCGTTGGTCTCTTGAAGTCGCGACGTCATCATCCGACACTGGAGGGGGAGGTGCTTATTAACAATATACCGTGACATCATTGCACTGTGCCTGTGCGTGCGTGTGCGAGAGAAAGAGAGAGAGCATCTGTATACTCCAAAAATGCGAATGAATATATTTTGAATCTTTGGCACGCGACCGTGTGTAAATGTATGTGTGTCGTGCGTGTGCATGTGTGTGCCTGTCACACACACGCGCACACACACGCACACGCACACAGGTTCCGGGAAGATTTGCAGAAGTGAAAGTGCTGACGCAGGAAGTGTGAAAAAGTTCAAGTCATCCAGTTGCCGTGAGGCCAGCACTCTTGCCGTCCACTGGCGGGCCGGGTCGAACGTGATTTGTCCTCACGTGGACGTCGGGCGGGCGCACCTTGGCAACTGCTTGCTCAAGGCCACGCCCGGCCTGCTTTGCAATCCTTTGGGATTTGTCATTACCGTTACTTTTTCTTCTTTCCTTTCAAATTTCATTTTTACATTCGCTTAGTTGTGATTACTTTTTAGAGTCACTCTTTACTTTTTCAACAATGCTTCATTTTAGTGTACTTTCACTATGATTTGTGTTGTGTTTTTCTTTCAATATTTGTAGTATTTGTATTTGCAAGATCAAAAAAGGTCAGCGATATTGCATAATAAAGTCAAGCAAACTACAATTGTCAAACAGCCGACCTCGGTCCGTGGTCTGTGGCTACGGACGCCATTTCATGTCGAATGAACCCCGAAAGCTATTGATCGGCAAAGAGGAAAACGACATCAGCGGGCTCGAAGCAACTGATATTGAAACACAAAAGGTGGAACGACACGTGTAGACACACAACATAACAAGACTCACGGGCATGTCGTTATTTATCCTCGGCAGACAACATCTAGTGTTGCCTCAAGTAATGGAGCAGTAGAAGAAGTCAATCCTTCTTCATTTGTGTTCGCATGACCGCATGATACAGTACTGCCTCCTGGTGGCCAAAACAGGCACACACAGCAGAAGGAGCAGCACAATGAATCGCAGCATGAATATACCGTATGTGTGTCTCAATCGTCCCTCCTCGACGAGAGGAGCTAACGCGCAAATAGAAATCAACAAAGGAGATTGGGCCGACACGTCAATCAACTTGGACTCTGTCAGCCAATCAGAGCAGCGCAGCAGCGGCGCAGCGCGGGCGTGGTCGGTGACTCGGCCCCAACAGGAAGCACAAGTACGAGCGTGCCGCGTGCGGCCTTGTTGTCGCCGCCCGATCATCGATTGACCTCCTTCCGCCCGCCTGTCACGTCGTGCCCGCGTTCACGTGCTGACACGCTAACACGGCTAGCATCATCACTGCATGCATTCACACGCTAACAGGCCAAAAGAAAAACCAGGGCGAGGGGGGGCGGGTCAACGCGTCTCGTCGTTGTTTGATTGACAACCCTACCGAGCGCTTGTCATTATGCCATGTGTAGGTCGGGTGGTGATCGTGAGGTGGGGGCGGGGGGCTGATGTATCCCGCATGGGTGCACAATGAGCGGGAGGGGGAGGCGGTGTTGGGGCGGTGAGGAATGTTGGCAAAGAGGACGCATGCTAACCGTGTTTGACAAGACACACAAAAGACACCCCCCGTAACCTCCACACAACACTTTACTGACGAGTCGGACGAGCGCAAACCCGGGCTGCGCTGCGCGCCACGGACACTCGACCGGTCCTGCGGCTGACCGTCGGCAGCATCGTCGCCGCGCCAGAAGGCTGACTCGGGCTGCTGACTGGGACGCTTGACGGGTTTGGCCGCGTACGGTCGTGGGACCTTCATCCACTTCCATCAGCTATTGATTGTTGTGTGCACGCGAGTGCGCGACCTTGCCGGAGGAGCTCGGCCAATCCGACGTATTTGTACGAGTGAGGAAGGGAGGGGCCGGGCCGGTGCTGCCGCGCGCAAGGCTCGGGTTGGCGTTCATCGGGCCAGTCGCAACTAGTGGCGAAGGCATCTTGAATCTCCTTCGCGATTCCCGTTGGACGAGGCGGGCGAGGCCCCCGAAAAGTGAGATCCGCTCGCCAAATGGCGACAGCGCCGACGTCCGACGCTTTGTCGTTTGGGAGGGCGGCCGCTCAACCAAAGTTGGCACGTACCGTCTAAGCTGAAGATTTTGCGGCTGGCCACATGGTCGAGATACTGAAGGCTCCTGTTGCCGCATCATCTGTGGCCAAAAGAGGTCACAGTCCGAAGCGCGAGGAGCAGCGACGGTGGAAAAGCAAGCGCTCAACAAGTGTCCGGCCATCTCCATGCCACAAGAAGGCGAGCCGCATGCGTGGCTTCTCTTTCGCCGCATCCTTTTCCATCTGGTGTCAAATATTCAAATTGCCACTTGGCCTTTGAGATGGACGGCGAGGCACTCGGCCCGACATCCAAACCAGGAGAGCATGTCCATCTTCCAGCGAGGCTCCTGCGAGGAAATATTTCACCTGATTTGCGGTGCCAGGCAGGCTGCATGCGTGCATTGCTCTTGCGACGCCCCAACAAGGAGCAGGGACCTTCCCAAAGCAGCAAACGCAAAACTTGGACATGTCATCGTTGCTCGAGGGACTTCAAGCCTGTCCAATCAGGTTGCAAGGCGCTACTTGTCAACACGACCTTCCTTTTCTTATTTCTGTCAAAGTGGCCGGCCGCTCAGTGTCGGCAGGAAGACGCAACCGCCTCTCTAGTTGACGCTTGTCACAGCCCGAGCGCATGCACGAGCGAGTTGGGCCACCACCACAGGTTACCCTACCAGTCAGGCAAAACGCAACACTGCTTAACAGTGCTTAACTGCTACTTGGATGGGTCATGTAACACACACGCGCACGCACGCACGCATGTCAGGAAGTTGCACTGAAGGATTATTCAGAATGATGATGATGATGATGATAATTAAAGTTTTAAACTTTGGCCAACTTGCAATTTCCATTTTTTGTGTTGTACATGAAGTGGACCGAGGAGGTTTCGCCCGTATCGACTTGTTTGTGCGTGCGTGTGCGTGTGCGTGTGCGTGTTACCGTTACCGTTCTTCCTACGCGGGTTGGCTTGTTTTCTCCTCTGGAAGCGCGCGCGCTCCTCCATGTCTGCTCCACACACGCGCGCACGCAGGCAGGGGCGCGCGCACGCGCACGCCTCCGGTACCGGAGGTCCGGCAGCTTTGGGTCCGTCCGGGTCCCGTCGTGAGCGCACCCAAGCGTCACCTTCGGCTCGGTCCGGTGTAGAGCGCGCGCACACCCGCCCGCCCGCGTCCACGACGCCCGAACAATGAGGGCGGACGGCAGACGCCCCCCACCCCCACCCCACCAACTTTGGCCCCGCCCCCTCCCCATGCGGATAGCGGAGGAGGGGTCACGCACACGGTGGTCCCTGGGGAGGGGAGGAAAGGAGAGGAGAGGAGAGGAGAGGAGAGGAGAGGAGAGGAGAGGAGAGGAGAGGAGAGGAGAGGAGAGGAGAGGAGAGGAGAGGAGAGGAGAGGAGAGGAGAGGAGAGGAGAGGACGTGCGCCGTGTGCAAGAGCGGCCGCCGTCAGCCGTCAGCCGTCAGCCGTACTTGAGTGACAGCGCATCGGCCGCGCGAAGCTTCCTGCCCACGCTCGCTGCGGCTCAGATAAGGTCCAAGGGGTCAGATAGCGGCCCGGGCAGGAAGCGCACGTGAAAAAAAGAGGCAAAAAATAGACGCGCAAGAAAGTCATGTCAAGAAAGTGTCAAAGAGAAAAGCTGAAAAGCCAGAGGCAGCTCCAAAAAAGCCAAGACCAAGGCCATCCAGTCCAAGCAAGCAGCGCATTTTGCAAAAGAAGATTTCCGAGTTGGTTGGCCACCAAAAGGAATTAAGGCCGAGCTGCCTCACTCTTGCTCGGCTTCTTTTGGCGTTTTTTGGCAAACAAAGGCAAAGGGTCACGTTTGTGCCTGGCATGTTCGCTTTCACACACACACACACACACACACACACACTCAAAAGCAAGAACTAAAACACGCTAGTTGGCTTTTTCATCACTTTCGCTTTTGCGAAAATGCGTCTTGGCCCTCATGCACCTTTTCCCGCTCAAGTCGACTGCATGGCAAATAACGCAGAAGAAGAACCAAACGCTCGTTGGGATCATGAGCTGCTGGAGAAAAGCCTTCAAGTGGCCGATCTCGCTGCCGTTCTTTTCTCGTCCCTTTCGGAGGACGCTTGGCCAATGGGGGGAGCCACGAAAAACAAGAGCAATGCCACAAAAACACAAACAAGAGAGCCCACATGAAAGCGGACAATTCCAAATTGCAAAACCATCTTAAATGCCGTCCCTGTGTGACCTGTATCTTTGCTGCTGTAACAATGAAAATTTCCCCACTGTGGGATCAATAAAGGCATTCTTATCTTATCTTATCTTATCTTAAATGCTTTTGGAAAGCAGAAAAAAAAAATTGGGGGACTCCACTCAAAAAATATCTTCTCTTGAGACATTTCCTCTTGAGAACACAACACTGTTTGAGTCCAAATAAAATGAGGCCACAACATGAGGTGTCAAACTCAAGGCCCGGGTGCCACCACATCATTTTCTGTGGCCCGCAAAAGCAAATCGTGGCTCAACGTCCACGAGCCTTGCTAAAATCACGACTAAAATGTCATTTGGGTATGGAGTAATGAGCATTTGCAATCATTTTATCTTACCCTTTTTACATGAACTTGAACAATAAGTGAACAGAAAGGCAGGATCGATGTACAAAAAATACCAACAAAAACAAAGAGCATTGGATGGTACAAACATTTATTAACCATGGGGAAATGATTCCAAAATAACAGAAGGCAATCATGGAAACGTAAACGGCGCAAAGGTGCAGAAAACTGCTGCAGCGGGTGGGGAGGGCCACAAATGGCAAATCCAAGTCCAGAACGTCAAAGGCCTGCCACAGTTTGGTTTGAGCCACGCACCGGTGCTTCTACTCGAGCAGCTGCCTGCAGGGGACACGAGCGCCCGCGCCCGCGCCCGCGCCCGCGCCCGCACCCGCGCCCGCGCCCGCGCCTGGCTCAAGCCAAGCTGCGGCAGGTCTTTGACTTTCTGCACCTGGATTTGCCACCTGCCGGCGGTCTTCTCAGGGTGCAGCTGCGGCCTTTTTCAAGGTGCTGAGCTGATCAGTCCGCAGGTGTGGAAGGAGGAGGAGGCGGCGTCAAGAACGTAGCGTGCGCTTCTGTACAGTAAAGCGGCCGACTTGCACAACCAATGTGTGTCTTTTGCATCTTGTGAGATGTGAAATGCAGCCAGGTGGATTTTCGCTGGCCGAATATCAGGATGCTTCTCGCGTGATCCCGGATCAGGAGAGTCGCCACCCCCCAGTGTGACTCGCCCCCCCACGCCCCTCCAGTGTGCATGTGTAAAGGGGCACATCTGGCCCAGCGCTCGACGTGCGAGTGCCTTGTGGTTCGGAGCTGAACTCGAGTCCTAGTGGCAGGGCGTCCCCGGGGACCACGCGCGGCTAGCTAGATCGGAGCGCCGGCAATATTTACAAATAGTGGGACGGCTGCCTCCGGCTCAGCATACGAGGGTCCCCCCACCCCTAAGGGTTGGCGGGGGTCTGGCCATCTGTCCCGGACTTCCTGCTGGGAAACTCGGCGGGGGCACAACGCTGATGGAGCCGAGCGGCTAATCCAGATGAGCTCCTAAAGTGAGAGCAGGTCACCGCAGGAGGCCCGCCACGGTAACAGCAGGAACGGCAGGCTACCGGCTACTCTCGGCGGGCTAACGGCTACTCTCGCCAGGCTAACGGCTACTCTCGTCGGGCTAACGGCTATTCTCGCCAGGCTAACGGCTACTCTCGCCAGGCTAACGGCTACTCTCAGCAGGCTAACGGCTACTGTCGGCAGGCTAAGGGCTACGCTCGGCAGGCTAACGGCTACTCTCGCCAGGCTAACGGCTAATCTCGGCAGGCTAAGAGCTGCTCTCGGCAGGCTAACGGCTACTCTCGCCAGGCTAAAGGCTACTCTTGGCAAGCTAACGGCTACTGTCGGCAGGCTAACGGCTACTCTCGCTCAACTGCAAGCGCAACATGAACAAATCGATGTTCGAATGAAGCAACGACTACTTGGATCGCAGATGAAGTGTCCCAAGATCTCGATTAGCTTCCAATACTCCAAATGTTCCACTTTCAGCTTCTTGACAGGAAACCTGGCCCTGTTTCTGTCGTCCTCCGTGAACGCAAATGATTCGCTTGGGCTTTTTCCCAAACAAGACATCTGCAAACATCAGCTTTGACTTTGATAAAGAATGAGCAACAAAAACCAAGAGAAAAGTACAAGCATTCGGTCAGCACTGACTGCTCATTGTGATTGTTTCTTGTGTGCTTTGTTTTGATCTGGTGGTCATTTGAAGGTTTGCCTTTTCATCTCATTGCGCTGCTGTGCATTGACAACAATTGGGATTCTGATTCTTGGCAAGTGTTCTTGGCAACGGAAAGCGTTCGGTGGCTCACTTCATTCAACGGGCTGCAGGTGATGCTAACTTCTGGCCACTGCAATGTGCCTCTGACCAATATGGGCCAAGTTTGCCAGATGGGCAAACAAGCAGCCTGCACGCAAATCACGACACGCCGGCACTTCTGCATGCGCCGCCCACCGAAATGATAAGAAAAAAAAGTGTCAAAGTACAAACGAGAATGCCAGGCTGCTGTTGAAACGAGCCGCCGACTCGCATGCTCCTCCTTCAACGTGAGAAACACAAAATGACCATAGTGTGAGAGACGTCTCATGGAGAAGGTTCGCATGCCAACCGCTCGCCTCTCCTCACATTCCCGGCAGATTCGGAGAAAAGGCCACCAGCCGGCCACTCAGTCAAACTGGCAGCGGCAAAGCAAAGAGTCCACTTTGCCCTTTTGGCTCCCACACCGCGCAGGGGTGGCGGTGAGGCGGTATCCCGCCGTGGTCGTCATGGGAACCCCAATGTCGTTGTCTCGCGGACCCGCTCTGACAGAGACGCCTCAATGGACGCTTTTGTGTCACCGAGCCGGCCGGAAGACCGGCGGGGTCCCGGGCCGCTCCAACGGAAACTGGCAGACGGGAGACATCCCGCCGCTGCGTCCTGTCGGTCGGTCCCGCTGAACCGCCGGCCGTCTGCCGATGGATGCGCGGGACAGGAGTTACAAGCGCAGCAACGCACACAAACACACGCAAACGCACGCATGCGCGCACACACAACCACGCCACAAGCCGACACACTTCCGGGCGTCCCCAATTTGGAAGCCGTGCAAACGTCTGGGGCCAGCGGGGCCTTTGGAGGTCAGCAGTGGCAACTTGTGGACTTACAGTGTCAAACATAAATAGTGCTCATCAGTGGAACACCCAAAATAAAAGGGAGGCAAAAAATAAAGTTATGGACTGTAAGCGTGCAAAAAAAAAAAAAATAATTGTGGGACCGCAAAACCGGAAGATGCTATTCATAGCCAGCGCTAACCAGCTAACGCTAACTTGTCAACATGAGTTTAAACTGATCTTTCGGACGTTAAGCCATCGTTCACATTTATCCCTTGGAGTTTTTGGCTTCGGGAAACGAATCAAGAATACGTCCTTCCTATGTGGACGGTCGTGGCGTCTGCCATCGTTTCTGCAAGTTCCATAGCAGTAGTGTTTACTCGGCCGGTTTCGAGGTAAACGGGCAGAAAACAAGCAGAAAGGAGTCGTCTAACAGGAGTCGTCTGCCGGCGCGCTTCTATGTTGACCCTCTTCCGGTTCACGATGTGATGTCACGCGGACTAAAAATAGCACTCGCTCGACATGCTATTACGACCCATTAGCTGACCAAAAACATGCCTGATACAATACACGAATCAAGCAGCACACTTACATGCATCAGATGGAAGAATAATCATGAATTTCAGGGTATAGACGATTACATAGACGGGGGAAAATCCACTTCCGCTTATACTTAGTCCAATTTTTTTTTTTTTTTTTTAAGTTTCCCGTTTAGCGTTTATCACTTGCAAAATGGGCGTCCGTCATTTGCGGATCGAGGGACCGGTCCGTCGGCTAGGTGGAATGCCCAACTCTGCTGTTTCCAAAGTCTGGGGTGCCCACCGCTGAGCCACGTAGGCAGGTGCAATTCCTAATCAGTCAGGCAAATAAAGGAGCGTTTAAGATTTCAAAAGCGATGAATCTCCAAGCGGTTACGATTTTCCGACAGCCGTCCCAAAATCGAGTTACAAAAATTCAGCAATCAGGACGTGTGTCGTCAGCTTTTAAAGCATTCAGCGATTCAAAGTAGGGCTTGGATTCCACGCAGGGTCCTGATTTTTAAGTGTGGTTATAAAATTGGGTAAAAAAATCACATGTAAGGATGTGTGACCTCGGGTTTAAAAATAGTTTGAAATATGAATAAGGTTATATTGTATTGTATTGTATTGTATTGTATTGTATTGTATTGTATGCGATCTCAAACGCCACGTGCACTTCTTGGTGTACACTTGAGTGTAGACCGCTGGGTGTTGCGTGGCTATTTGGATGGGGCCTTTATACTGTATTGTGCTCAAAAGGGAATAGTGGGTACGTTTAGATACAGCCTTGGTGCGTTTTTAGACTTGGGGTTGGCTCCCTCTGGTGGATAATAGTGCTTATTATCTATTTTTTCCAGGTTCGCGACACAGTATATGCGACTCCCGTATTTGAAAGTATTGTTTTTTGAAAGTAAGTTAAGTTGACCTTATCCGCTCATTTGGCACGGATCATGTCAATGTTGCAGTAGAAGCAGTGATGTTTACGGAAAGACATAGACATGGTTCAGTTGAGGTACCTTCAGCCTTGAATACCTAAACTTTTATTTTGAAGAGACCAGCAGCGGAAAACGCAGTCTGTCTCGCACTGCGCATGCGTCGAGCAGTGGCAGAGCGGTTTTTTTTTTTTTTTTTTTCCTTCCTTCGGCTAGCTACGTCGGCGGCTGGCAAGTGGCTCACTGTCGGATGGAAAAAGGCTAAATATTCGCCCACGGGAGACACGCTGGAGCTCCTGGAAACTTCGTCAAGCCTCGACGGAGCCGCACAATGCCAAAGGTTTGACTGAAAGGTAGGTAAAGTCCGTATTTGGGCGGAAAATCGTTGCCGAATTGATAGGAGAGTTATCGATAGGGAGGCGAGGCGAGGGGAGAGTCGGGAGTCAATGTAGGTCATTGTGGCTGTGGGCTGAGTCGAGCTTAACCGAAACGATCTTAACCGAACCCAATCTACGCGCCGCCGCACATCTAGCCGTCATAAGGACCTCCAAAGCAAACAAAACATGTGCCTCCCGACTTCTCCCAGGAAATAATGTGATGATGTCCATCATCCTTTCCAAGTTCAAACTGTGTTCATCCTGATCGTTTTGTTGTTTTTCTTAGATTCACACTAAACCGCGATAGTTTGACTTCCGCCTTGGGCAAAACAAAACAAAGAAATTCCCTCCTAGCATGAGAAAGTGCTTGACTGGATGTGCAGCAGAGGCCTCATTTTAAATGTAAAAATCGCAGACGATCAGATTAATGTGATCGCCAAAGGCAAAATTGTGTTCATAATTCAAATTTGACTCATAGTGCAGCCCAAACTGCACCTCATATGCCTAGGTTGTGTTGTTTATACACAACTGTTAAATAAATATGCAGTAAATAATACAATGAATATGTAGGTGCTACTGTGCACGCTTAATATGTGGCGTGGGAGTTCTGGAACTAATTGACTTTGAAATATACTACTGAAATATAATCTCGATAGGGCTGTGTGATTACGGTAAAACCAAAACAAAAAAACTCTTCATAGTGTCCCATCTCAATTATTATTGCATCTTATTTGCATATTCTGCCATGTTTGAGTGTTCTTTAATCCTGATCATATGAGATGAGATGCAGTCTGAGTAGAAGTATACATTTTGTTGAACAATCACATCAAGTTTTGCTGTTGTGCTAGGAGCTGTGTCTTCAGGTTAGCACCATGGAAGCCAGCAGCATCATCCACGTGCTCAACAAGAAGCTGGCCTTCCTCTCAGGTAGGCGCTCACGCTCGCCTGTTGCTCGCGTACAAATGTGACTGAAACGCGTGTGCTGTTGCGGTTGGAGGCGGCAAAGACCGTCGCAGTGGTCTGATCCTCAGCATCCCGCTGGGCTGCGACCAGACCAACATGGACGAGCTCAGCGACACGCTCGACTATCTGCTCAGCATACCCAGGTACCGCGCTGCAACAGAGCGCCCGCGACTTCCCAAAATGTAGTCGGAATCGCCCGCCAGAACGTAGATGTCAGCGCTTTCGACGCATGACTCGCAATGCGGCGGCCCACCACGTAACCAGGACGCGCATGACCGTACATTTGCTCACAATGTAGCAGTTGCACTCGCAGCACACCAGAATATAGTCAGGAGCACACGCGCCAACACCCGAACATAGCCGGTGCCAAAGCAGAACATAGCCAGTGTCGCGAGCACTCACAAGACAACGTGGCGTGCCGGCAACACTCCACTCGCAACACGCCAGAGCGTAACCAATACCTTCACCAGCACGTAGACAGGACAACACGTGCAATGGGGCAACTCCAAATGAAATGAATGCACGCATGCCAGCGTTGCAATTCCTTTTTGGCTTTTTCATGACGCTTTCTTTTTTATTTTATGAATGCAAATGTTTTCTTTCAGTTTGAGTTTGACCTATTCTGTTTCTTTTTGTGAACTCTAATGACCTTGGCGTGTGCGTGCGTCCATTAGTGAGAAGTGCAAGGCGCGAGGCTTCACCGTCATCGTGGACGGACGGCGCTCGCAGTGGAACACGGTCAAGACGGTGGTGCTCATGCTGCAGGTAAGTGCCTAGCTAGCTAGTGGCGCCAACGCGGGCGCGGCCTGGCTCACGGCAGCTCTTTCAGAACGTGATCCCGGCCGAGGTGTCGCTGGTGTGCGTGGTCAAGCCGGACGAGTTCTGGGACAAGAAGGTCACGCACTTCTGCTTCTGGAAGGAGAAGGACAGACTCGGCTTTGAGGTTGGACATGGCGAGCGCGCACGCGCATTTTGCTACTTTTCAGCATCAAGTTGCCCTGTGTGTAAAAGTGGGAGTCAAGTGTGAGAGAAATTGCACAGAATGTGCGGGAAGAGAGGGGAGGTGCGTGCGTGCGTGCGTGCGCGTGCGTGCAAGTGTCTGTTATTAAATGTGTGCGCGCGTGATAGCAGCACAACAACAACAAGCACGAGGAGAGTGTTTATCAGTGAGTGGTGGTCATGGTGACCCACTTTTTTGCATGCGTTGCTACGGCAACCGACCGGGCAGCGCATCTCAGGAAACGTTTCTCACTGGCGAACTGAATTGTGGCACTTCCCGTCAGGTGATCCTGGTTTCGGCCAATAAGCTGACGCGTTACATCGAACCCTCGCAGCTGACCGACGACTTCGGAGGAACTTTGGACTACGACCACGGCGACTGGCTCAGCAAGAGACTGGTGGCCGCCGCCTAACGTTCACAAGTACACTTAGGCCAGCCGCTTGTTACCGTGGCAACTCCACCTCCTTTCTGTTTGGTGTGCGCTCCTGTCAGGTGTTTGAGAAGTTCACCAAGGAGTCGACGTCGCTGCTGGACGAGCTGTCGATCATCAACGACAGCGACAAGAGCGCCGCCCTGGACAAGTCCGTGCTCACATGCAGGCGTGCGCGCGCGCGCACGCACGTACGTCCTGTGGTTTTGATGTGCGCATTTGTGTGCAGGTCTGCCGATGTCCTCCTGCCGTCCTTTGACCCGGAGACGGTCCTTCAGACGGGTAAGTAGCAGCTTAGCGTTTAGCACTGTTTGTCTGTGCAATGTTCCTGCATCCGTGTGTGTGTGTGTGTGTGCGTGCGTGCCTGTGTATTATTTTGTCTCTGATTTGTTTGTGTTCAGCGTTGTGTTTTTGTGTGTCTGTTGGTTGTGTTTGTGTATGTGTGTTAATGTATTTCATGCGTGTTAAAGGGGTCGTTGTTGCCTTTGGTGATGGTGCCACCCTCCTCCTTGGTCTCCGAGTGAAAGACAAGCAGACTTTCTGCTGTGTGTGCGCGTAGGTCACGAGTTGCTGTCCGAGCTCCAGCAGCGGCGCTTTAATGTCTCCGAGGGGGGAGGAGTCGGAGGAGGCGGCGGCGGCGGCGGCGGAGGAGGAGGACAAGGAGGTCAGGAAGCTCGTTTTGACGTTGGCACGCTAGCATTAGCGTGCTCACGCACGAACAAAAGCGCGCCACAACCACACACCGACACTTTGGCGCACTGTGGCCTAAGCAGGCAAAAGAATTGCATTGTTGTTGTTTTGCAGGGTACTCGTTTAGCTTTTTACCAGCAAGGCGTTTTTTGGTGGCGGTACGCCGCGCAGCAATCGGTCAGCGCGCTGCCCGCTTGTCACCGTCCTCCTTTTGCCCGCAGCGCCGACTTGGCGTCCGATGGAGGAGGAGCTTCTGGCTCAGCCTCAGGTCATGAAGCTTCTGGACTCGCTGAGGGAAAAGTACACGCGCTACCAGGAAGTTTGCCGGCAACGCAGCAAGCGCTCGCAGATACACGACGTGCACGCCAAAGTCATGCAGGTGATTGCACGCGCACGCCGGTCGGCCGTCTCGGAGGCCGGCCCGGTCATCGCTGCAATTACCATCGGCCGAGTTATAATATTAATCCTAATACATTTTGGTCAAAAACAAAGTACAATCATTCAAGAATAAATATAAATAGGTAACAAATTGGCAATCATCACACAGGAAATGCATCTGCAAGTTTTGAAGTTTGATTTCAAAATGCAGACGTCCCCATTGAAGGTGATGGAAAGCAAAATTAGAGAAACAATTGTCACACTCACAAAGGGAAAAGGTGCAATTAAAATGAGAAATGAAGTGTGTGCGTGCGTGCGTGCGTGTGCGCGCGCTAGGTGGTGACGTGGCTGCAGGGTCCGGGCTCGGAGCTGCTGAAGACCCAGCAGGCCATCGGGGACTCCATACGGGCGGCGCAGGCGCTGCAGCAGAAGCATGAAGAGATCGAGAGTCAGCACAGCGTACGGCGAGCCGCGCGCGCCCGCCCACCCGCCCGCCCCCACGCACGACGCGGCGCTTGTCGCCCTCCCGCGTAACGCTCGCTTGTCGCCCGACAGGAATGGTTTGCCGTGTACGTGGAGCTGAACCAGCAGATCGGCGTCCTGCTCAGCGGCGGAGACGACGACGAGGAAGAAGCCGGCGAGCTGAAGGCGCTGCAGCGGCAGCTCAGCGACGTCTGCTACCAGCAGGCGGCGCAGCTGGAGAGCCGGCAGAACGTCCTGCAGGCCGCGCACGCCTTCCACGCCGCCGCGCAGGAGGTGAGCCGCCCAGCTTATTTTAGCTTAGCTTACTTTAGCTTAGCTTATCTTAGCTTTGGTCTGTTGGATCTTGGCTTACTTTTGCCACCTGTGCTTTAGTGTAGCCGTGGCGCATTTCTTCTTTGAACCTTTGGTTAGCTATTTGGGTTTGTGTATTTGCTTCATTTTGGCTTAGTTGACCTCAGCCATCCACGTTTCAAGTAGCCAGCTCAGCTAGCTAACCTTGTACCTTAGCAAAGCTTAGTTTGACTTAGTTTATCTTAGCTTAGTTGAGTTACCAGAGCTTAGCTTATCTTGTTTTCATTTGGCCGTTTTAGTGTATTTGCTGTATTTTACCTTTGCCTTCTTGAGCCATCTTAGTTTAGTGTTATGGCTCTTAGCTTTGCGGAGCTTTTTTTTTTTTTTTTTAATCTTATCGCAGTGTCGCTGTTTTGAGCCCGCCCAGTTTCATTCCTTTGAGCGCATTTTAGTCGAGCCATTGGCGTTGCGCTCAAGAGCACGCTGCCCGAGACCAAGACGTGCCCGAGACCAGCGCTCACCGAGACCGAGACAAGTCACGTAACCTGCAAACGGCAGTCGGTTTAGAAATGGACGTTTTCGCGAGGGTTCTTTCGCGAGGCAGTCTTAGCGTAGTTTAGCTTCCTTTCCTACTTTAGCGTCACAAGTCTTAGCTTAGCGTTGCTTTCGTCCACTTGGCTTCGTCTCAGTTTTGTTTTACTCTCTCTTTGCTTTTCTACATATTGACGAGAGTTGTCTTAGCGTGTAGCATGACGGCGCTGATGTTGCGTTTGCTGCGGTTAGCTGTCCCAGCAGCTGGACGCGCTCCTGGGCATGCTGTGCGCCGACGTGGCCCCGGCGGACGGCTCGCAAATCCAACACAACCTCAAGCTGCTGGAGGAGAAGCTGCAGAGCGTCGGTGCGTACCTGGCCAAATCGCGCTACGCGCCCTCGTGCTACTTCCTGTGCTGACTCCTCCCCTTTGCACGTGAGCAGAGGCGGGGCTGGCGTCGCTGCGCCAGAAGGGGGCGCTGCTGCTGGAGCAAACGTGCGCCGACGACGGCGAGAACGCGGCGGCCGAGCGGGGGGACAACGCGCAGCAGATCCGCGACGTCATGGACGACATGCAGCTGAGGAAGCAGAGGTGAATGGCTGCTAACGCCTATGCTAACGCATGCTAAGGCAGGCGACTGCGTGTGAAACATGCCAGCAGAGCTGAACACATGCTCATGTGCCCAATAAGTAAGCATGCTATAATGGGAGCGATACAATTTCCAATGACTTGAATGTTTCTAGAGAGAATGTTTCTTTTTACGCTTAATATCACCCAAAATGCTCCAAAGTCAATTCCACACCGTAACCTGGGCTTCAAGGCCTTCTTTGAAACCTAGCACCGGATGCAAACCTTAACCCTAACCCTAACCCTAACCCTAACCCTTGCTTGATAAGTTTCAGAGTGTACCTAATAAAGTGACACCTGTGTGTGTGAGCGCAGGTGTGAGGACATGGTGGACGTGCGTCGTCTGAAGATGCTTCAGATGGTTCAGTTGTTCAAATGTGAAGAAGACGCCTTACAGGTCAGATGGGCTCACGTGAGCGGGATGACATCATGTGCGGGCGTGTGCGATGACGCGTGTGTGTGCGCGCAGGCTGTGGATTGGCTCTGCGAGCTGCTGGACGCGCTGCTGAAGACGCACGTGCGACTCGGAGACGACGCCCGTGACACCAAAGTCTTGATGGACAAACACAAGAAGTTCGTGGACGTGGCGCAGGTCAGACAGGAAGTGGCCACGCGCCAAACAAACTTCCCCCCCCCCCCCCAAGCCCCCCGCCTCATGGCGGCTGTGAAAGAGTGAGTGAGTGAGTGCGTGCGTGCGATCCTGTGAGAGTGTGTGCACGTTGGTGCGTGTGCACGTTTGCAGGCGTGCGCGATGGCTGACGTGCGTGCGTTGCAGAGCACGTACGACTACGGGCGGCAGCTGCTGCAGGCCACAGTGGTGCTGTGCCAGTCGCTGCGCTGCGCCACGCGCTCGTCCGGCGACACGCTTCCTCGACTCAACCGCGTGTGGAAACAGTTTGCCGTTAGCGCCGACGAGCGCCAACACCGACTGCAGCTCGCCCTCGCCTTCCACCAGCACGCCGACGTGGTCAGCACGCACACGCACGCACGCACACGGGGGTGGTCAACAGGCTTTGCTTAGGGTCTCTCTCGGCGGTTTGGGCTCTTGTCCTCACTTGAATTCATGCTCGGCCAATGAAAAGCTCACCTTTTTCCCCATCTCGTCTTCAAAAAGACTCCTTTTGTTTGGGATGAAGTGCTTTGGTAAAGAAATGAATCCAAATACAGTTGCTACTTCCCTTCAAGCGCACCCAAAATCATGAGCAAATGATATTAAAGCAAACAATGAAACCATTTGAAGTAGAAACTCTCAATGAGGTCATCAAGCCTCGAGGTTCAGCTAAAGACAGACAAAATGGAAGGACCACGCAGCCAAGGCAGAACCCCAAAGGGGGAAGCCGTCGAAGCATTGGAGGTTTGCTCAAGGGCATTTGGACCTTCCCCGTCTCCGTGTTCATTCTTTCCCTTTGAGCAGCACTTGATGCGGAAATTGCAATTCACATACTTCAGACAACAGACCTCCCGTCTCCCTGACGCATGTGTACGTGTTGCAGGTGTTACAGGATGAGCACGTAGAGGCGGAGTCTCTGGATGAGGTGGACGCTTCCGCAAAGGCTCTGCTGGACAGACTCGGCATGCCCGTCATCTTCCCCGACGGGTTCGTGCACGCGCGCTCGCCACGCACACACACGCTGGTGTACCAACAGAGGGGGCCGCATGTCAACATATGTACTAACAAAGGAGAACACACGCTAACCTGGGTGACCACATGCTAACTTGCGTCACGGACGGATGCCCATTTTGGGGACGGAGGACGAGAAGTTTTTGAAAAAAGACGGACTGAGCAAGGACAAGTGTGGGTTTTCATCCATCCCTAACCTGGTCAAATACCGACTGATGTGTTGTGTTCTTAAAAAAACAACAACAAAAAAGACCACTGTTGTCTTCTGGGTCAGGTTAGGGTTAAACCCTAACCTGACCCAGAAGTGGAAGTCTTTCGTTCTCCTCCTAGAATAACATTGCATTATTTTTAAATCATTATTTTATTGCAAAATAACGCAATCGAAACTGAAAGGACATTGCATTATAACACAATAAAACGCAATAGTAGTGTGTTATAACGCAATCTTAAATATTGTTGTGATGTTCTCTGGCCCTGGCCTTGACTTGAAAGCATAATTGAAGACCCTAAGCCAACTCACATACACTGACTGATTGTCCGATGTGCGTGCGTTAGGAGCGAGCAGCGTTTCGGCACCTCGGGCGGCGGCGACGATGCGGCGGCGGCGGCCGAGTGCGTTCGAGAGCGCCTCCTTCTGGTGGAGGAGCGCCGGCTGCAACTTCAGGAGGCGCAGCTGGGCGGCGAGCCTCGCCCTCAGGAAGAGGCGCTTCACGCCGCCCTCGATGTTATCGGGGAGGAGCCGGGTGAGAAGGAAGAGGACGATGGCCCGGACCCCCAGGAGGCCCCGGACCTACGGGAGGAAAACATGCTCCAATGCTGAGTGATTGGCGCTCGTTAGCCCAGGAAGCTTACTGATGCTAACAGTTTCTTTGTAACTTCTGGCTTGAAGACATCCCCAGCATGCTCCTTGTTCCCGCATGTGCTCTCCAACACAAGACTTTTAGTTAAAAAAACAAAACAAAGAAAAAATAATTTATTTTACTTTTTTTTTTCTTACTTTTTTTTAAGCAAACCTGAAGCTTTACTCGCTGCTGCTGAATGTGTCTGCTGTGTCTCCTCTCCTCAATTAATTGTTCTTGACGTCATTCATCATGCCGTGGTCCAAATATACTTTTTCAAGTTTCAGCCTTTTTGTCCATTTTATTATTGCAATGCTCACTTTCAGCTCATTGTGATTCTCAAGTGAGATGTACTTGTATTTGGGTTCTGAGTAATGCAGAGGGCTTCCACTTCTGAAATAGCAAATCTGCCCAAATGATCTTGAATAATATTGCTCTTGGCACTGCTCCTGTTGCTCATCATTTCTCACAAGTAGGACGCATAAGCATCAATTGGCAACACTTTCTTCGCCTAATTCTCACAGCCTTCACCTTTTCAAATAATGACTCCAATATTCTTAGAAAATCATAATGTCCTGTCACGGGTGAGAGCTATTTTTCCGAAGACGCCCGCCGGCTCATCATGCGCTCCTTGTGGGGGCCACGGCCGCGTTGGTGAGCCCTGCTCAAGTTCGGGTCCTCCAACTACTCGCCAGTTACCAGATTCGGGTCACAATCTGCTTTGGTCAAAGCAGCCCAACGATCAACGACTCCAAAAGGAGACACGCAGACCAGATACTGTTTTTCTGATCTCGACCTTCCCGACACTTAATTCCAAAAGCAAAGAATTCAAGCACAAATAGAACAAATGAACGCTCCACCGAAATCGAAGGCTTTGTTAAAAGTCCGCTGGGTAGTTCCGTTGAAATAGAAAAAAAAAAAAAAATTCAGGCACCGATACAAGGCACTTGTGTGGAGTGAAAATGAACGGAGTGTGGATTGGAGTGTATATTATTTTCTTTTTTGTCAACTGAAGGGTACAGTTGCAACTTATCGGCTAGTCGTGTTTGGAGTGGAGCGTGAGACCGACGTCAGGGTGACGTAATCAACAGGCGACCGCATCGGCGTCGTTCTTGGAAAATGAGAGAAATGAAACTGTTGAGTTTTAAAACGCCAGAAGATATGTCGTGTGTTAATGAAGATTTATTTGCTCACATTAGAGTGACTTTATAAAAGGCCTTGGACATCTTGACCCCTCGCTTCAGAGCAGACAACGACAAGCTAAGAGTGAGCAGCACAACTGCGCATCTGTCAGGGTGTGACTCAGAAAAGCAGCCAAAAGATTTTTCCAAGCAATTACTTGTCTGAGTGCACAGCGGGTTTTTTTTGCCGCACTTCCATTAAGAAGCCGAAACGCGACCACTAATGTCAGTTGTCAGGATGGCCGAGCGGTCTAAGGCGCCAGACTCAAGGTTGAAACCTTCTCGCCGACGGGAATTCTGGTCTCCGAATGGAGGCGTGGGTTCGAATCCCACTTCTGACAAGACCTTTTTGTTCGTCTTTCAACATTGCAAATCTCGCAAAATTGACGATGAAAACCTTCTCGCCACATTTTTGATTTGTTTCAAGGCAAAGATATTTTCTTTGAAGCCTGCTTGATTATCACGTGTATTGTGTTTGTGCTACATCCATATTTATTTAGGTGACATACATACACAGGACAACTTTATTTATATAGCGCATTTCATAACAGCTGCAGATGTAACAAAGCACTTTACATTAACAACATGACAATAATACAACAACAACGACAGTGAAATCAATAAATTAACAGACAAATGAATGACACTCGACACCGGAAAACAGCAGAAACGCGTCAGTCTCACGTCGGGTCAAAAGCCAAAGAATAGAAATGTTTTCTTCAAAACGAGTTTGACAAATGGACAGAGAGGGAGGGGGCTTGCGTAACATTTAATGGAAGGTCATTCCAGATGGAAGGACCGGCAACAGAAAAAGCCGGATGATGATCCCCTCTGAGGCTCCGCTTCGTCCTCGGCACCTCAAGCAGCGCCTGGTCCGCCGACCGGAGGCACCGGGCAGGTGCGTAAGGGTGGAGGAGCTCAGAGAGTTGCGCTGGGGCCCAGGCCACGCAAAGACTTGTCGACAAATAGAAGCATCTTCAAATGAACCCTAAAATGCACCAGGAGCCAGTGAAGGTTGTACCGTATTTGCACTTCCTTCTCTCATAAGATTTGGACTTAACCCTTACACCCAAGATTATTCCCATACACGCTGATACAATAACACCAATGATCAGACCAGCATCGGAATTAACTCGAATATTCATGAAAAACAACAAATAAAAACAAACATACAGTACCATACTTACCTTTGTAACATATAGTATGCTCTCATAGTCGTAATACATATTCTTGCTGAAACCGCGTCCTTGTATTTATCCTTACTTTGTTTTCAAAGTGGTTGATACCATGGCAGTTTTTTATAGTATGGAAAAATAATCATGATCGCAATATTACTATTGATATAGATCAGGGTAATCCATTTCATGATCAATATAATCCAAAGTCATGTATACTATACATGTTACTGTATAAACAATAACAACAATAATAATTACGGAATAGTTTTTTTCTGCTACACGCACGCGCGCACGCACGCACGCACGCACACACACACATACATACTATAAAATGTATACAAACAAACAAACGATCAAATTTATGATATAACTAATTATACATACTAAAATACATTTGATCTTTTTTTCGGATGATCATTTTATAAGAAAATATAATTTCATGAGTGTTAGTTGCACTGATGGTTGACGTCCACTAGATGCCAGTGTAGGAAGAGGAAACAACATCACACGGGGCACCCAACCACACACTCTGATGGCCTTCTTGTGGGAAGGTGACGGTGTGCCTAACGATATGTCCACTGAGAGAAGTTCTTTTGTTTCTCGTTTGGCTTTTGGGGATGTCAGCACAAAGAAGCTTTGAGTTTAAAAAAAAAACAACAACAACAAAAAAAAACAAGTACAGAGCAGGAAGTAGATCTTGTGGCTGCAATGGACACACATTGGACCTTACGCTTAGCATACTAGCATGTAGCTCAAATGCTAACGCGTGGACATGAACAGTGAAGTCGGACAACAAACTCTTTCCTGTCCACGTCGCCGCCAAGCGTCATCCAAGTCAAGCCAAGCCAAGCGAAAGGTGAGGAATTTTACTTTGTTTGACTTGTACTGGTTCCTGCTAGCTTAGCAGCATCCTGGCCGAATGTATGCAAAAACGCACGAAACACACACATATGCACACACAAACTAACACACTCACCCATACTAGAATGTGTGCGTCATGCACACGTTGCATTATATATCGCTGGCGTCGGGCCAAAACCTTGTACCCCCAAAATAGTCACTCTTCAGTTTGTTCAACCATTAGCGTCGCATCGGGAAAGAGGGCAAGCCATTTTCAACACTTTAGATTGGTCACTCATGTGTAACAATAACACCCACGCATGTGGACTGAGCAGTAGTAGAGAATTTTGAAAAAATCTGAAATTCACCCAAATGTGACTTAGGAGGTTTTGCGATATGACACCGCACGTGATGACGAGCGTGCAGAATTCATGACGGGTCTCGGGATCTTTGGGCTTTCAGCCACTTTTGTCTGGACCGATGTGGGGGGTGCGCTGAGCTAAAGTGAACTAGGCTCCACTCCAAGCTAAGTTAGGTGCGCGCCGAGTGCCGATGACAACGTCCAGTGAGCACCCCCATCCGGGCCCTTTTGTGCGGCAGGACTTGAACGTGACGCGACGAGCTCTTTTTGGAACATTCCAATGTGTCAGCAGGCCGGGGGGCTTGGGGGGTGGGAGTTGTGACAAGAGGGGTTCGGAGGGCCGTGAGGCAGGGGGAGGGCTCCATCCCACGACTACCTGCCCAACCACTCAGGAGGCCTTCAAGGGGCCGACAAGTAGTGGCGCCACCTTAGCTGCCTCCCATTCAATTAAGAACCCCCGCGCCCCCCCCGCCCCCATGTGCTCCTGCCATGCTGATCAGAGGATTATACACACACAACACACGCTTTGTGGTCCACCTTACTTGTGTGTGTGTGTGTGTGTGTGTGTGTGCGTGCGCGGTGTCCCACAAGGCTTACAGCTGGAATCTTTTCTATTCAATCTGAATTGAGATATAAATGCTCCAATGTGCGTGCGTGAATTGCAAGTAGATTGGAAGCCGTTGTCTGCCACTTTTGTTGCATTTTGTGAAGTCGTCCATGACACACGAGCGCTTCATTCAACAGCGGTGACGGTGTTGTTGTGCGCGCGTACGCGCGCCGGCTGGAGCGGGCGTCTTTTAATTGGCCGCGGTGTTCAAAAGCCGGCGCAATTAGCCAGCGGAAAGAAAGCAACGGTGACTTTGACAGGTCCAAATGAGCGCCATCATTAGCGCGCCGCCAGCTAAGTCGCTTTCACAAAGCGCCGCTTGAATGCGTCCGCCCATCGTCATCGTCAGCCGCTTCCCATATGCCGATGACATCATCAGAGAGCAACAGGCGGCCCTGTCGGCTCTGACCTCAGCCAATCGGCAGCCGGGAGAAAGTCACGCGCCAGAAAAGACAAACAAATGATCATGCTGGGGAATCAAACCCACTTTGGTGGCGGTGCGCCCTCTTCATTTCCCGGGATTTGCCGGGATCGATGCGTGTTAGTCCCAAGCATTTTTTGCCTTGCGTAAAAAAGCTTGAAGAGACGGCGCGGCGCGGCGTGTCGGCGGAACATCCCGTCAGACCTCCAAAGTAAACGCAGGCGCTACCGCAACAGTCCCACTTGATAAAGAAGCACGCACAAGGTAGTTTGAGCGTCCGAGGCCGAGCGAGCCGAGTGTTGGACGGGCCCGCTTGTATTTTCGAGGCCCGACTTCGCCGTGCGGGCCGGCAGCCTCGATTCCGGAATACAAACCTCACGTGCGCTGTCGTCTGTTGATGGCGTTTTACAAAATGCAAACGGAAAGTCGTCTGACGGCCGTTCAAGGCGGCGAGAGGCGCGAGTCAAAGTGACTTGCCGCTGAGTCTTTTGTCGGTCGGCGCTGTTGAAATGAACGCCGATCGGCCGCATACCGGCAGTGTCCATGTGTTCCTCCGGCGTTTGTGTGTGTGTGTGTGTGTGTGTGTGTGTGTGTTTTTTCTCCACAATTTCGGTCAGCCCGTCGGCGGCCTTTGCCGCTACGCCGGCGATGGCATGAAGCCGCCAATGTTTGGAGCGAAGCCTTTTGTTCGCGGAAGCTAGCCTGCGTGCGTTGCATTCAAACGCCCGTCATTAGTTTTGTCGTGTGTCCACTCTGACGGCGTCTGTCGGCTCCATTTTGTTGCATTTTTGTTGGGCTCGCACTGATCCACATCTTTTAGCCTTGTCCACTTATGTCGATCACAATGTTTTGTACACATATCAAATGTGCAAGTAATTGTGGCCTAACTACAGAAATGAGGAGAAACAGAAAAAATTGGTTTTCAAAAAGTTTGAATTCATTAAGAATGAGATTAGTCACAGTAAAAGTGTCCACCGCTCGGTCATAATCGTCTGTCGATGTTTTTCTCCGCAAATCTCTCCGAATGTACTTTTTGTTTCTGTTTTGGGGCGATTACTTGGACTTTGGATTTTGTCCCCTTGGGTTTCACGCAGATTTTCTGGACGGGATTTCTCAGTTTCAAATTGCGCCAGAACATTTTGCTAACATTTGGACTTTGCCGCACCGGAAGTGCAGCGGCACGTTGCTCTTTAATCACCAGCCAATTTCTTTGCGTCTCCCTCGTGGAAGCGCGGAACCGACTGAGCCCCCCCTTAAGCACCCCGCTCGTAGCCCGCCCCCGCGCCCCTCCCCGTCCTAGCTGTCAGCGCTACAACAATGGCGCAGCATTAGCATGCTAATGAGGCCGACAGGTGGCCAGTCCACGTCTCAATTAAAGAGCTCGTTAGACAGCAAAGTTAAGCGACAGCACTTTTTTGCATTTCGGCCGCAACAAATGCGTGTGCGTGCGTGTGAGTGACAGGCCGAAGGAAGTGAGACGGACGTGGCTAACGAGCGCATTGAAAGGTGCCCTTTCCTTGGGGGACGCCATTAAGTGGAGCGCAGAAATGTCCACAAATGACCAAAAGGCGACAAGCGGGACCACCGCGCAACAAAAGCGAGGCGAGACGTTTGCGCGTCTTCCTCCTGCCTGCCTGCCTGCCTGTCCTGCATGTGCACCAGCCCCCCCCCCCCCACACAAAGTCTTTTGCGAATGTGCCCCCAACTGCCCTGTGAACAAAGTCTTCCCGTGCAGCCAAAGTGGACAAATTCGCAAGTGTGAAATGAGTGACGATTTTAGCGTGGAACCAGAGACAAGATGCAAAACGCTGTCCATATTTGAATACCGCCCAACTCTGACGTACGCACAAAAGCACACAAATGGGGAAAGGAAAGTTTTGTGTAAGGCCAACTGTTGCTTTCACTCCAAAAGGACTTAGTTGTCCTCGCCTTTGATTCTTCTTTGAGCGTCTGCTCGTCTTGTCTTGTCACGTGCGTGCCTGCGTGCGTGTGTTGATTGGGTAGCACAATAAAGATGTAACACAACATGCTAATCACTTTGTAGCCACCACCAATTTACTGCTAATCCGCGTGGCCGCGTTCTCTGGACTGTGAAAATGGGGGCGTGCGTGCGTGTGCGCGCGCGCGCGTGACAACATGCGTCGCGCCGGGAGTTAATGGGGCGGGCGGCGGGCGTTGGACAAACGGGGTTATGTTCTGTCGTCGCGCACAATCGGTGACGGCGACACTGGACACAAAAAAAAAAATGTGTGTGAAAGATGGCGCCCCCCCCCCCCCCTCCCCCTTATGAATATGCTAATCCTTGTTTAGCATAGCTCGTTAATTAATGAGCCACAATGGCCCACTTCTTGGTCTCAGCCTCAGTCTCGGTCTTGTTGCGCTCGCACACTGACACCATTGGAGCATACTTTCAGTGTCATCAACGCTGGCTGTGTTTCGTGTTTAGACGCCCGCCAGCCCGCCGGCCCGCCGGCCCGCCCGCTCGCCCGCTCGCACTGCCGAGGCCACAAAGCGCGGCTGTTAGCGCGGGCCGGGTATTAACCTACATAACACACCGAGTGGACAACAAAAGACAACAAAAGCTGTCGGCCATGACTCACCTCTCAGGGACAACATGCCGCCCTTATTTAGCTGATCGTTAGCCTCATGCTAATGAGGACCAGTACAATAGCTTCAACGTTGTTTCTGGCGTGTGACGGCTAGCCCCGGCTTTGTGGGCTGTGAGCCTGTAATGCTTTTACCAATGCTAATGCTGGCGCGACTAACTGGTTATTTGGAGAGTTTGTCCACCAAGCCTTAAATGGATACTAGTTCAGCCTGGCCCCTTTACTAGGAGGCTGCTTAATGTTAGCACTTGCTAAATGTGCGCCAACTTGGCCAAGGCTTAGTGAGCTGATTTTGTGCTCATGCTTGTGCTTTTAACTAGATATGATCTTAGATCAGCCACTTTCTAAGCAGTTGGGAAATTCAAGAACTTGCGAAATGTTGCCCTCGGTTGAACTTTGACCGCGCACCCACCTCGGCGTGAAAGGACTCCACATGACCTCGTGCTCCACAATAGCGACGTTAGCATAAAAGAACAGTTAGCATTTGCAATAAACCAAAAGCGTCATCCAGGGCTGCACGATATTGGAAAAACACGCCACATGCGATATGGATCTTGACTTTAGAGATATGGATAGTATCGCGGTATTCAACATGTACTTAAACAAATGACCTTTTTATTATCTCATGAAAGAAGTCTTTCTTTTCCATGCGTTAAAATAAGCAAGCTCAATGTGTTCTTCGAGAGTTCATTGCATTGTAATTCCCTCAGGTGAGTATTGAGTGGCGATGCGCATTTAAAACAGAAGTCGAGCCAAACTTCTTTTCTTTTTTTTTTTCTTTTCAGAATATGTTCTATGCAGGCGGCATTCCGATGAATATGGCCTTTGCGGAATAAGAGTTAATCCGGCCGTTTTGAGCCATCTCCGGGGCGGCCATTTTGTCACTTCTGTCCACTGAAAACGACATCACACTTGCTCAGGGCTCAGGTAAGGACCAATCACAGCTCAGCTTCAGAAAACAGGTGAGGAGTGTGGAAGTCAACCTAGTGCTGGAGATAATTACAATGAGTGTGTATGAAAGGGCTGTGTGCTCATTAGGACCAATGAAGCCCCCCAGTGACCCCCCACGCGCCCCCGCCGCTTCATAGGAGGCAGCACTGCCAGGCCCGCCTTATTAGCACCCGCATGCTAAACCACACACTACGACTTTGAATGCATACGCTCAATAAATTCATTGCTACTATTTAAAAAAATAAAAATAAAAAAGTTAGTTCGCAAGCTTATTTGGAAGGTAATCCAATAAAATGAAGATTGACTTTTGACAAATGTTTTGTGTCCGACGGGTGCAAAGGCTAATTTCCTGAGCACGAGCTGTCTGGCGGCGACAGAGAATTCTCTTGATTGACAAGCACGCAAAAACACATCAGAATCAAACTCCAATTTGAAATTGCAATACAAACGCTTTCCATGAGCTTGTGCGTTTGTATTGTCTATTCATTTGATTTTAAGTCAGAGCGTCTTGTTATTGGGAAGCATTTCATTTTGCGATTTAATAGCAGTCTTTTTTTTCCTCATCACTCATTTCTTAAATTCATAGCATTGTTTTTTTACTCGTAGTATTATATGCAGCGATTTGGAGCTATTTATTTATTTACAATCTGGCTTTTTTGGGGCAGGATTTGAAAAAAACTGCATTGACCGCCATTTTTTTAATTCATTCATAATATTCATCCATGTATTCATATTTGTTTTATTTAAAGTAAAATTTGTTTTATTTGTTGAATCCATCCCGTTTCATTATTTATTCATACCATTCACTTGTATTTATACCATTTTGGTGCTTATTCGACTTATTTGACTATTTATCGCATTTATTTGTTTGGCTATTCACATTCAGCACTTCAAAATAATAAGGAGTATTCTTAATAGTCTTGGTCTAAAAATACACTAATTAGTGTTTATTTATATATATATATATATATATATATACACACGTATATGTATATGTCAAACTTTCTAATAACCACTCAAGTTGTTTTTGTGACTGTGATTGCTCAATGGTTTTCTATGCCTCAATAGGGTCAATATATTAGGAACAGCTGCGTTGTACCTAATCAAATGACCAAGAATGTGCAGGTGAAAGCGAGCAGTGGACGTTTGATTAAGAACAACAAGTGTCTAACTCCTTTTGTTGTGTGTGTGTGTGTGTGCGTGCGTGTGTGTGTCCACTTCAGGGTGCTCAAGACTTGGAGGACCACCCCCCCCCCCCCCCACCCCACTCCTCCCCAGAAGACAAGTCAGGTCCTCAAGTCAATTGTCCGCCGGGCGGGCAACAGAGGTGAGGAATGACGAGAAGATGGCAGGACTCTAAATCACGGCCGTTTGTGTGTTTTTTTTTGTTGTTTTTTTTTTTTTTTTACAGTGGTGAACATTCGATGGCGGCGTTGGTGGGAGGGGGGGGGGGGGCGTGATCTCCTAGTAGGTGGTCATCGCCGACCCGCATCCTGTGGCCTTTCTCCGCCGCCTTGTCGCTGAGACCTCCCTGCTAATTAGCCCCCCAGGAGGCGCTAAACGCGTCCGTGTGACTCTGTCGTCCACCGAGACGCCATTCAGGACGCCCCCCTCGACCCCCCCGCGCCGCCGCCCCTCTACATTTCATCACCGCCCCCTGGTTTTGTCCTGCTGTCTCCGTCCATCAATCTTGCCATTAGGCCTCCGAATTACGGAAACTGGCGGGACCGCCCCTTTCCAGACCCCCCCCCCCCCGCGACCCCCCCACACCAGTCTCATTAACCCCACCTGTTGCTGGCCACCGATGCTGGCCCCACCTCCTGAACAAGGTGGGGGGTGGGGGTTGGGGGGGCAGCACTTTGGGTGGTATGTTTCTTGTGGGGGGGCCACAAAGCCCCCTGTGTTCAGGCGGGCCCACAGGAGCTTGTTTTACAACAGGGGAGGGGCCGTCCTCAATGGGCCGATGATGTGAACCGCCCCGACCCCTTTCACGCTCACAAACACACCCCCCCACCCCCGTCCCTCCCAACAGTAACCCCCTGATCCCCCGAGACTCCCGCCTGCCAAAGCCCCCCCAAAAATGCTCCCACTGCTCTCCTCAGCTCACAAGGCTTCATATTCAAACTAAAATCATTTTGAGCATCAGAGTACGGTTTCAAGACGAGCTGAGGGCTCCGCGTTGTGAAATATTGACTTTTAAAAGCCAAACCTTGGCTTGAAAATCAGCAACTTGTGTTTGAAACCCTAACCCAGCCTTGAAACCCTAATTTGACGCCTTCAGCAAAACTTGCAATCCTGCATGTGTCTTGAAACCCTACCTTGAAACGCTGTGCCTCACTTGAAACCCTAACACTGAAATCCTAGGGTTAGGCTTTTAGGAGAAGGTTAGTCCGGATTTCAATTGAGGGTTTCCAGGTAGGGTGTCGAGACATAAGTAGGAGTTCAAGTCATGGTTAGGGTGCCAAATTTGGTCTGTGATGTCAAGGTGCAGTTTCAATCTAGGATTAAAGATGTCAAACTCAATCGACATCTAATCGACTATCAGAATAGTCACCAACAATTTTAGCATGTGAGAAATCGTTTAGCTTTGAATTGTCCAAGTCTTGCCATTTCTGTAGTCGTCCATGAAAGCAGACGCATTATCTTTTTGTGTTTTGTTTTGGGTGTTTTTTTTGTTGTTGTTTGTTTTTTCAAAATAAAACATTTGCAAACATCTGCTTTTACTTTGAGCCAAACTGAACAGCAATCCCTGTCGTCTGATATTGCGCAATTGTTGTTGTTGCTTTTTTTGTCACGAAGCAAAACCAAATCAACAACAATAATCGGCTCCTCATCGGGAACAAAATGATTTTTGCCATACACCGCAATGCAAAATCAAAAGTTATCCGATTATTTGATGAATTGATGGAATGATCGAGCCTAAAAAGATTTGCTGGTCCGGTTCGCATTTTGAACGAAGGTTTCAAGTGAGCCTTTGCAAGGATAAGGCGCCGCGCGTCTCGTTTAGCCGGGAATGCTAATTGTTGTGACTGCGTAATCGACGTCGGCTTGTTGCGGCCCCCCCTTGCCTGGCCTTGCCTGGCCTCGCCCCCTCCCCCCCAAAGACCCAGGCGGGCTCGGCCGCTCGATGCCGCGGCCCGGATTGGCCCGCCGGGAGGCGAGGACGACTTTGGTGGACTTTTTTCACGTTGACACCACGCGGCCGACGGCAAGCCATTTTGCCGCCTCGCATGTTGCGTCTGTCGATAAGCCTCCCATTCGGCTTCTTCCCTTTCTTGCGGTGCACATTTCACATGGAATCAATCAATCAATCAATCAGCTTGAAACGGAGCCTCTGTCCTTTTGCTGGAGTTGATCAAATGCCTTGTGAGTTTCTGTCCACCTTTGAGGGTTTCGGGGCGCACGCATGCGGCCGCGCGAAGGCGCGAGCGTCCCGTCCGGCGGCGACGACGACGACGACGACGACGACGACTTGTTAGCGAAAGTGTAAAACGGGATTAGCGCGTTTAGAGGGCCGGCTAGCCGTTAGCGGGGAGGCGCTTTCGGGCCCGGGATAGCCGCGTGAATATATTCATCCCCGTGCCGCTTTGTCAATCGGCCCCCCTCCCCCGCCCGCCGCCCCCGTGACCCTGTAGGATCAGAGACCGGGTTGTCGAAACATTTGTAACATTTGGCCAAAGCAAATCTCTGCCCGTTGAATTGAGGCGAAGAGCGACGAGGAACAAAGCCCCCCGCCTCTCCCCTCTGGCTCTCCCACACAGTGGCGCAAATCCTCTTTTTCTGTGCCGGCGGCCAGATGGGGCGGCGGGAAGAATGGGGCGGCCCGGCGCGGCCCGGCCCGGGCGGCCCGGCCCGGGCCGGGCCATTCAATTTGTCACGTCGCCTAAAGAGCTTGTAAACCGTCCGGGCCCTGCCACTTAATTAGCTCCTAATAGTCGCCGTGGGCACAAAGCCCCCCCGTGGCCCCCGCCCGCCGCGGACTTAGCGCTCAAAGCGTATCGTTTTAAGCGCCGTCGCGCACTCGCTGGTGTGGCCGGCAAAGAAATGGCGCTCCGGCGAGCGCTTGACGGATTAGTTTTCCTTGTCCCGCTTTGTCCCTCCAAATCCCTTTTTGGGGCTCTTCTGCCCATCTGGAACGGGAGCACTTCATCAAACTTACACCCTAGAAACTCAAAGCATTCAACCTCCTCGATCTGGATTACATTGGTTTCTGGGGCTTGGGGGGGACGGCTTTTTTTTCTTTTTTTTTTTCCAGAGAACGAGATTTTGTCCGTAACGATTTCAAAGACGCGGTGCCGGTGGCTTTCCTTGCTCACAAAGTTGCCGCAAGTGCCACTAGGGCAGCGTTGAGGGTTGACAGCGAGTTTTTGTTGGCAGCTTTTGAAATCTGCTTTTTGTCGCGCGCCTCCTCAAGCTTCAGCGCAAAAACGTTGGCCTTGCGTGCGTGCGTGCGTGCGTGCGTGCGTGCGTGGAGCAGCTTTGCTTTTGCTTTGAAGATCACATTTGGAAAGCGGGACCTCAAAAGACCTTGTCCTCAACGTTGTGGCCACGCACCAGTGCCTCATTGTCACAAAAAGCAAGCAAGGCCAAAGACGCTCGCTCGGGCATTTTGGCCGACGGTGGCAGCGGAAGCCCAAGGAAAGCCTTGCCCGTGGAAACACTCGCAAGTGGTCCCCGCCATTTTTCTTTTCTTTGCGAGTTGTTTGGAGGCAGCGAGGAGGAGGAGGACGCCGTTCAAGCCTTTGCTTTGAGCCCGCTCACGGGCAATCGGAGACCCGAAGCGGGTGCCGGACCGCAACCTTGACTTGATTCCAATTAGTTGGACTGAAGGCGATCGAGAAAAAGAGCAAAGGTCTTTGATGATGTCACTTCCTGCTTACGGAATCGGGGGGGGGGGGAGGGGGGAGCGGGGGAAGCCGGAGGCCTCCAAGTGCGGCGGCGAAGCTCCGCCGGTGACGTTTTGAGCAGCAAAAAACTCACTCGAAAAAAGTCCATCAGCATCCACACAAACAACCGCGTTCGCATGTCTGACAAGAAGCGCGCGAATCATGACGTCATTCGAACAATTCAACAGAAAAAAAACAATCCGAAAAATCAACTTTGTGGATGCAGTCAAATCGGGAATAAGAAAAAATGACAAGAAACAAATCAATGTTACATCGATCAAATTGAGTTGATTCGAGGAAAAAAGAAAATAGGCCGTTACAAACCAACCGTGTGCAAATCATCAAATGACCTCACGAGGCGGCAAAAGGTCGTCGTCGTCGTCGTCGTCGTCGTCATCATCCACGTCGTCATCCATCATCGTCGTCGTCATCATCGCGATCAGGTGACGGCTTCCTCCTGAGCGGCGCGCCGCCGACGCAGCGTCTGATCGGGCGCGTGCATGCGCGCGCGTCCTCCGACCTCCACCCGTGACGTTGCTGCACCGTTGCGCACGACAAACTTCGCATGAAGACGGGGACGGGGGGAGGGGGGGGGGTGCGGAGGGCCGTAGGTCATGCATGAGTCGTTGACAAACGAAGGCAAGGAACGAAGGCACCTGCTTCAAAGCAAAATTCATCTTTCATCACTTCCGGTAGCAAGAAGCCTGCGACGCGTACACCAACAGGTATCTTCTTACCTGCGTGTGTGTGTGCGTGTGTGTCTTTCTTTCAACTTCCTGCCGTGTGTGTGTGTGTGTGATTTGACTTGAGATGCTGCCGCCCCGCCCTCCCTCAAGCCAGTTGATTGGTAGCTTGCGCGCGCGCGCGCGCACACACACCAACACAGAATGAATGTTGTTGTCCCGGTGACCCCCCTCCCTCCTCGCCCCCCTCCGTATAAAAGGCGGCCAGCCCCGGCGGCGCGTCACTGTGCAGCTGCCCCGCGCGCGAAAGGACGTCCACGTCGTCCACGTGGTCCACGTGCAGCGCAGACGACGTCACGTCACGTCACGTCACGTCACGTCACGTCAGGTCACGCGGATTTCGCGTCGCCCCTTTTGCCCTTTTGGGCCTTTTTGGGAACTTGGCCCCATAACAGGTCACGGTAAGTTGCAAGGATTGCGCGCTGTGCAACTTTTGCTTTCAATGCGCGTGCGCGCGCGCGCGGGCGTCCGGCCGTGCGGCCGGACCGGACGAGTTTGCGCGTGGAAACAACTCGGATTGCCCGACACACGCACAAGGCCTGCGTGCATGAAGCTCACAACTTGGTGCTGTCGACAACGGGGACGGGGGGACGGGGGGACGGGGGTCTCTGTGGCATTTTCGATCATATAGATTTGATATTCTAGAATTGTATTGTATTAGGTTATATTCCATGATGCTTTTAATGCTATTATCCCGCGACCCGATAAGTGGTTCTGGGTGGATAAATTCTATTATTGTTTTGTTATATGATTTGATCTTCTTTCTGCCATCTCATATTTACGTGCACTCCGGATTTCAATCGATTGGCTTGATTGGTTCTGATTTGGTTTCAATTGGTCAACACCATCGCCGCTCCTCTCCGGCTTTTTGGGACCAACGAATAATTTGCAAGCCTTGGCCTTCCTGCCTGCCTTCCTTCCTTTTTTCCTTCCTTCCTTCCTTCCTTCCTTCCTGCCTGCCTTCCTTCCTTTTTTCCTTCCTTCCTTCCTGCCTGCCTGCCTTCCTTCCTTTTTTCCTTCCTTCCTTCCTGCCTGCCTGCCCGCCCGCCCGCCCGCCTGCCTGCCCGCCCGCCCGCCCGCCTTCCTTCCTTCCTTCCTCGCTTCCTCCAAGTTGATCGGATTCATGTGCAGCTCCGGTTGTCGAGGGTCTTGCCGGTTTTGGATGTCGCCCTCCTCCAACACGCCCCATTGAAATGTTGAGCTCGGAGCAAGCCTGAGTGGCATGGTGAGCTTTTCACTTTTCACTCGGCTGACTTGAAGGACGACACACACGACAGCGGCGCACACGCACGCATTTTACATGTAGAATTCATTTACGTTCAATGTAAAGTTGAATTTCTTTTTCGATGCTAAAAAAGATTTAGCGTGTCAGTAGTGTAACATGGACGGAAGTATGTTGGTAGCTTTCCTTTTGACCAAAAAGTTCAAAGCAAGCTTGGAGGGGAGCACGTGAGTCCAACTACTGTTGATTGTTGAAATGATTGTTCGATGGACGAGCAAGTTTCTTGGCGTCCTGCGGCAAAACCAAAAGTCCAATTCCGAAGTGTTGTTATTTTTTCTTTCGTTTCTTGTCAAACGTCCTGCAAGGTGAAGAGCCAAACGGAAACACGTCCGCCTCATCCAGGCACATTTTGAACGGAACAAAACGAGCCAAACCAACAATGTACTTTCCCGGAGTGCGTGCGTGCGTGCGTGTGTCCAGTTGCGAGGCGAAGCGAGGCGAGGCGAAGCGAAGCGAAGCGAAGCGAAAGGCCGAATGAGGAAAGTTGGAGGGCGCTGCATGCTCGTTCATTTGTGCGCTTCTCATCCACGTTGCCATGCGGCGCGCACGCAGTGGCCCGTCCAAGTGACGTCATGTGGTGTTGTCTCGGCAGGTGCGCGCGCACGATGGAGTCGGACGCGAGCCGCGTGTCGTCGCCGGAAGCGGACGCCGCCTTCCTGTCCACGCTGCGCCGCTGCGCGCAGGCCCACGCCCACGCCCACGCCCACGCCCACGCCCACGCCCACGCCCACGGCTTCCCGGGCGCCGTGTCGTCCACGCAGGGCGACTCGCCCACGGGGGGGCCGCCGCCCCGCCACCATCTCCGCCGCCGTGACGCCGACGTGGGCGCCGCCGGCGACGACGACGACGACGACGACGACGACGATGACGACGAGGACGCGGCGGACGCGCTTTCGTCGGCGGCGCGCGCGGCCTCCAAGAAGGCGGAGCGCAAGCTGCTGTCGGAGCACGAGCTGCAGTCCATCCGCCTGAAGATCAACAGCCGCGAGCGCAAGCGCATGCACGACCTGAACGTGGCCATGGACGGCCTGCGCGAGGTCATGCCCTACGCGCACGGGCCCTCCGTGCGCAAGCTGTCCAAGATCGCCACCTTGCTGCTGGCCAGGAACTACATCCTCATGCTCAGCTCCTCGCTGGACGAGATGAAGCGGCTGCTGGCCGACATTTACGGCGGCGGCGGCGCGGGCGCGGGCGCGGGGGCGGGCGCGGCGGCGGCGGCGGCGGCGGCGGCCGCCGGGGGCGCGCACCACCCTTCCTTGACTCACTCGCACCCGGCCGCCCTGCATGCGGCGGGCCCGCACGGCGTGCACCACCCGCTGCTGCCGCCGCCGCCACCGCCGCCGCCGCCTACCAGGCCCCCCCCCGCACGGACTCCTCAAAGCCCCCCCGCCCGCCTTCCAGCACTGGGGGGTCGCCGCCGCCGGGATGCCGTGCCCGTGCAGCATGTGCGCGGTGCCGCGCCTGCACGTCGGAGACTCCAACAAGTGAACGCACGCACGCAGGCACGCGCGCGCGCGGGGGGATGCACAAAAGAAAAAAAAGTTTGGGTTGAATTGGCTCCCTTTTAGGTGGTCAAGTGGTTGCACGAAATGAAAGCATCCAGATCCATTTTTGGATCTACTTGAAAAATGCCTTTGCTCGCACAAGATCGTCTTTCGCGCAACCACGCTTGACCAAACAAAATTGATGAAATTAAAAAAAAAAAAAAGAAGCAGGTTTTCGGTGAACGACCACTGACCCCCCCCCAACCCCACCCCACCCCACCACGCGTGACTTGTAAATAGTTGTACAGCGTACGCGCTCTGTCTTTTGCTTTGTGAATGTTTGTACGAAACGAACGAACCAATATTTATTGACAAGTGTCACGTGACTCGACTCAAGGAAAATAAAGTCTCCAAAATGACATGCCTGCATGTTGGCTTTTTTTCTCGTTTCAATTTAAGAAGGAAGGACCCTTTTTTGGCCGTGTTGGGTGCAAAAAAATCATCTACATTCTTGATCTGTCTTTCCTCGCGATTTCTCACCTTTGATTTGAAAGTTGAAACCAAACTTGCTTTTGCGACATTATCCAAATTTCCAATCATCTCAAATTCATCCTTGCATGATTTTCACTTTTCACACGTAGAAAAGAACGCGGTAGTGCTAGCGAGTGCATGTGAGTGAAAATGTTCACGTCCGAGTTCAGTTTGCTTTTTTCGCCAAAATGAGTGCAGCGACTGCAACAATCATTCACTTCGATCAACAATTCGAAACCGTTGTCAAATGAGAACGTGATGCTCGGCGTCGTTGCAAGGCGTTGACTTTAAAAACGTCCCTGGATCCCGATACATTTCGAAGTCGGTGCTGAAAAAAATCCATCTGGATTCAGATGATTTGATTTCGTGCGACCACTTGACGAAATCAAATGGACGACGTAAAGGATGCACGCTCCTTTTTTTCAGTCTTCTTTGGCGAAATTTGCATGAAGCAAAGTCTTGTTGAATAGTCCGGCCATGCCTGACTTGGCGCCAAAAGATCCTTTTGGTCTCGCTCGAATGCGTCGCAGGCAGACGAGAAGGAAACTCGATGGCGGCCCTCGTTGACTCGAGACGACGAGGGGAGCCCTCCGCCCTGCTGCAAAAGTCTCGCGCATGGACGCAAAGGCTCGCAATTTGCCGCAGGTGCTGCGCTTCTGCAGGCAGCGTGAACGAAATGACTTTCCGCTTGCAAAATGGGCCTCTCGTTTTTGTTTGCAAAAAAACAAAACAAAAAAAAAAACGCCGTGCATCATTGACTCCATTTGATTTGGTCAAGTGGTTCCACGAAATAAAATCATCTGAATCCGGATCGATTTTTTGAAGCATCCACTTTAAAAATGTATCGGGATCCGGATGATTTTTTTTTTATTTGTATTTTGTGCAACCGCGAAATCAAATCGAGCAAATTCAAGCATCGTTTTTTCAGTGTAGGTTTCAGGGCCTTTGGAGAATGCGAAAAGCACTTTCTGGGGCAACCGCATCTGCGCCGTGTTTTGGCCCATGCACCGGTGCGCTGCACTTGATTCGTGTAGTATGCATGCAGCGCTCCCTCCCAATGTGTGGGCCCGCAACGGCTGCTCCAATCGATCAGGTCAAACGAAAAGATCCAAGCCGCAAGCGTGCGAGCCGTGCGAGCCGTGCGAGCCGTGCAGCCGTGCAGCCGTGCAGCCGTGCAGCCGTGCAGCCGTGCAGCCGTGCAGCCGTGCAGCCGTGCAGCCGTGCAGCCGTGCAGCCGTGCAGCCGTGCAGCCGTGCAGCCGTGCAGCCGTGCTTGCTTTCGTCGGCAGAGACGCAAGACGCTGCGAGTTGTGCACAAGCACGCGCAACGCAAAAGGAAAACATACAAAAGCAATATCAATCAAAACAACAGTCAAAAATATAATAACAATCCTAATACTGTCAAAAAGGAAAATGCTACTCCTATATCGCTTTAAAAAAAAACTGGAAAAATAATAAAATAATCATATCGTTTTAAAAAACGATAATAGTAAAACAACAACAAGAATAACAATATAATCGTCTCCAGCACACAGTGAACAAACTGCTGCGCATCATTGGCTCCATTTGATTTAGTCAAGTGGTGGCACAAATCAAATCCTCTGAACCCAGGTCGATTTTGAAAATATAGAATCTGGATTCAGAGGATTTGATTTTGTGCAAGCACTTGACCAAATCAAACGGAGTACATTCAACCATCGTTTCTTTCAGTGCACCCTGGTGAGGAAAAGTGGCACCGAAAATGGAGGGATCACGGCCGGGCAAAGAAAAATAGGACCAACCGAATCATATAGTAATCATCGTCAAATAATAGCAATAATAAGAATAGTCATATAGTAATAATAAATGACTAAATCAAATACTAATAAGTGGTTTGGAGAATGAATAAAGTAAAATAATAAAAACGGTAACCGCAACAACAGCAACAACAACAACAACAACAATAATAATAATAATAGTCATATTGAGTAACATCGAATGGTGTCATTTGGCTTTGAAAAGTCCAGGTCTGAGGGTAAAAAGTCACGTGTTGAGAATCAAGTGGTGTACTGGGCGTGTGAGGAAGGCCACTTCGGATCGCACGAGACGATGACTTTTGAGCAACTCGCTGCGGCCTGCAAAAGACACGACGCGTGACGCGCTGCAGCTCAGCTGCAGCTGAACGTTCGTTCGTTCGTTCGTTCGTTCGTTCGTTCGTTCGTTCGCCTTCAACGCTTGACACGCGCCGGCTCATTTGCACTCGACAAAATGAAAAAGGAGCCAAATGTTCACTATTGACTGCTGAAAATGGCGACATTAGGCAAGTAGGCCTTTCATGGTTTCATATTTCATGTTATAAAAAAAAAAATCACTGTTGGATTTTTTTCTATTTGGTATATTTTTGCTATATTGTTTTTTGTTTCCCTGTTTGGCCCGAGTTGCGGCTATGCGCAAATCCGTCACGTCTGCTCAGGCGAGCTCGTGCGAGCTCGTGCGAGCTCGTGCCGAGCTCGTGCGAGCTCCTGCCAAGCTCGCACCTGCACTTGGTCCGCTCCAGTTCGGCCACGCCGTTCGCTGTGATTGGCTGTCAGCGGCTTAATAAAGTGCTTCAAGTCCACCGTGTGCGCGCGCGCGCCATTTATTTTGTTCTTTTGTTCTTGTATTTGTGGAAGTTGAGTTGAGCAAGTTTGCATTTCTTTAGCGAGTATCAGAAAGCACGTAAAGGCGATCGTTCATTGCTTTCAAAACAAAACCAAACACCTGCCGTGCACGCCATTTTTTTCGAGATTGCCATAGTCCAAAAAACATCCTGTGTTTGCTGTCACTTCAGCGTGCCATCGTCGACATTTTTAGCTTTGTACTGATACTGGTCCACTTCGAACTTGGTAGCCTTGTTGTTGTTTTCGTTTAACTTAATTCTCTGCAAGTGTCTTTTGGAAACGGCGCAGACTGTTGTTTGTTTGTTTGTTTGTTTGTTTGTTTGTTTGTTATGAAGAACGTACAGCAATCGGATTTGCCATTCGATGCGGGCGGCCCGCGTGATTACTTCCGGGTAGGTCAACACTTTGCCGTCCTCTGATTGGCTCAGAGCGTCTCGCGTGAAGCCGCGCGAGCAAACGTTGGACCCGACTGAAAACGGATTTTCAAAGCGGACTTTTCAAGAAAGAAAAGAAAAGGCGGACATTGTGAGGATAAATGGGACATGGCTTAGGCGGCCAAGGATTGGTTTGCCACTTTGACAGCGGCCACAAACTAGCAAAAAGCGTCTCTGGTGACAACCATGTATTGAGTTGAAACAATGACATTCTTTTGACGTGTTATTAGAAAAGGATTGCGCATGCACTGTTCAAGACATTTGGAGTTGAAGGTCGGAATGGCCAACTTGGTTACGTGCAGATAGTGTGAGCGAGTTGGCGTCTCACTCAGCGGCGGCCGGAGGGAAAGACAAAGTCAAAATAATCGTCCTCATAGCCTTTCCGTCCTCGTCCTTTCAAAGCCTTTCCGTCCTTACATTTTGTCACCCCCCCACCCCCCAAAAAAATGAAGTATCCCTCCATGACGCTGTGGGAGGGATGCTAACGGCTCAGGTTTCAAAATTCAGAAAAGTTTTTTAAAGTCTATTAGCTGTTTAATTTCCTACTGGGGGGGGGGGAGGATGCCCTCCGCTTGTCCTTGGTCTCGTCACGGTCTCGGCCTGTATCGGTCCTGGATTTAGCTAGTCTCAGTCTTGCTTCGTTTCATCTCGACTTGTCTCTGTTGCGAGCGCGTCTCAATGGCGCGAGTGTCGCTCTCAAATAGCGTGCGCGCCGCTGGACTTTGGTCTCCGAACTGAAGATGCGCCGCTGTCTTCCTCCATGAAATCTTTCTTTGTCATTTTGGCGGTGAGTTCGACGGGATTGGATGGTTGTCGGCGCGCGTCCCCAAGGAAGTTCACGGAATGCCGCAACGAGTTTTGGGACGCAACTTCTGCTGGTCGACACGCTACCTTTTTCGGGGCTTCTTGCTCTGAGAGGGAAACGGAAGAGAAAGTGTGAATTGTTGCGGTGCGTCGCCATGGTGACAAGGCCGGATTGACCCCGGTCTTTTCCTGTCACCGAGACGACGGCAAAAGATGGGACAGTTGGTTCTTTTAGCGTGCAGGTGCACACGTGCTGCTGGTCCAAATGGATGCTGCTGCGTCTCCAGTCTTCCTGCGCCAGGAGCCTGGAAGCTGGGCGCCGCATCCGCCGCATCCGCCCGCCGCCCATCTCGCTCATGAGGGACAGCGGCTTCTTTATTGCAAGCCCAACCACAGCAGGTGTCCTCTTTTTGCGTTGCCCGGATGCAATGCTAGCATCCCGCCTCCTTCACATTGATTGTGAAGCGCACACGCACACACACACACTCTGTGTCTCTTTGAAAGACACACGCGGGCACACAGGTGGCGCCGCTTCCTGCGCTGGGCCTTCTGTTGCAAACAAGCCGCCTTGTGTTTGGAGTCGGCCCGTCCAGTCCTCCTGCCTCGCGTGGGATCTTTGCGCGGCGGTGAGCCCATGTGGTGGGGGGGAGCTTGAGGGGGGTGGGGGGGCGCTTGGGAGGTGTCAATGCTCCCGTTGTCTCTTATGAAGGGGCGAGGGCATGGCGGGGGTGTAAATGCAACAGTTGAGATGGCCCAAATGTGTGAACATTCACCTGTGTGTGTGTGCGTGTGGGCGGGCCTTGTGCATAAGACGTTGTTTGCCCTGATGGGTTTCCCGGATTTGGAGCGGCGTTGACGAAATGGCCAATGTGAATTTGCCGGATAGGAGTTGTCCTGGGAGAGCGGGAGGTGGGGGGATGCGGGGGGCCGGTCGGCGTGGGGCGGGGGACAGATGATTTAGCCGACTTTCCGGCACGCGGCGAGGCACCACTTTCCGAGTCGTCATCGGCGAGCGAGAAGGTCCTCAGGAGGAAGATTCCAAGTTGTGCCTTTTGCTCTTTTCTCCCGGAGTCAAGTTGAAGATGAACGTTTTGGGCGAGCCCATACGCAGGGCCCCCCAGGAATCTCACGGCGGACTTGGCTCGGCGCAGAACCTCCTGACCTCCCGCCCCCCGGCGTTGGCTCCCGCCAGGGGGGGCCCCCCCAAGGCGGGCCGGGAGCTGAGCGCCGAGGAGCAGCAGGAGCTGAGGAGGAAGATCAACAGCCGCGAGAGGAAGAGGATGCAGGACCTCAACGTGGCCATGGACGCCCTGAGGGAGGTCATGGTGCCCTACGCCTCCTCGGCCCCCGCCTCGGCCCCCCCGCACCCCGCGGGCGCCTCCCCCGGACGCCGCCTCTCCAAGATCTCCACGCTGGTGCTGGCGCGGAACTACATCCTGCTGCTGGGATCGTCCCTGCAGGAGATGCGGCGGCTCCTGGGCGAGCTGAGCGCGGGGGCGGGGGCGGGGGCGGGGATAGCCGGCCCCCGGCTGCTGCTGACGGGGGGCTGGCCCCTCATCTCGGGCCCCGGGCGGCTGCTCCTCAGCCAGGAGCACTTCCCGGCCGCCGGCGCCCCGCCCCCCTCGCCGGCCGCCCTCAAAGGCCCCCCCGGAGGGCCCGCGTGGGTCTCGGGCCCGGCCCCGGCCCCGGCCTCGGGGTTCCCCCTGTGCCCGTGCGGCGCCTGCAGACTGCCCGGCTTGGGCCGGCCGGCCCCGCCCGCCAGCTTCCCAAAGTGATGACGTCGAGCCGACCGAGGAAGACGTTGGGCAACTTCGAGTTGACTTAGTCCGCTAATGCTCGTTGATGCTAACTCCGGAGGTGAAGCTAACAAACGAGCCAGCGTGGTCTTTGCTCCGCTCCCCCCCCCCCTCCTCACCCCCCCAGCATGAAAAGATCCCCCAAAGTGTCGCAATGGCCACTTTTGATTCTTTGCTCTTCCTCCCGGCTGTGACAATCCGTTCAAACGGACAGAAAAAGTGCCGGCGGCGCCCTGAGAAAAAGGCCGGTCCCGAAGGGGTCCGGAGGACTTGCTGAGGATTACGCGTGTGAAAGGAGGCGCTGGACGCAATTAGGGCAGATTAGGGCAAGTAAGGACCAGGGGGCGGGGCTTCATCAAAGTCGGACGCTCCAGTTTGCGCTGCGCATTTGCATAAAGCTGCTTTGTGCGGGATTTGCTACCTTGTGACTTGCTCCGCTCGCCTGCCTACCTTTGGCGCCCCCCGCCCCCTCCCCCCATCTTGAGAGGGGGGGTCGGGAGGGGGGGGGGGGGGCGCTTTCCACCGCCGGCTGCTCTCATTGTTGCAGCGGCGCGGCTTTTGTCTTGGGCTTTCAACTCATCTCCTGCTTTCACGTGCAGGCTGAACATTTCCCAAAATGTCATTGGCTCTTCTTTTTTTTTTTTTTTTTTTATTCCATCCCCCAAAAGTTTTTTTCATGAAAAACGTGTCTGAAAACGGTGGAGGCTCTGTTCTCTCTTTTGGAGAAAAAAGTGGAAAGTTTGAGCAAGTTGCGGACTTGTGAAAAAAAAGCTGCATCGTTTTGAAATAAATGTTCATGAATGAAAAAAGTTGTATCTTTTCAGGAGGGAAAAGTGTCTTTTCACCCTGGCGGGTGACCTTTGACCCCCGCGTGGCCTGGGCAGAACCAGACGGAATTGGTGCGTTAATTGAGCGGTTTGGCAGGCAAGCTTGTCGGCCGGTCGGCCGGCCGGCCGGCGGGTGGGGCCGCCCGGGGCCGCCCGCCCCCACTTGAGGGCCCGCCCAGGCTCCGCTTTGTCAGCGTCAAGCGCGCATCCCACGCATGCGCACGCGCACGCACGCACGCACGCACGCACCCAGGTTGGGAACGGTAATCCCTCCCTTTCTACACGAGAGCCGCGCAACGTTGGGAAGGACGAGACGAGACGAGACGAGAGCCGCGACGATATTATTGCCAGCTCCCTCCACAAATGCCATTTTTCTTCTCCAAAGAAAGGAGGCCACGTTTAGATAAGCAAGCTGAGCGTGTTTGTGGCGTCCCCCCCCACCCCCCCGTCATGTCCGACTTCCGGCCGGCCGCGCGCGTTTCGGTTTGCGTCCGACTGTGGCTCTCTGATTGCGCCGGCCATCCCCTCGGTCCAAAAAGACGACGGACATTTGTCTCAGTCGAAGCAGAGGCAAATCCACACTTGCACGACAAGAAACATTTGGAGGGTCGTTGACTTGGAAAAAAAAACAATTCAACTTTTTTCACTCCGAAAGTCCATTTTACAAGGAGACTTTGCGAGTCGTTTGACTTGCATTCGTTTGTTTGAAAGGAGGAAAGTAAAGTTGAATATTTTTCTCTTGCAAGTGTCGATTGGACGTTTTTGAGCGCTCGGGACCAAATATCCGCCGTCAAATGGACTCGAGGAAATTGACTGCGCATATAGACGAGCTCGGAGCCTGCTCGCTCCATCTCGTGTGCGTTTCTCAATGACATAAATCCTTCTGAGAGCATTCATTCAAATACATGCCCAAAAAAACAAAACAAAGCATTAAGCACGCATGTGTGCCTTTTATCCGCACAGGGTGACCCCCCCCCCCCACGAAAAAAAACAAAAAAACGGGCCCCACTTTGAATAGGCATCCTTTCTTCCCTTTTTGGGGGGGAATCGGACGCAACTAGAGGCGTTGACGTGTTCGCGTTCAAAGCTTCCCCTCTTTGGCCTTTTCTTTTCCTTTTTGCGCATTTCCAAGTCTTCTTTTTGGCCGGTTTTCCGCATTGCGTTTGCACGCGTGCGCATTTGATTGGGCAATTGTGCACGAAGTAGCGATCCACTCGAGTTTTTTACAACTTTTTATGCATCGGTAAAGCGCACAAACACACTTTTCCTTTTGGACCCATCTGACCCATCCATCTGCTCACACACACTCGCGCGCACGCACGCGCACAAGTCAAGGGCAAAGTGAACGGTCAAAATGGATGTGTGTGCGTGCGTGCATGTGGTATCGTTGATATTTTGAGATGTGTGTGTGTGTCAGTGTGTCTGGATCGGAGCCACAAGACTTCAGTGTGTGTCCCTGACCCCCCCGCCCCACCCCCCTCCCATACACACACACACAAACACAAAACACTTGTTCTGTAGTCTTTCTGCTGACCAGCAGAAAGTCAACACGTCAAGCCAAGGACAGGGTGTGTGTGTGTGTGTGTGCGTGCGCGTGCGCGTGCGCGTGCGTTTGCGTGCGTGCGCGTCCTTGAGGAACACGAGGGCGGGTCAACATTTGAGGCCGAGCCGAAGAAGACTCTTGTGCCGTGATGTCATCGTGTGCGCGCAGGTGTCATGGCGGCTCCTCATTAGCATACATTAGCATGTGTCAAAATCTTCCCGAGCGTCTTCACTTCCTGGACCGCCGCCACCCGCCCACGCACGTGCGGACGCGCGCACGTGAGCGGCCTACTAACGCACACGCGCGCACGCGCGCGATGCCGATGATCACTCGAGTTGCGTCAAACGATGTCAGGCCCCTTTCATCAAATCGTTTTGTTCCGCGAGCGGGACTCCACGCGGCTCACGAGCGCCGGCCGTGGACGAGAGAGGGAGGCCTGCGCCGCGGCGGGAGCGCTCACATCCCGCCTCCATCGGGGCCCATCAAAGCGGCTCCTCTGGTTGGCTTCCAACGCGGCCCGTCGAGCGCGGCGGCGTTTGCCAAGCGGGAAAGCATTTGGTCTTTCATCTCCCGCGCGAGGACGCCGGCAAAATCGCGGCGGCCGAAGGCGCCCCAAAGCCGGCGTGCATTTGTGTTTGTTTTTGCGGCAACAGGAGAAAAACCCTGTGCCCGATTTGCACGGGCACCAGCGCAAGGCAAAAGAGTTTGTGCGAAAAGCATTCGCTTGCAGCGTCAGCCGCCCGTTGGATGACGACTTGTTTTTCCCAAAGCAAATTCAGCCGCCTGCGTCTTTGCCGTTCTTGATCAAAGATATGAAAGTGAGCCAAAAGCGCCGAGGCGGAGGCGGCTGCGCTCAATTGTCCGGATCAAAGTCGCAAGCGGCGTCACGTTTTGTCACGAGCGAGCCCAGGCGACTCGGGCGCGTGGCCTTTTCCGCCCCGCTGGCGCTTTTGTCCCGGAGGCTCGGCGCAGCCGTCAAAGGGCGCGGGCGAAACCGCTCTGGCCCCCCCGCCGGGCCAAACAGACGCCTGTTTACCGGGCCGCTGTCGTCGTGGCGGGAGTCTTGTCGCGCTCACGCTGCGCGACAGGCACAGTGGCGCACACACTTAGCCCGGGCCGGCGCCGCGTGCTCACAAATGCTCACATTTGCTTCATCGCCAGGCAGATGAGGAGAGCGAGTCCATCTGGGCCACGGGGGCGGCGCGCGCGTTGGGACAAAAACAACGGTAACAGGATGGCAAGCGCATGATGGAAGAGCAGCACGCGACGCGACGCGACGCGACAGGAAGCGACGCTACAGGAAGCGACGCTACAGGAAGTGACGCTACGCAAAGCGACGCTACACAAAGCGACGCTACACAAAGCGACGCTACACAAAGCGACGCTACGCTACACGACGCCACGCCACGCGACGCTACGCTACGCTACGTAGCCAGCTAGCGTTGCAAGGGCCAGTCGGCTTTCCTCCCAGCTCCGGTCAAGTGGACGGGAATCACTTTGGCATGTGACGAGCGTTCCGCTTTTGGAGGCTGGGCCGACGGATGACAAAAGTTTGACTTTGGCTTGCCGCCCCGGCTCACGTTCAGTGTCCCAATGAAGGTCGGACACGTGTCTTACACGGACAAAAAGACATTCTCCAAGGCCATCGGGGCTGGGATTCAAAGGTGAAATTCAGCGGCGGACGGTTTGCCACTTTGACACTTTGGCGGACGGACAACGATCCATATAGGCCCGAAGCCGACCGAGTCCGATTTTGCTTCGGGGTCTCGGCGGGGGTCTCGGCGGGGGTCTCGGCGGGGGTCTCGGTCGGGCTCCGCCCCGTCCCCTCGCCGACAAACACGTCTTCTCGTGTCGCCTTTGTGGTTTGTTTTGTTTTTCACGCCAAACACAACGCAGACTGTCTCAATGTTGCCTGACATCTTTTTTCCCCACACAAACACGCGCATTGTGTGCGCGTGAGACTGAATGTGTCCATTCTGCGCTGGGCTCAGCGTGTCGCGTGCACGCTGACACGCACGCACGCAGCCATGCTCTCTGGCAGCTAGCATATTAGCATCTGTAAGTGTCTTGATGCAGACACTCCCGCGGTGTCCCGGTGCGACATTTGTGTGCACAAAGTGGCCGCCCGTGATAGGCCGCGCGCGCCGCACCGGCTCGGGACGACGCACACGCCCTGCGGGTCGGGTGCTAATTGTGTGTAAATGTCAGCGTGTGGCGAGTCGCTAAATGAAGCGCCGCCGCCGCCTCATTAAAGGACACAGTGACAACGCCGCAGTGCGTGCGTGCGCGCGTGCGCCTTCCTGAGGGAAATTAGTGATCGTAGCCCCTGATGCCAGGCCGCGCCCACTCTCATCAGGCCTCACCACAGCTAATTGCTCAGAGCGCACGCGTGTGTGTATGAGACGAGAACAGTTTGATCAATTCGAATTGTCTTGAAGTTACGGATGCAAGCATTCATTGAAAATCCATTTGAACTGCTCACATCCATGCGAAAAAGTAAAGGCATCCGTTTGTAATCGTAAGAGTCAAAGAAACCTATTGGACCTGTTTTCCTGTGGAGTTCTGGCACGAGCAAAGCACCGACAACATAAAGAAGACAACGTGGAGTTGAACACTCAAAGGTATTTGTTGATTTTGAAGAGATCTGGGGCAAAGTTTCAAAAACAAGGACGCAATGCAGACGTTAAAACGAAAACAGATTTGGGTTGGAAAACGAGTCATTCACTTGGTTTAAAAAGGGGATTTTTTTTTTTTTTTTTTTAAATCACTCACTGAAAATTGAAAATGGAATCGAATGAGAAGTTGAAGCGAATGGTTGCGCGGCGCCTTTTTGGGGGACATCGTGCCGCTCCTCGCGCTCTTTGGTCACCTGCGGCCACTAGAACACATTCGCAATGGCCCACTAAGGCTGCAGCGATGGGACTTTTCTTCCCAGAGGATAAAGAAGATAGGCCTGCGAGTACTGCCCACGCACTTCCTACGTTCACTGTTTGCGTCAAACTATCTGTTGCTTAACCGCCTCAACGTCGATGCTAGCTTTGTCGGCATTTTTGCATTTGTTTGTTTTTGCTCGCGTTGCAAACGTTTGCTGGCAAATCAAAGCAAAGAATCCTTGAAACGCGTGTCCCAAGGCACCCCCTGCCACATTTGAGATTCGCTCCGCTCGCTCCCCACAGAAGGGCGCCGGCAACTTTTGAGCTCGCGTGGCGGCACGCGGCCGAAACGACTCGGAAGGAGCGCGACCGTCGCGTACGTCGCGGCCGGCCCGTCGCCCGACCGACCCGGCCCGACCCATTGTTGCGTGATGTCATTCGGGCTTGCATCATGCGCACAAGAAGAAGAAGAAGAAGAAGAAGAAGAAGAAGACTGGTGCCGGTCAGCGCGTCCAGCTGCGGCGCACAAAACCAGGGACAAAGAGACGCTTGTGCCGGCACGGCAGCGTTTTGCCTTTCTCGCTTGGCTTTTTCTTGCTTATCGGCGACCCCGTGCATCACGTCAAACACTTTTCAGCTTGATGTCGGTCGGCGTGTGTCAGGTGACCTCACATATGTGCTCTTGTCACAAGACCCCCCCCCCCACCCCTCCCATGGAAAGACTTCCCCCCCCAGTACACCTGATCAGGTCTCAGGAGTTTGTGCATCCTCATTAGCAAATATTTTTCCTGCTGTTTGTTAATTGTGTCCTTGTAGACCAGCTGCCCACAGCACGCCGGCCCCCCTCCCTTGCCGCTGCCCCCCCCCAATGCACCACACGCACACACTGCTCCCTAACAGCCGAACTAATTGTGATCATAAGGAAGTGAGGCCTGTCACAACTGGAGAACAGCCTGTGGAAACGCACTCGCGCACACTGCGCACGAGGGACACCCCGGGGGCCCCAAAACGTGGCCGAGGGCCCCGAGGGGATGAGGGCCATGCGCAAGTGTAGCTAATGAGGAGATGAGCGAGCGGGAGACGACGACCGCCGGCGAGGAAAAGTCCAATAGTTGAACAGCGACCGCAACGGAAGTCAAAATGACGAACGGGGTCGTCGCGGAAGTCACAAACACCGCGCCCCAAAGTCTGCCGACGGCAAGTTGAATGCCTGGCTTGTTGCCGTCCCCCCCCGCAAAGTTGACAAAAGCGGAGAGTCGACGCTCTCCCGCGCCGAGCGCCTCGGCACTTTTTGGGGCCAGTTTTCGGGCAAGCTGGAGCCAACGCTTGAGCGGCCGTCGCTCGCTTCTTTGGGAGGGTCGCTCCCTCGCGGCTCCTCTTCAGCGAGGCAAACGGGGAGCGCCCCTCGGCCTCGGCTCGGCTCAGCTCGGCTCGGCTCGGCTCGGCTCGGCTCGGCTGAGCCACTTGGCCACTTGCGAGGCCTTTTGTCGAGGCTTTTTTCCGTCAATGGTCAGGTGACAAAACGCCGCTCCCGTGGTCCCGAAAGACGAGCGAGCCACCTCGCGGGCCGCCTCGCGGGCCGCCTCGCGGGCCGCGAGGCCCGCGGGCCGCCTCGCGGGCCGCCTCGCGGGCCGCCTCGCGGGCCGCCTCGCGGGCCGCCTCGGGAGCCGCCTCGCGGGCCGCCTCGCGGGCCGCCTCGCGGGCCGCCTTGCGGGCCGCCTCGCGGGCCGCCTCGCGGGCCGCCTCGCGGGCCGCCTCGCGGGCCGCCTCGGGAGCCGCCTCGCGGGCCGCCTCGCGGGCCGCCTCGCGGGCCGCCTCGCGGGCCGCCTCGTGGGCCGCCTCGCGGGCCGCCTCGCGAGCCGCCTTGCGAGGCCGCGCCTTTCGGAGCCCGAGCGGATCCGCGCCGGCCCCTTCGCGCGACTTTGCGGCCGGTTGCGGTTTGAGCGATTGGAAGGCTGCCCGGTCTTTGTCTTTGAGCGTGGCCACCATTGACGTGGGCCAACAACAAAACGGCAACTGAAAGGATTTTGAGAAGAGGACCTTTTCACTGCACTCTCTACGTAATGTGGATTGCTGCATTTATAGGTGTGTGTGTGTGCGCGCGTGCGTGCGTGCGTGTCGCTCCCAAAAGCAGCAGGAAGGTCATGTGGACTTTGGGCTTCATTTCTGACACAAGCTGCTTCTTTTTCTTCTTCTTCTTCTTCTTCTTGGCACGTTCAACACAAGACTGACAGCTCAGCTCCACCAGGACTCACACGCACGCGCACAAACACAGACACACACACACACAAACACAAACACACGCGCGCACACACACACACACTGGGGAGACTTTCAGGCTGACGCAAAATCAAAGCAAAGTTGAAAAGAGGACGATGAAGACAAATTGAATGATGTCATCGGTCTTGTCCGCAGTTCTGTTCTCGTTGCTGCTCGCTCTTTCATGTTCTGGTCCTTGTTGGTGACCCGGTCCCGGTCCCGGTCCTTGACCTTGCGCCGATGCACGTCTTTGATCCTATTCTTGGCCCGGTCCTCGTCCTAGTCCTCTTCCTTGTCGTTCTCCTCGGGCCGGTCCGTGGGCCGGCCCTGGACTCGTCACCGCCGCTCATTGTTTCAGCTTTTGGTCCCTTTTAAAGGTCCTGGTCCCTCTGCCTTCTCACAGGCGTGACTCGTCATTGTCTAGGTTGCGCTCGTGTTCCAATCCCCGCTTCTTGGGCAAGTCTTGATTTTGTTCCCGGTCCTTCGCCTGCTCTGTCTCCCGGTCGGAAGTTCTGGTACGGCTCGCTATTGGCGTCTCTGCTTCGGACATGTTTGCCGCTTGTTTGCTTTTGTTACTGGCTCCTCTTGTAGCGCCTTCAACTGTTGCTTCACAATTCTGCAATTCTGAGGGGGAAATGTGTGCGAATGCTCCATTCGGCGCGTGCGTGCCGCATCCAGAACTAATGTTCCGTTGGAGTCCAATCACACCCGAAGGTCAAAGATTGCCTCTGTTACAGATGCTCCACTGGCTCACAGAAGACTGTCTATTGTTTGCCGGCTCGAGCGCGCGTGTGCTGTCAGTTTGATTGGGGGGGGGGGGGGGGGGCGCCGAGGTCACATGTGCGCGAGTCTTTTTGGCGGTCACCGGTCCGGAGGGGCGGCGGGCCGAGACCATCTGCTCAGCGGAGCCAAAATTTACCTGCCACGCTCTTGGCCGGCGGCCATACGCATACACACGCGGGCGCACGCGCGGGGTCACGGCACGGCAAATGACAGGCTGAGAGCAGATGTCCGTCAACCCTCCTTGGCCACTTAATTCAGCCGAATCAGCGCTCGCACGCACAAACACGCAAAAACTGTCGGTGCGGGGACTTCGGATGTGGCGCTAGGAACCGGACATGGGAAAATCAGTTGTAATTGTACTTGTCAAATGGAGCGGTGGGGGATTGCACCCATTTTTCCAGGACAGCAGAAGTGGACTACCTCACCCGGTGGACATCAGACGTCGACTTCCGGAGCAGGGCCGGCCGGTCACACGCTGGGGCAAAAAGGGGCGCGGCCCCTTCCAACGAACGCTGCGCCCTCTCAGATCAAATGTGTGCAAGCTTTCGCAACTCTTGCCTGCTCCCTTTCGTGCCGCACGCATGCCGGCCGCCGTCGTCCGGCCGCCGTCGTCCGGCAGTTGAGGCTGCTGAACAAAAGGCCGTTTCACAATGTCAGCATGTTGATGACAATGGTGCTTTGTGTTTCTTTTTCACCACTTACAGGCCTAGAAAAGCATCCATCCAAATGTTGCAAAAGTAAAATGGCATCGATGCCTTGCCCCCACGTACGGCCGCCTGTTCAAACGCGGTCCTCGCAGCGATACCGACAGACCGGACCTCACAAATGCTTTTCGCAACTGGACCTCAGAAGCCATCTTCAAAAATGGAGTAAGGATCTCAGAACTGGACCTCCAAATTGCACGTCAAAAAATGGTCCTCGGAACGGCCATTTTAGAACGTGCTCTAAATAAAAGCCAGACCTCAGAAATAGACTTAGGAACCACTCCTGAAAACTAGAAACGCTACATTGGCATTCCAGCATGTTCATCGTGCATGTCAGCGGTTTCACACAGGGCCCATTTCGGTGCCAACCTTCTCCACTTGTCAGTCGACAAGGAGGCGCCCCCGCCCCCCACCCCCGACGAAATTGTGGCCCCGCGCAATATTTCATCACGAGCGCCGTATTTTTGGCCCCGGATTTCGGAGGGTCGCCCCAGTGAGAAGTTTCTCTCTCTTTTGGTGCCTTGCATGTGACTCGGGGAAGCGCAGTTTTTCTTTGTCATGTCATTTTCCAAAGCGCTTATCCTATACAGGGTCGCGGGGAGTTGCCGGAGCCTATCCCAGCCGTCAACGGGCGAAGGCAGACTACACCCCGGACTGGTCGCCAGCCAGTCGCAGGGCACACATAGACACTGTCACTGAGCGGGAATCCATCCCACGCTGCCCGCACACAACTCGGGCGTGTGTACCACTACACTATCAGCGGACACCAGTTTTTCTTTGGTTTTGTTTTTCTCAAACAAGAAGAAAGTGGGATTTTGGATCCACTACAGAGGGTGGCAGCGGCGCTCTCATTTATTGGTTGAACTTTCAAATTTCAGGAAACTTGATGCACTTGACTTCAAATCCGTTCTGTGACAGAGTAAAGTGAGAAAAAACCCCCCCCAAAACCGCCCTGTCATGTTTCGTTGTAAGTTGCTGTCTATTTTGTTCTTTTTCCTTTTGCCTTCTCTAATGTTACTAAGGATACAATGTTGCGCAGAGGTGCACTTAATAGCATTTTTTTTTCGCCCAATGTTGCTCTTCCCGGTCGCGGCGGCGAGTTGTGGCCGACGCCATATGTTGCCTTCCTCCCGGGTGAGGCGTCGCAGCAAAATGAGAGGCACCGGAGTCACGACAAGAGGCAAGAGTTCTCTCGTGCTCATATTTATTGACTACAGCAGCGTCGAAAATCACACCCTGGTCGAGCGGGGGCCGACCCGCCCGGGAGTTTATCGGACACGTCAGTCGGTCGGTCCGAAGCTGCGTCGCCGCGGCCTTCAGTGGTCGCAGCCAAACAGGTCCATGGACACTCGGTGCTGCTCGGGGATGGAGCGGCCGGCCACGAAGAGTTGGATGTCGTCGAAGTGGTAGAAGTGGTTTCCGACAATCACTCGCACCCCGTGAGGGTCGCACATGGCGGCGTCCACCTTTTTGATCAAAGTCAACGGGCGCTCGTTGGTGGCCTCGAGAGCGCCCATTTTCTTCAGGTCCACGTCGTAGATGCGGCCACCTGAAAAGACAAAGCCGCGAGCGTCAGGGTGCGGAGGTCAGGATCGGAGAGCGCAAGTGAACGACTTGGGTGTCCGGCCTGTAAGAGGAGAGCGCCATCATATCCAGGCCCGTACGAGGCCGGCGCGCGCAAGTATAAAATGAATGCTTAGCCGATGTCCGATTCCTCGCTAGGGAGAGTAAGATCACGCCTACTCGATGATATGCCGGCGTCTCATCGCAACACACTTTTCCGTCCGTCTTTTGGTTGGAAGCATGTGGCCGAACTCATCCTCGTCATATTTGACCGCTCGACCACCTTGCGCGGACGCGTTTCGATTGGCCGCGGCTCGCTCGTCTCGGCGCGCGTGCTCAAACTTCGGGGGCGCCCGAGTCAAAGTCGCGTCCGACAACGGCGGCAAGCAGCCGAAACATGGCCAAATACGCGGACGCCGACACGGAAGGACCATTTCAAAATCCCGCTTTGTCCAATGGCGATTCGATTGCAAAAGCCCTAGTCTCGGCCTCCCTCCGCAGGAAACCGCAGGCCCCGCCGACCAAAAGTTGCTGCGCACGATGAAACCGGACATTCGTCATCCGGGCCGACCGCACACTTGCTGCTCGGCAAAGTCGATGGGGTCATCCGCACTCGGCCGACGGGCCGCTCGTTGCTGGACACGCCTCGTAGGATCTCTATTGTGGCGGCCCACCCGGCCGGACACTTGCCGCAAGGCAGGTTTGGTAGGATCACTCCTTTTCGGGACACAGACGTTCTAAGGCTAGCGAGCAAGACCGGTCTGTACGGTCTGCGCAAGCGAGACCGTAAGCGAGCGAGCGCATGACACGGGCCTTTCCGAGAACGTATTGGCCCCGCGAGCGACTACCGGCAAAGATGTCGACGGACCCGACGGAAGGCAATTGAATTTGCGCTTTTGGGCCAGCGGCCCCGTTGCAGTGCAAAGAGGCGGTCCGCCGGGTCACCTTTGATGAGGTGAGCAATGTGATTGTGCTCGCAGACAAAGGCGGCGTCAATGGGACCCTCCAGACCCAGCTCATCTTTGATGGGCTTCGGGAAACCTTCCACGAGGGTGTGCGGCTCGCTGACTTTGTACTTGTACACTATGTTGTCCTGCGCGGAGAAAAAAAACAAAGCCGGCACGACATTGTCATCGTCACCGTCGAGACCAAAGCCGATGGACCGCGAGTGAGGCAAACCTTCATCATGTAGAGGTGGTCCTCGTGGGAGAAGACGGCGTCCACCTCGCTGTGAAGCTCTTTGAAGGAGGCCTCGATGGTGTCGGCCTTCACCGTGTCGTTGTTGCCGTCCCTCTGCAGGAAATGATGACCTGAGCAAAGAAGAGCGGCTCGCCTTAGGGACAACCCGGACGCTCGACGCGCAGGTCATCCCGCCGGACACTTTTGCCCCGTGGCCACTCGTCGGCAGGCCGAGGGAGCGATCCGGCGGGCTTTTGCGGCAATGGGGACTTTGTGCCGAGGGAGCGATCCGGCGGGCTTTTGCGGCAATGGGGACTTTGTGCCGAGGGAGCGATCCGGCGGGCTTTTGCAGCAATGGGGACTTTGTGCCCGCCGGGCCTCGCGGCATTGCCCTGCAGACCGCGTTTCGCCGGGCGGACTTCAGAAGACGCCTGTTCCGTCACCCCGGCGGACACTCGCCGCTGGCCAAGACGTTGACCGGCGCTGCTTTTGCCACCCACTGCTTGCTGACCACAAGTAAGAAATAGCATGGCTATCTTGGGATCATGGGTTCGTTTTTGTTTTTTTGTCAAGCTCATTGTTGCTCGGCACAAGTGGCAGCAACCTTATCGCTGTCTCGTGCCAAGTGGCGAGTACACAAGTACAGCTGTTGTTTCTCCCCGTTGGCCGCAGTGTTTCCGGGCGTTTCCCCCACTGAATTGTAGCCGCTGGGCAGAGGTCAATCGGATCTCGCTCTCCTTTTGCCCCGTTGGACAGTTGGTGGCAAAAAGGATGCGCATCATCCCCGCCTTTTTGATTCGGCGCCCACCTCTGAAGGCGTACAAGTTGCCGGCGTCGTCCGAGGTGATGGCATCCAGGTGAACGTGGCTGCACCGCTCTCGCTCCACGATGTCGGTGTCCTCGCCTGCCACACAACGGAGCCTTGAGACGATTGCCGCAACGACGGTTCAGGGCAAGAAAGCTGCCCTGCGCAAATCTTCTCTGAGGCCAAGGCCCACTTACTGTAGTTGGAGCACCTCATGAAGAAGTCGCGGGCCTCCAAGGGATATCTGCCGTGCACCTCTCCGGTCTTGGGATCAAATTTGGAGAACTGGTGTCCGTGGAAGCAGTAGTAGTGCTCCATGTAGCGGAAGGCGGACGTGCAGTTGGCCATGGTCTTGAACTCTCTGTGCTCCACCGCCTTGTTGCTCACGTGGAAGTGGTAGATTTCATGTTCTGTGGGAGGCAGGAGACATTTGTAGAAAAAGCGGAGCGCGGAGCGCCAAGCGTCTTTGAGAGAACCGACCCTTGAAGAAGATGACTTCGTTCTCTTCACAGTCCGGCTTGGGACACACCACGGCGGCGTCCAGGTGGTCCGGGATGCCCGGGAAGACTTGGGAGATGAGCTGGGGGAAGCCCTCCTCCAAAACTTGCTGGTAGTAGGCAAACACTTTGTTGTCCTGGATGCAAAGAAACTCAACTCGGTTCGGCACGCTCGGCGGAATTCATCGAACCGTTCATTTTTTTTGCCCCGTTGGACACCTGTTACCGGGCGGATCGGGAATCGGAGGCATCCCAAATTTGAATCGACTGGCAACTTTCTCCCAATAGGATCATTCTCCTTTCGCCCCACCGGCCACTTGTTGCCGAATCGGCGGAAAGGCTAGCGAGTGCGTACCTTGAAGAAGTAGACGTGGTCGTGGTCTGAGGCGTTCTCATAGTGCATCCGGAAAGCGGCGTCCAGGTGGTCCAGAGGGTGCTCGGCGGCGTCCAGCTCGGGGAAACGTTCTTTGACCAGCTCGGCTTTGCCGTGGAAGCCGCTGAACAGGTGGCGGCCCTTGAAGAACAAAGGCATGCCCTCCTCGCTGACTGTCACGGCGTCCATCTCCATCCCCAGACAGCGGTCCGGGACGTCTGCACCAAAACGATCGGCGTGAGAAGAGAACTGACGTGTGAGGAATCACGCCCGACCCCGCGAGATCGGGAGTCGGATATTTTGGAAGGCCTAGCGATTCCAGTCTACGCTGACTGAGAGCGGCCGACGGGGGAAAGCTGCAGGTACTTTGCGCCCCGCCAAAAGATGGGGGCCAAGCTCTATTTTCTGTCCGACAGGGCTGTAGCCTGCCTAAACGAAGCCCTTTTAGCCCTTTTATTTACGGAACAGCGGCACATGAATCGTGTTCCAAAAGTATTTTTCTTTGGACCCATCGCCGAACCACGTACGGTGGGTCGCCCGCTGAATGAAAACAGCGGTATCGTGCCGAGGGAACGGGCAATCGTGCCTGAAGTCGCCGCCCTCGCACGCAGGCACGCGCGCACACTCTGCGACTCTCCAATCGCTGCAAAGGTGTTTTTACTTTCACGGAACGATCCAGATCAGGGGCGACCAACTGCGGTCCTCCAGAGCACCCGCCCTGCCTGTTTTCCTGGCTCTCTCCCTGCTGCGACACACCCGATTCAAACGCTCAGCTCCTCAGCAAGCTCCGCAGGAGCCTGATCGCCATCCGGGTCGTTTGAATGGGCTGCGTTGCGGCAGGGAGTGATCCGGGAAACCGGGCAGGACGGGTGCCCTCCAGGACCACCCCCTCGATTCCGGTCCGCGGCATGAAAATCCCCGTGGCTGAGTCAACGATTCACAACCCCCGTCAGGATGTTGAAGAAGGAGAGACGGAGGCGGAGGGTCACTCACCATCATGGTCCTCATGGCTGCGGGGGAAAAGAGAAAAGAGAAAAACGTGTCACGCTTGTAGTTTGGCAAGAGACAGACGCACAAGAACAAAGGTGTCAAAGTCAAGGCGGTCCGTGTCGTTTGATGCAGCCCGCAAAAGCCTGCCACAATATTTCCTCCGGTTGGAAAGTCATCAAAATGAGATTAGAAATATGAGATATGAGAAATACCTTTTCAACGTTTCCATCTGACGCTTTTTCAAAGTAGCTTTGGGACGGATCTCGCTTCCCAATCGAAATGGTCAAAAGTGTTCGTTGGCTCGCCCCGTCGTGTCGCTTTGTGCACGTTCTCATTTCTTTGAAGGACATGCGTCCACTTGTCTGCGGTTTCCCACATGACGGCTTGTTGATCAGAATGTGTGAGAAGGGCTCTCGGCTCGCAACGTTTTGCCACCGGTTGGAGTCTCGCCATGCAAAGTTGCCACGCGCGCTTGCGCGCATTTCCTTTGGCCTGCTTTCCCCAGCTCAATCTCGTCTTGACTTTGTCTAACGAAGGGAAATGTGCCAAGCATTCGGCCAACCAATGATCAACTTTTTTTTTTGGTTTGTTTTTTTTTCTTTCACTAATGAGCTGATTGGAATATGGGTGCACATTTGCCAGGCGTTGCGCACTGTAATTCCTACAACACCGCATGGCGGGCGTGCGGCCGTTTTCCCAAAGCAGCCCGCAGTTGACATATGGCGACATCCCTCCAGATGACACTTTTGACATCGACAACACCATGAAGCAATTTGCCGGTCTTACGTGGACATGGTGACACGTGGCCACCGACGTGTTCATTGACATATGTCGTTCCTTTTGAGTGACGGCTTCAGGATTGTTTAGCTATTTCTCCAAATTGTTTGGAGAAATGCACATTTCCAGGAAGATTTGAGAAATGTACCAAAGCAAGTGAGGAAAACGTGGAGTAGTGTACATTTAAACCATAGATATGCCCCCCAAACCCCCCCGGCCCCCAAACGCCTTCTCTATACTCTCAAACTCATCATACAACAACCTCCTTTGTGACCAATGTCTCGCAGACGATTTGATTTGGGGGAAAAACTGCAAATAGTCAGTCACATTAGCTTGCGCTAACTTTGCTGCCACCAAACATGAGACGCTTCCAATATGTCAGTAGTGTACTTCGACAGCGTTCCCTGACAGCAGTTCATACTTTCAGGGCTTTGGTGCCATCTTGTGGCATCTTAGGAAGGCGCCGACCAACAAGCGAGGGCGGCAAACGCTGACGAGCTCCTTCGAGTATCGAGTATTTCGGCGGATTCGTTGCTAAGAATGGCTTCCGATGGTTTGACGATGGCTATCTTTTCGATCCGAATGGTCAAAGTGGATGGCCTTAGTGGCTGGATCTCACCAAAGCGTGATCTTTAAACCAAGGTACGACCCGGACCGGGATTTTTGCAGTGCCCTTGCGCCCTTAACGACAATCAATGTAATACGCGCTTTGGCTACGGCGACGGGTCGGTTGATTGAAACGCTCGAATGGAGAAAGTTTGACACCCTTGCGGTGCAAAGTTCTGAAAAGACTTACTGGTCGGCCCAGGCCGAGGTCAAGCACAGGCACAGGACGGTGCAGAGCAGGATCTTCATGACGGCCCGACAAGAGCGAGAGAAAGAGCAGAGGTGCTGACTCAACGGGCCCCTGGACGGCATTTATAGGATCTCGCCAGGAGCGGGGGACGAGCCGGACCCGTTCGATCGAGAACGCCGTGTCCCCAAGATGCACCCGCGTGGACCCGCGCCAGCAGAACAAATCAATACGCACAAGCACACGTGCTCCCTGATATCCTTTGCAACGAGTGGCCGGTGGCCTTGGCGGGCCGCACGTGGCTTCTTTTGCCAGGCTAAGTGTCCGCAAGTCACTCGGGTGCAGCCAAGCGAGCGACGACGTGGAGGGACCGACGTGGAGGTCCCGGCGGGTCAAAGCGGGCCAGAAGCTTCCAGGGGGTCCACGGTGAGAGGTAACTAACCCAGCGTGCTAACGGGTCAGGCATACATCAGCGGTTGTATAACGCGCGCGTGTACAGTGAACATTAACAGAACTTGTGTTTGGCACACTCGGAGGGATGGACGGTCAACATCCAGCATGCAGAAAATCAAATAGAAAAACCAAATGCAATGTGGATGTTGACTGATTAACGACACCCCCGCAGTCCTCGGAAGACAATGAGTTGCTTTCAAAATCCAGTTCGTCGTATACGCCGAGGCCCAGCGAGCGAGCCGCAGTGCGCGGAGGCCATTTCAGCGTATCGCCTGCCGCAGCGTCCCGTTGCGCAGCAAACAGCTCAAAATGGTTATGTTTCCGGAACAAAAAGGAATAATGCTAATGCTGAATGCTAATACTGCCACCCACGTTTGAATAATAGTGCAAGTTGACAGAGCATTTGAACATCCGAACGATCGCAACCACGCTTCCCCGAAGCCTGCCTCTGGTCAGCCTGGGGTAGGGGCATTTGAGGACTTGAGAAGACCCCCGGCGAGGCTAACACCCGCTCACATTTCAAGACAAGTTACAGAGTTTTTAGTCGCAGACGATTCGCAGACTGCCAAGATTTGACAAAAATTTGGCGGGGTCACTGCTATTTACGAGACCGCAACTAGATTCGTTTGGCATTTTCTTTCCCGCAATGCCACTTTTTCCCATCATGCCCTTGAGCGAAACCTACACGTAGCCTACCGGTCGTGTGACTTTCAAAAGTTGCTCCACAGCTCATTGGAGAAATGCCAAATCATTTGCGCACTTTGCAAAGCCAAATTCAAATACCACATCAGCGGTACGTCTTTGGCGTACCGTTCAACAGTTGTATTTCACGGGGAGAGAATCGTATTCAGGGAGCAGAGAAAGCCATTAGGACAGTTTTTCAGACAAAATGTACTTGTAGTTTTTCCACATTGGTTCCCAGATTTGACTCAAGTGAGTCAAGCTGTTCCAAGCTTGGTCCCAAAAAATTGTAGTTGAAAAATGTGATCAATTATGGAACATTTTGCGATGAACCAGTGGCAAACTTTCAATCGCTTGACAGCACTAGTAAGTTCCGTTTGTTTTGGCCAAAAGGGCGCTTGTTGCACGGAAGCGTTTGGACAGACCGCTGACTTTGTCCACGCAATTAGACACTTGATTCTCGGGCGTTTCAAAAGGTGCTCATTTGTTGCTGGCAGAATTCAAGGGCAAACTCATCTGTGGCCAACGGGCCACTTGTTGCCAGGCGGTTTCCGCAGAGGTTGCTCCCTTTCGCCAACTTATTTTGGCCGCCTAATAAAGTTCCAATTTTAGAAGTGCCTCCCATTTGGTGAGGCGTGTTTGTTTCTTTTGCATGTGTGCACGTCGCGACTGTGTCGCGTGTTAAATGTAAAGCTTGCAAATCCCCAAAGGCAAAAATGAGATCACGTGGTCTCGCCTTTCCTGTACGAGACATGGTCCTTGAACTCCCCGCGGCGACTCTTCCGTGTTGTCTGAGTTCGGCCCGGCGTTACCGTGGACCTCGAACCAACTCGCCAAAGGTCATGTTGGTGTTTGCTGGACGCTCACGTAACACGAAGCCAAGCCAAGCCAAGCCGCCTACACACCGCAGGTGGAACTACTGAGGGGCGGTGCCGTCGGCTATTTAGCTTCATTCGTGGTCACGCTCGCCACGATGGTGGGCCACTGGCTAGCGCATCCGCCGCAGGGTTAGGGGCTATATATGTATACACACATATACATATACATATACATATATATACATATATATATATATATATATATATATATATATATAGTATCTGATCTATATCTATCAATCTATCATCTATCTTCGATCATTCTATATCTGTATATATCTATAGCTCTATATCTATCTATATATAGTCAATCATTGTTTTTTACGTGAATAAAGAATCAGGAGTCATTTATAATGAAAATAAATACATCTTTTATTATTCTTGTTTCTAGCAAGTGAGCCTTCCCTGCATTAATTGACACTTGTACAAAAGGCACACACACAAACACGTGCGTGCGTGCGTGCGTGCGTGCGTGCGTGCGTGCGTGCGTGCGTTCGTTCGCTCAAAGCAAATTCCACCAAACTGTTGTTAGAAAGATTCACAATTATGGAAAGAACCACACAATGAGAAGGAATGGTGAACAATATCCAAGTCGTATGTCACGTTTAAATGAACCGACGGTGTCATCAGTACTCTGCGCCAGCTAACAACCAAATCAAGTTAACAAAATAAATATTGTTCATGCATCACGATAGTCGATGGACACACAGTGAAGTTAAACGTTAGCCAGATATTACACAGATTCAAATGATTGACTAATGCTAACATGTCTTAGTGCTAGCGACCATCGTCGCCAGGACCACATACGCACACCTGCCACGCAACAGCCCTGTTAGCCCGCTCTGAACTTCGTTTCCACCACTAACATAAACGTGTCTGTTGACATTTTAGCTCATGCCAGAAAATGGTGAAATAGCTCAGAAATGTGGCACAAACCAGATGACGCTAATAAATGAGCAAGTTGGCTAACATCCATTTTTTGCTCCCAACTGTATCTTCTGACTTGTAGAAACAAACAAAATATATCTGTAAAGAAACCAGCGCCATCAATAAATGGCCTCGTTAGCTGCTCAGTTAGCATGCAAGCTAGCTAAATTTGCCTAGCCTTGACATGTTGCTAGCACGCACGTTAGTCAACAAAAGATTTGCTCAATGTCTCCTCGGCTCAGGTGGCTAACAGCTAACATGTCGCGTGTACAATTTCAACGCGCTAACAGATTAGCAACATGGCTAGAAACGTTCATTTTTGTTTATCTGTAGCTGCCTAGCCGCTAACATGTCACTAGCGTGTTGATAAGCATGTTAGCAAACAAAAGAACACCACCATCCACAGTACAGATGAGGACGCAAAGAGCTAACGCTAACTAAAGAGCTCATACTTCTTCCAAGCATGACGACGACGACGGAGGAGCGTGTTCATGTAAACGTTGACTTGTGCATACACATGCGCACACATATGCTCTCTCACTACTCACAAAATCACACAGTGACAAAATGACATACACTTTCTTTCTCGATGTCAAACACACACACACACACACACACACACACACGTTCGAACCAAATCTCACATTTGCACTCAATCTCTCTTTCATGCAAACACAGAGGCACGTGTGCACCCCCCCCCCCCCCCCCCCCACACACACACACACACACACACGCGCGTGCAGGCGGCTTGGCTTGGCACAAATGCCACCCACACTCATCCCTCGCGTTGCTGTGTGACAGACTGGTGAGTTGTGGTTAAAAAAAACAAACAAACACACAAACAAACAAAAAGTGCTGTTGGAGTACTGGTGTATGATCTTTGATGTGCCTGAAAAGTAAGCCCGAAAAAGGCCTGACTGGTCCTGGCTTCTCCTGGTCCCGCTTTCAGGTCCGAATCCAATTGTCTGCTGGTGTGTTTTCTGGTCCTGATGACCGGTTGCGCTATTCCTACTTTCAGCTCCCGGTCTTTCTGACGGAGTCTGGTCCTGGTGCCTTGGCACTCTGGTTCTTCTTACAGGGCCTGCTTCTGTTTACTGATGTGATTTTCTGATACGAGTCTCGTTGAGTGGTCCAGGTCTGACTTGCTGGAACTGTCCCTGCTTGCTGGTCCACAGAACAGATCCTGTTCAGTGCTTAGGGTTCTATTTGATGGCACTGGTCCTGATGAGGGGGACTGTTTGCTGCTACTACCCCTACTTCCTGGTCCCGGTCTTACTTTTTGGTCCTGATGAGAGGCTCTGCTCCTGCTGACCGGTCCCGGTCCTGGTCCCGGTCCTGCCGAGCTTGTGAGTTCTCTTTCAGGTCCTGCTGACGTAATGCATTTTTTCCGCCTCCCCTTTCTTTTATCTATCTGTGCGGACCGGCGGTTGCGGACCACTGCTCAAGTTTGACTTTTCCGGTCTTGGCGTTAGTGTCGGCAGGGTTTCGTAGTTCAGGGGGCAGCGGGTAAGACCATCAAAGTGGCCAAAGCGAAGCAAGTGAAAGGTGAAAGCGCGTCCCTCAGACGCGCTCGCTTTCCCGAGCGACGCTGGTTTTGCCGTCTCCGTAGTTGCCGATTGTTGGTCGGCGCACAGTGCGGGCGACATTCAGTGTTGCTCTGCGACAGTGTTGCGGAGGCGCCGGGCGGAGGGGGGGGGGGGGATGGGGGCGGCGCCGGCCGGGCTACAGGCGGGGCTCCAGGCGGCCCGCCCCGCTGGCCGCCAAGAGCTCGTTGAAGATCTCCCGCCGCACTTCCTGCGTCACACTCTCACGGATCTAAAGGCAACGTCGCAAGATGAACATAAACATCTTTTGGGGAAAAAATGATGTTATTTTTTTAAAAGCTATCGAGCACATCACTTTTCCTTATGACCTTTTTGCAAAATGATATACAAGTGGCTATCGAAAGAAAAGATGCAAATGACTTCTGGACTATTTTCCACCCACGCAGACCTTTGACCTCAGAGCGTTTACCTCTGCGATGAGCTGGTGCAGGTCGTCGCTGCCGAGTCCCGCCTCCACGGGCGGCTCCAGCGGCGGCTCCAGCGGCGGCTCCAGCGGCGGCTCCAGCGGCGGCTCCAGCGGCGGCTCCAGCGGCGCCTCCAGCGGCGCCTCCAGCGGCGCCTCCAGCGGCGCCTCCTCTTTGCCGCCCGCTCCTTCCTCGTCCTGCCGCCTTTCGGGGCGAGGAGGCGGCGCCGGGGTGATGTTGATGGACGCCCGGTAGACGGCGGGTCTGTGCGGGTCCCCTCCCGCGCCCGCCCCCGGCGCCGGGCCGCGGGGGTCCGAGGAGGCGGCGCGCTCGTCGTAGCTCAGCTCTGATTGGAGGAGGAACTGTTCCCTCAGGAGGTCTGACACCTGCGCAAGCACACATTAGCAGTGTTAGCTTTAGCTTACACCGTGTGTGTGTGTGTGTGTGTGTGTCTTTGCAAAAATAGGAAGAAAAATGAGTGAATATTAGTAATAATTGTTGGGTCTGCGCATACAAATGTGGACAAAATTGTTCTTGATGGAAAATAGTAATAATAGGTAAAAAAAAAAAAATATCAGCCAATGAGAATCAGGCATCGCTTTTGTATTAGCGTTCAGCCGACTTCATGACGGTAGGCCTAAAAGAGAAAGAAAAGAATCCGAGCAGAGGGACAAGTCAGTCAGTCCGTCGCCGAGCCGTTTGGTGACCTGATCTGGAGCCCACCAAACATGGGCCAGAAAACGCCAAGTTTGACTCTGCATCGGGCCAAACAAAACGGAGCAATTCATGCGACCGGCCGAGTCCTCCTCGTCGTCGTCTTCCATTGTACGGCTTCTTGAACAGCTGGCCTTCTTTTTTAAAAAATGAAAAATATTGCAGTACTAAGATAGGAAGATAAGATAAGAATGCCTTTATTGATCCCACAGTGGGGACATTTTCATTGTTACAGCAGCGAAGATCACAGAGGTCACACAGGGACACAGGCGGCATAATGTGGCCATTAATGTATAACATTGACGGCAAACATTCGGGATCAAACCTATGTAAATATACGCAGTAATATGTGTATATACAAATATGTATATACACACCAACCTACATCGACATAAAAAGTATGAGGAACACTCATTTTGGCATGTACATAGTACAGAGGAAAACTACTCTAAGTAAGTGACAGTGCTGCAGTGCTGTAGTGAAATGTCAGGGACAGCATTGGGTAAAAATAAAACGAGACTAACAGTAGTGGGGAATGTTGAGTATTGCACGGGATTTCAGTAGTGGGGAATATTGCAGTACAAAGTAGCTGGAAACGTTGATTTCTCGGGCACAACAAGACGACGCACGCGCAGTGGCTCCGTTGCGGGCCTGACCGTTGCTGAGCAAAAACGACAAGGTGAGAAGTCAAGCTCATGCTAGCTCATCATCAGAGATAAGAAAAGAACAAAGAGTCACATCGAAAAAGCCTTCTCATGAATGAAATCAAGTCAAAGCAACTTTGGTATTTGGAAAATGCGGGCAAACTAAAGGGAGGCAAGATGGCGCGCCTTTGCACATGAGCAATTTGACAAATGTCCAATGTGAATCACGCACGATCGATAACGGCGGCGTGCGGACGTCGGAAAGGTTTTCGCATTTCAATGGGAGAACGTTGGCGATCGATCGGATGTTTGCGCTTTTGCCGTTTGCACGTCCTCCGTTTTTGTCCGTTTTCACGTCACCGCTTGTGCGGCTTGCGATGACGTGCTCCCGCAAAATGGATTTGGCTCCGTGCCAACAGGCCGCACCTTTCCTTCCTTCAGAGGAGATGAGAGGATTTGCCTCAAATTTCCGCCTTTTCTATTTGCCCAACTAACTGAAGAGTGCGTGCGCATGAGAGCAAGTCCAAAGTGTGCGGAGTGCGAGCGTGCGCCAAAGGGCCGAGGAGCGCGTCTACTGACCGGCTCCACGGCTCGGAGCGTCGAGCTGGCCGAGGCCTCGTCCGCGCCCGCGTCCTGACCGGGAGGAGGAGGAGGAGGAGGAGCCACAAGGTGGGCGTCAGTCACTTGCTCGCGTGGGCGTCCTCCAGGCAAGCGCGCGCACGCACGCACGCACGCGCTTACCTTGGGCAGCCCCGCGTCTTGCGTCAGCTCCGTCAGTTTGTCGTCCAGCTGCTGTTCCAACTCCAAAAGCTCGTCTCGGACGGCCGAGCGCAGGGACTCCAGCTGCTCCACCTCCAGCCTGCGCACACGCACGCAAACACACGTACAAGGCAAGACACATGCGCACAAACATCCGCACACAAACATGCATTCGTGCACACAAAAATACAAGCACAAATGTACACGGCCGGCTAGCGCGAGCCGGCGGCTAGCGCGAGCCGGCGGCTAGCGCGAGCCGGCGGCTAGCGCGAGCCGGCGGCTAGCGAGAGCCGGCGGCTAGCGAGAGCCGGCGGCTAGCGAGAGCCGGCGGCTAGCGAGAGCCGGCGGCTAGCGAGAGCCGGCGGCTAGCGAGAGCCGGCGGCTAGCGCACCTGTCGGCGGGACTCAGGTGCTTGTAGACCAGCGCCTGCTGGCGGCCGACCGACAGCTCCAGCTCGCCCATCCGCTCCCGGAAGGCGGTCAGGCTGCGCCGCTTCTGCCGCAGCTCGCCCAGGGCCTGGGGGGGGGGGGTCAAAGGTCAAAGGGGGGAGGACAAGGCCGCGGGGCGCGGCGGCGCGGGCGCTTACCTGTCGGCAGGAGGCTCGGGGACGCGCGTCCCAGGCGTCGTCGGCGCTCCGCTGCCACGAGACAAAAGCTTTCAAGAGATGTCGCCGCGGCAACAAAGGCCAAGACACAAGTTGATACTCGGCAACGGAAACACAGCCAAAGTCCGCACACCCTCACGCATTTGCAAGCGCCTTAAAAGAGCTCAAGCTCCTTTGTCTTTTTTTTCTTTTCTCAAAAAGCTGGCACTGCCATAGGGGTGTGTGGGCTTTGTTTTAGCATAATCCCACCCAACCAAATGGAAAAAAAGTTCCTGAAAAAAAACAATTCCTAAAGTCGTGTGGAAAAAAAAATGGATGTCTGCTTAGGACAAGACGAAACAAGTTTCAAATTCTCTCAAACGGCCTTAGAATTCCCCAGAAAGAATTGCCTTTGCGTTTTTGAAATATGTTCGTTTCCCATTTTGAACAAAGTTTGCCTTCGCAAGGCTAACGTGCCCAATGAGGACTTTGGAGCGGGAACCGACCTGGTTGAGGCTGTGAACGGTCCCCCTGATGTCATGAAGGACCCTCCTCAGCTGCATCTCCGTACCGGACAACACCTGACTGGAAGCCGGACTCAAACCGTAACCCGGACCGAGACCCGGGTGGGGGGTGTGAGCCAGATTATGAGCCGGGTAGTGGCCCGGGCCGACACCTAGGTAGGGGCTGTGGCCAAGGCTATGAGCCAGACTAGGGCTGTTGCCAGCAGCAGGGTAGGGGCTGTGACCCTGGCCAACACCCAGGCAGGGGCCCGAATTCTGACCCGGGCGGGGGCTCCGACACGCATTCGGACCCAGGTGAGAGCTATTCCCGAGACCGGGGTGGGAGCCGTGAGCCTGGTTACGACCCGGGAGGAAGCCCGGAACCGGAGGACCGCCGCCCCGATGCGCCACGGGCTCCGGAGCCAACGGGGGGAAGGGGCTGAGGTCGTAGCCGTGGTGGTAACCCAGACTGTAGGGAACGGAATGGTAGACCATGTGGTAGTTGCCGGCGTGGTACTGGGCCACGGGGGGAGTTCCCGACGGGAGGTTCCACATGCTGGCGTAGTGGGGCGGCGTACCCAAAGGAGGCGGCTGGTTGAACGTGAAGTGGTTGGCGTGCGGGTGGAGGAGGTTGGGGAGGCTGGCGTAGGGATGCGGAGCTGTGGGGTACAGCAGCGATGGGTTAACAGGGGGGACGGACAGAGGGGTCTCGGGTCTGGGGCTGGGGCTGGGGCTGGGGCTGGGGCTGGGGTTCGGGGAGAAGACCATATCCGGTCCCGGAACGGGGCTGCCGTCCCGCCCATAGTGTCCAAAGAGCTGCCGAGCGGAGGAAAGGTCAGGGACGCTCTGGGTGATCCAGGGCCACTCGGTCGGGGGGCTGGCGCATCTCAGCGAGCGGGACGAGCGCAAGGGGGGGCGCGGCGCGGCGCCCCACTTGGGAGTGCTCTGGATGAGCAGGGTGGAGACGCAGGCGGGCGAGTCGGCCGTCTCCACGCCGGTGTCGGGCTCCTGGATGTAGCGGAAGGCATAGCGGGGCTGGCTGCAAAAGGCCCGGTCCGGCCCCAACTGGATCTTGACGGACGACACCACCCTGGCGGGGGACAGCAGCGAGGACGGCAGAGAAGAGGACCTTTGCAAGGGAAGACCGCTTCGGTGACGCCTTCTGCTTGAGCGCGGAGCCGCGTCGCTCAAACGCTGCTTGACGCGAGTCAGCGCACTCAGGACGGGGGAGTCCGAGGTGGGGAGACGGAACGGTTGAGCCCGGGGTCCCGGAGCTTGACGACCAAAGGCACCATGTGAGGCCAGGGAATCCGAGGGCGGAATTGTGGACGGAGACTCTGAGGGCCGTGCGTGTGAGGGTGGCGGATCCCAGGACGGCGGCTCCAAGGTCGGCGGATTTGAGGGCGGCGCTTTCAAGGTCGGCGGATTTGAGGGCGGCGCTTTCAAGGACAGCGCCTCCAAAGTGGGCGCTTTCAACTCGGGCAGATTGGAGGGCTGCGTATCTGGGGACAACGGATCCCAAGGCGGCAAAACGGACGGGGGCGGGTCCTCTTGGCCGTCATCCTGAGAAGCCTGTGCATCTTCCTGTTTGGGGTCACCTCGCGCCGCGACGTTCTTGGGGAGCTGGTGGGCCTTGTACTGTGGCACAAGCTGGGAATGCCGGTCGCATTGGACGTCGTCCTCCTGCTCCCGGGAACTCTCCTGTTTTCGCGCCCCGGAAGCGGGCGGCGACTCCTCGACCTGCGCGTCGGGCAAGTCGAACGCCGGTTGGTTGAGAGCGACGGGCGTGGCGGCGTCCTGCGAGGGGTGCGATGTCACCGTGGTTTCGCTGTCACAGCTGTCGCTGCTCTCCTGAACCTGAGCACACGCACGCAATCATCATCAACATCAACATTTGAAATCTCATGGACCAAAATCAACTCGTTCACAAAATGTAGACATTTAACCGGATGTTCTTTTCTTTTCTTTTTTTGTAAATCATCACGTAAATACGTTGGGGGGGGGGGAATACACAGCAAAGGATAAATTCAACTATTTTACAGCTACGTTTGCTTTCAATGACATTTTGTTGAATGATTTACTGTCAAAAGTACAACAAATAAAACTTGGGGGAGGGAATTATTGCTTAATACTCATGATTACATTTGAAATAACCAAGATTAAAAATGAGAAGGCAACATTGCTGCATTTGCATTTCACAAATTTGAACTTTTGTGTTTTGTTTTTAACTCACCTACTTTCAAAACTGTGTGTGCTGCAGAGCCCAAATATTTGAAAAAAATAAAAATACAAATAAAAAAAGAGATGTTGAAAATGATGTGGTGGAGCCCACATATTCACAGTTTGACATTTGCAATTCAGCCGTCCGTTGAGCTTATGAGGAACTTTGTAAAAAAACAATTACATTAACGATACAATGACTTCTTGTAATTGATCAAATGAAAAGTAAAAGAAGAAAAATGCATCCATACGCGGTGCACCAATTTTATGGATTACATTACGAAACAACTGGATACTTACCAGTTAATTTCAATTAAAATAATCACAATCAAAAAATGGGATAGATATTTTTTCCTTTGTCATTCAAATAAATGATTTTAAACACACATCTTTTAAAATCAAATAATTGATGGTGAAAAAAAAAAAAAACGTCAAAAACTGTGCAATTTGATATTTACATGTACATTTAATGTTTTGCATTTATTTAATAACTGGTTAATATCTTGAAAATAAGACTAAAGGATTATTAAATAAATGACCAAACAGTATTTCATTCAGTTTCTTTAAATTAAAGTAGATTTTTTTTTTATAAAACAATGCCGAAATAGAATAAGTAACAAAGCATATGTTTATGAACTATTTTATAAAACTCGGTTATTTATGAATAGCAAAATAAATGAATGCGACTGATTATTTTACTAAAACATTGTTTTGTTTTGAAATGAACTCACTGATTCATGTCTATCGCAAAGTATTAAATGAAGACGATGAAATGAAAAAATGATCCATTGACATTTTTGCAATCATTTCATGAGAGAACGGGTGGGGGAAAAAAAAACCATTTTCCTGTTAAAATACATATTTTTCGGATAGAATTTCCATTTTATTCTAATAGTCAGTTCACTTTTGGGCAATAAAACAGAAACCATTCATTGAGAGACGGAGCCACGTAGAGTACATCCAAGTATGTTCTGATCACTGGCCGATGATAAATGAGGATTTTTATTCCAATTTCACTACTCCAATCCATCAAAGTACATGGTACACTTCATTTTGTAGTGAAATACTTTGGTCAGCTTATTGACCGTAAAGGACTCAATAACAACATGCAAATGTAAAACTGTGGTGGGGACACTAAAGGTTGCCGTGTGAACGCGTGCGAGGCGAGCGGACCAAGAGGTGAGATGGAGTCAAAGGGTGTTTCGCGGTGGCTCACCTTGAGGTTGCCGGCGGCGTCCAGTGACGACGTCTCCTCGGCGAAGCCGCTGCTGTCCGACTGCTGGCTCACCGTCCTCAGCAGGTCTGCCGGCAAAAGGCGGGCGGCATTAGTGCGCTGCCGCCCTCGTCCAGCGGGGGCCGCTCTCGCCCGGGCCACCCGGGAGGGAGCGCATGCCTGCCACCCATCAAGCGCTCCTGACAGCCCGTTTACAGCCGCCGGCCCGCTTACGTAAGACGTCCGCGACATGGAAATTTACTTCGGAGCCAGAAAGTGAAATCAAACAGCCGCGCCGCTCGCAATCGTCAATCTTGTCGGGAACGCCGCAAAAAAAAAATAAGAAGTAGAAGAAGTACTCCGATGCGACTTCTCACCTGAGCTTCTGGACGTTCTGGAGAGAAGAGCTTCGTCTTCGTTACTCTGAATCTGTGGCGATACGACTCACTTTACAATGGCAACGTGACAAAACAACAACGAGAAAAAGCAGTCAAGGGAAAAGAAGACATAGAAAAGAAAGAAGAAGAAGAAGAAAATTGTTTGCAAGTTCGTCTGAAGTGAGCAGATTCACACATATACACACATATATATATATATACACATATATACATATATATATATATATATATATATATACATATACATACATATACATATACATACATATATATACATATGTATACACATATACATATACATATACACACATACACACGCACATATATATATATATATATATATACACACACACGCACGCGCGCGCGCACCCCCACACGCACACACACACACACCCCCACACACACACACACACACGCAGTGTCTATTTACATATATGTATTCAAAAGTCAGGTTGTAAACACATTAAGAAAAAGTCATAAAATAAAAAAAAACAAATGTACAGAAGTTAAGAACAAAGTTAAACGTGGAGAAAAAGTGAAGAGTTAAAACCCAAAACGAGGTATGAAAAGCAAAGGAAAGTGCTGGAAAAGGCAATACAAGAGTCTTGCAAATGTGGGGCGGCGAAGCTCGCGTACCTCCTCCATGTCGAAGGAGTCGGCCTTCTCCGTGCGCAACTGAGCTAGCAGCGGTGGCGCCGGCGCCTTCTCGGGGACCCGCACCTCATCTGCGTTGTGATTGGCCGCCACCGGCTCAGCTGACTCGGGCTCGGAGTCGCCGCCCATTTTTCCGTTTTGGCTGGGAGGGAAAACGACAGCTGACTTGCGACATCGCTCCGAAGATGGCGGGGAGTTTTTTTCCCCCCTTTCTTTAAGGGCCACAAATACGGATTTTGAGGGTGATTCCGATTCTCATATTTGGAAAAAGAAAATTCAGATAACCTGCCAATTAATAATGAATAATCCATTTATTTTTTGGGGGGCCGGGGGCAACGGATTACGGGCCTAACATTTGCCTGTTTGAAAAAACCACGTCCTTTAGTTTTTGTTGACCTTGGCAAGACGTACACGGTTTCTAATGTTGACAAAAGGCTCGGGGTGCATCATTTAGCGTTGTGGCCGAAATGCTAACTCAATTTGGGTGCGACAGTATGACGCTCCTTTCCGCATTACGAAATGGACTTGAGCCATTCAGCTGCTTTCATCCACTGACAAGAAAACGCGATTCCTATTCAGTGGACGAAGTCCTGTCGGATGTGGCGGGTGATCGGCAAAGGAAGGCATCGACCGGCGTGTGCCGACCACCTACTTTTGGTCCGATGGCTGGCAGATGGATGGGAGCAGCCCTAATAGGGTGTAGCCTCAATCTAAGTAGCGTATGGTCCACGTCAGTGGCTGCTGCCAAGGCGCGAGGCTCTTACCGGCGCTGCGCGTGTCGCTCCTTCTGGCCGCCGCCTTCCTCGGTGACGGTGGCCAGCGAGCAGCCGTCCTTCTTGCGGACGTGCTTGTCGGCGTGCCGCTCGTCCACGTCTCGCCCGTCCCGACTTTCGGCGAGGGAGGGGGCGGGCGGCGCCCTGTCGGCCGGCCGGCCCGGCGCGCCGGGCGACGCCGTCAGCAGGCTGTGCTTGCTCAGGCTCTTCTTCAGACGGTCGGCCACATTCTGAGCAGATTTTTTCCTCTGGAAAAGCGATGGCGGCGGCGGCGGCTGCTCTTTGGCGACCTCGCCTCCTCCTGAGGTCAGGTGGTGAAAAGTCAAAAGTGGGTCAAGGCTACGAGAGCATCGGCGAGCGGCTTGACCTTCCCGTGACAACACACGATTCCCAAAGTTGAGAGTGTGGCCCCCCCTCCCCGGACGTTGATTGCCATATGCCGCTGCGGGTACTTTGTAGGTCGTTGATGATTATTAACAGGGGGTACCAACGTGTGCGCGTGTAGTGCGGTGGAATAACTGTTGCATTGAAATGATTGGACCCCCCCCAGAAAAAAAGCCTCTACAGACCCGCCAATGTAACTCGTACAGTAAGAATAAGGAAATAAATATATCGAGAATGCGTGAAATAAGCGAGCTTTGAGTGCGTTGGCGGTGGCCACGCCTACCTTGATCTCTGCTGCCGCCGCCGACGTTCTGGACGGCCTGACCGGACACGTGACCGTACAGCTGGATGAACTGATTGGCCACCGTGGTCAACACCTCAATCTGGCGGAAGCGACCTAGCGCACGGCACACAGACACACAGACGGACGGACGGTCGCCGCACATTCAGTTGGTCAGGGCTCGCAAAGTCGACTTCCGCGCACGGAGCCCGGCCGGGCCGCATCGAGAAAAGGGGCTCGACGATTCCCCAAAAGGGCATCCCACCCAATCTTCGGTCACAACGCTTGCAAACTTCTTCTCCTCGGCAATTTTTCTCTTCGCGGCAGCTTGTTGAAAAAGACACAACTGGGACTGGCTGACAGGAGAGCTTTCGTCAAAAGTTGACATGAGCCTCAGCTACGCTAGCGCACAAGCGGATTAAAAAAAAAAAAAACAACCCAACAAAAAACAGGTGGGGCCGCACTTTCAACTTAACTTATGTTATGTTAAGTAGCGGCCGCAAAAACTCATCCTGCGGGAGCCTGCGAGTTTGAGAGCCCGCAGATGGGCTGCGTGCAACAAAAGCGGCGCAACAAAGCCGGTTCAAGTTACAAATTGTCTCATCTAGTCGGCAAAAAGCTACGCCTTTTTTTGGTAAGTCAAAAAAATGTAAAGTTATGGAAATGATGAAATAATCATTATCATACTAATCATAGTAGTGCCACAAAGGCTGCAAAAAGTCAGTTGAGTCATAAACATGGCTGTCATGAGATGATCTTGGAAAACATGAAAGCAAAATACTCAAGAATTTGTTGGTCACAAATGGGGGAGGGGGGAGGGGGAGTCAAGACAGTCATGAAAACGTTTTTTCTTTTTTTTTTCCCCCATTCAAAAGTCCAAAGCAAATGAAAAAAATATGATGAAAAGTGAGGACGGTCGATTCGTTTGAATAGAAGCTAAAAAGATGGTGGGAAGGTTTCAACTCGAAGAATGGAAGGTGGTTGCACCGCAAAGCATCAGGAGCTTTGTGCTTTGTTCAAGGCTGAGTCGTGAAAAGGGCCGTCGCCGCGCAAGCTATTTAAGGCGCCGCACGCACAAACGCGCCAGCGGAGCCGTCTCGACCTCCAAGTTGGAGCGCCGTCGTCGGCGCGGTTACGCAACCGTCCCGCCGGGGAGCAGAATGTCCTGGAAGACGGCGACTTCCTTGGACAAAAGCGGCAGCGCTTTGTCAGCCACCTGTTTAACGGCCCAGACAGTCGCGTCCAAATAAAGGCCGCCATCTTGGAAACAACGCGCCGTGCGGCGTGTGAGTGAGTGGATGTCACGGTGCCAGTGAGTCCGTGCGTGACCACATGAGAGGACACGCGTGCTCGCGACAGTGAGCGTGTGTGCACGTTGGTGTGCGCGTGAGAGCGCAAGGGCACGCGTGGGTGAGAGTGACTGAGTGAGAATGTGAGTGCGTTTGTCCGCATGAGAGTGTCAGCATGTTCAGGCGTGTGGGAGTGCAAAAGCGCATGAATGTATGAGGGTGCAATTAAGTGTGTGAATTTTAGTGTCCATTAAGTGTGAGAAGCAAAGTGTGTGTGTGTGTGTGTGTGTGTGTGTGTGTGTATGTTAGTGCGAGAGAGACGTGACGTGTGACTGTCTGTGTTCTTGTGTGTGTTAGGGAGTGAGCGATCGTGTGTGCATGTTAAAATGTCTGTTAGAGCACAAAGGCGTGAGTGTTAGCCATGCGAGTGCGCGTGAGAGTATTACCGATTGAGTGAGTGCGTGTGAGAGGCACACAAGCACAGCTTTGTGGTGTGTGGCAGCGGTTGCCCTGGCGACCGGCATCAATGCCGAAACGCGAGCGAGAGGGAGGTGGCGAGCTGTACCGCTCCGGCCGAGAAAATGGCATTGATGCTGCTAGCAACCGATGCTAATGCTAACGCCACCAATAAATGGTGTCGGCAAGTAGGACAAAGAAAAAGCTGACGACTCTTGAGCGGGCACTGACTTGTCAGAGCGTAGTTGGGGTTCTCCACTTCCATTCGCTGAAGCTGAGCTCCCAGGTAGACCTGCAAGCACACAAAGTGATCACGTCCACCAAAAAACAACAACAACCTCACCATATTTGATGCCTCCCAATATTTTGCACCTCTCAGAATCTTGCCTCCTAAAACGTTTTGCACCTGCCAAAGGTTTGCACCTGCCAGTATGTTGCTCCTTCCAAAATGTGACACCCACCAATATTTGGTGGCTGCGAAATGGGAGGCCTCATTGCAGTTGGCACAGACGGGCGCCAAGGCCTCTTAAAGTTGGACGCCTCCGATGTTTTTGCAACGCTCAGAAGTTTTTGCTTGCCCATCTTTTGAACCGTCCTAACTTCTACACCTCCCAATATGAGCACACCCCTATTTGTTCGCTCTCCCAATATTTTGTGGCTCCCAAAAAATGTACACCTCTCAAAATTTCACCCCTCTCATAAATTCCCCCTTCCAAAATTTAAAACTAAATAAACAAATACCGGTAGCTAAATAAATAATCAATCCTGTCTCGTCACGTCCCGGTGAAAACAGCTCCCATCCTGTCCTAAAGGTAAAGTTGACTTCCATCCCTTGGGAATGCCACAGGATTTCCCCCCAAAAATTTCAGCCTCTAATTATCCTGAACCAGAATGTGACAATAACCACGGAACAGGAAGTGGAACAACACTACACCATTGTTAGCTGAAGAGCCAACATGCTAACGCTACGCTACAAGGGCTTAGCTTGACAGTATGCTACGTTAGCTTATTTGGATTTGGAGCGACCGACGTCAACATTTTCCTACCTTGATGTCGATGCCGCGCGCCGCCGATGAGCTGTTGAAGAAGCGCGAGGGGATCTTGGAGGACATGTCGGGTTCGTCCCTCCCGAAACCCAAATTCAGCAGGATCTCCTCCGGGTCCTCCTCGTACAGGTCCAGCAGCTCCGACACGCTGCGGGTGCACCGCCACACATGCTAGTGAATACACGCTGATAACACAAATACTGTGCAATAGTTCATGGGTTTCATAATCAAAACAATCATCATCATCGTAGTAGTAATAAATCATAAAAATAATCATGGGCTACTCCTCCCTCATCCATGTTGAGATTTTTAGTTATGAGAGTTAAGTTGTGAGAAAGTGGAAAGTTTCATGGTCAAAAAAAAAAAAAAAGGGCTTTTATTTTTTATATGGAAAAGGTCGAGAAAAACAAAAGCCCCCCCAAGTTGGCAAAATGTTATGAAAAAAGTCAAAAAATACAAACTAGCCTGAAAAAGTCAAGTCGTCCAGGCTAGCAAAGTGAGTAGCCACAATGCTAACGAGATGCTACTCCACTGGAAACGAAATGACATGAGTACATCGACCCTTAGAGGAACAGAAAATATCGAGTCCTGACTGAAAATTAGCACTTGAAGGCACCACCAACCCCTCGCCAGTAGGTGGCAGTAGTCACGAGCGCGTACGGGTACCGACCTGGACACGGTGCTGCTCTTTCCGGACCCGGTGGAGTTCATACTTCGCCCTTTTTCTTTGTACTGATCCCTCTTCTGATCGGCGGCCAGACTGCCACTAGGGGGCAAAACAGGAAGTGAGCGGAAGCTGCGGCAGGACGTTGGCGCATCGAGGAGGAGAAGATGATCAAGACAAAGACGACTCACCAGGATCCCGTCTTCTTGTTGATGGACTGAAGATGGTCGGCTGCAATCGCACCAAAAGAACAACGTCAACGACTACAGTAAGTAGTGATACGCGCAATCATAATCCTGACATCCAAACGATTCCGACGGGAGAGGAGTCCCTCTAGCTACGATTCGCTCCAGTTCTGAGATGGACGGCATCATTCGTTCCGGTTACGGGTGCATAGGATTCATTCCACTTCCGATATGAGGCTCTGCGATCCAGTTCAGCGACGATATTTGGATTCCCGCGATGCCGCGATTGCCATAGCGCCCGCACCATACAATTGAAGCCAAGTTTGATAAGACGGGCCTCAGTCCAATTCCGGTACAATAGCATTCGCAACCGGCCACACTAGCAGACCACTTGTGATGCGATACCATTTAGGATATGGTGATTCCCGTCAGTGAGGTTACAACAGGATACGGTACGATTCATTTCAATTTGAAGGTGATCGGGACTCGATGCGCCGCTCTGGCTGTCGGGGGAACGGCGACCTCCTCACCTTCAGCTCCCAGCGAAAGGTCATCTTCGAAGCTGCAGCCGTTCCGCGCCGCCCCTGTTGGCCGTTGACAAACGCCGGCGTCAATGCCTTGGCCATGCGCGCGCAAGTCGGATGTTGCGTCGAGGAAGCGCTTACCTTTGCACACGGGTGCGCTCTGATCGTCTAGTGACACAGCCAGCGGCGTCCTAGCAAACACAAAAACAACATGCTGGGGCACCAGAAAAAAACAAAAACAACTCGCCCACACGATAACATCCCTGTAAATTAACACACACACACACACACACACAACGATCCCTACATTTACACACACGACAAGGTTGCGTAACAAAACAGGCTAGGCTAGCTCCTTTCTGTGGCTCCGGGTGAAGGGACTGATTATGCGACGCTAATTTCCTGTCAGGCTGCTACAAGGCTAACAACGCATGCTGGTGGATGCTAGCGGACCCAGACTTACCTTACCTGTCCGGCAGGCTACGCAGCTGCACGGCAGCGAGCGGGTCACCTGTTGATTAGACCGCGGCGGCGTGGGCCAAAGCCAACTAGACTGGACTGGACTGGACCGACTCGCTGAGAGCTGCTTGGCCACCGAGCTAGCGGCAGCCACACATGCTTATGCAAGACCACGCTCTTATCAATGGGACAAACTTCATGCTAGCCTTGCACACGCGCGCGCACCCACGCAAACAATAAGACGCCTTTACATTTACACACACACACACACCTATCCCTAAATTTTTACACACACCTTTTTCTCTCACACATTCACTAGAAATAACATGAACACACTTTCTCTCACACAAGTGTAAACATTCACACGCTCTTCTTTACACACACATTTGCACACTTAATATGCAAACACGCACTCACACAAATTGACCAACGCACCTTACAACGCATATTCCCGCACTATCAAAGCTTGCGTAAGTTGGAGCAGCCGCCACGTTCGCACGTCCTCCGACAGACGACCATGTTGGGCCCCGTGGCGGTTGCCGTGGTAATGAGTGATTAAGCATACACGGCAACACTGTGTGTGAGCGCGTGTGTGATAAGACTGTTGACTCAGGAGCAGAAGAGGCAACTCCTCCTTTGTTGACTTTCTCTCTTGTCTCGACAGCTTTTGACAGCGTCTACTTGGGCGTGTGCGTGCGTGCGTGCGTGCGTACATCCAGGCAAAGGCTGTGTGTCGGTTCTACGTCAGTGGGCTGATAACACAACTGAACACACCTTGAATCATCAGGGAAAAAGAAACAGAGTAGGCTCGTTGGTTTGCATATTAGCACGCCGTCGGCACCTCCACTACACTAGGGGGCGACAACCCTCCTTTTGCGTTGTGGATTTTTCTAGGCCCAAGACTTTTCAAATGCTTTACTGTTAAAACCTCCATGTAGCCTTCATCGAAACGCCATGTCGGGCCATTGGGCCTTTAGTCCACAAGATAGAGCTCCGACTCTATTCAATCCAAGAAGCGTCTTTCCTGAGATGATTTTTTTTTTTTTTTCTCAATCAAAGTAGCATGTTGCTAACCGGCACTGGTAAGTTGACCTGTTAAAGTAAACGTAAGATTTTTGACACTTCACTTAATTTACTTCTTTCTTCATAAATAACATTTGATTACCGTAAAATCCCGTGAATAATGCGCACCCGTGTATAATACGCTCCCTTCAAAAGGAATTTTTTCTCTACACGGGTATACAATACAGTCCCCTGATTTGATGGTGTCCTTTTTTGTCAAAGTGAAATAAAATGACGGAAAAAGATTCAAAACATACCAAGGAAGTGTAAATGCTTTCAAATCCAGGTTAAATATGATGCTCTATTCCGTACCCATGATTAAGTTCTTTCAAATCATTTTGAGAATCACGCTTTCCAAATCTTGTTTTTGCACTGTCTGCTCTTTTTGAGTAACCTAATTTTCATTTCTTGACTTTGCTTTTTAAGGAGAAGTCAACCCCCCCAAAATGATTTGGGATTTTGAAATGCGCATCCACTAGTCTAATTCTAGTTGATATTACGTTTGTGGGATAAGAGTTAAGTCGCAAAATCCAGCCGTTTTTAGCCATCTCAGGGGGCGGCCATTTTGTCAATTCTGTCATCTGAAAATGACATCACAGTTGCTCGGATAACGACCAATCACAGCTGACTTGTTTTCTGAAGCTGTGAGCCACGATTGGTCGTTGCCCGAGTAACTCTGATGTCATTTTCAGTCAGCAGAAGTGACAAAACGGCCTCCCCCGGACTTGGCTGAAAACGGCGCGATATCAATCAGAATGCCGCGTTTCAACTAGTGGGCCTGCATAGAACATGTTGTGGAAAGGAAAATATTTGGGTTGACTTCCGCTTTCACTCGGTTTGTAAGTGCTTTTAAATGTTGCACACAGTCTGTGAATCACCTTGTGTGTAAAACAGGCTACAAATCAGTAATGACAGGATTCACAGGATTTTACGCTATGTAGAAACACTGCTGGAACTATTGAGAATGAACTTGTTGTTGTTTTATTCAAATGTTCCAAACATTCCGTTTCTTCTCATTTGCCAAGACACTTTGTCTGTCACCAGACAATTGCGGCATTTTTCATATTGTCACCTCTGGAAATTGTCCAAACGTGGCAAAGCCGCAACAAAATACGACAAGGCAACATTTTTATTGTCCCAGAAACCAACTTTGTTCAAAGCTTCCATTTTTTCACTCGACCACTAGATGGCGCTACTATTTTTCCCATCCGAAACATGCAGATCACACAAACAATGGGTCATTTTACGCCTGCCTTAGCAGCTGCTTCTTTCTCTTCATCAACTAGTCCACGGGTATGACTCAAAGAAACTTTATAATTTACCCAAACGCCAACACAATTATGCAGTCCGGCCGTTAAGAAGTCGTTTTGAAAAAGTGGATTCTGAGGACCAGCCGTCCCAGGTACGCGCTCTTGAAGAGCAGCTGAGCGAGGGAGGACGGGCTGTACGTGCACCCCTGGCTGGCAAGGCGTGAAATGAAAACCGGCGTCAATATTAAAGGCTTGAAATCGGGCTCAGGAACTACTGAACATTCTCCGAGCAGATTTGTGGGGGCTGTCAAGCCGAGCGACTTACCTGCATTGGTCAAGCCAGCAGGTGATCTTGTTGGGAGCCAGTTCTGCAAAAGCGACAAAGAGTAAGAGAGGCAACGGCGTGCCAATAAATGTGGTTACAAAACAAAACAAAATGAATCCCCTCAACCTTCCGGCACAGCCACTTATGACTTTTTTTCCCTTGTGTGTGTTTGTTTTAGTAAACGACACTGACAAATAAGCGCAGGCAGGCGAGAACGAGGCACAAAAGTCAACGCGTGGCGTGTTGAAACAGGAGCACAAAACAAAACATTTCCATCCGTAACCACTGCGCCGCCAGGGAAATACTTGACTGGCATAGTATTGGCCGCGCTTAGCATAACAGCTAGCGGCGTGCTAACGTCTGCAAACAGTCACCAGATGAAAATCCTCCAGGGTGCGCAAACACGAACACGTTGTTTTCATAAAACAAGTTCATCCGAGCAGGAAGCATTTGTGGCAGGTCAGATGCTGCTTGTGTAGCGCTTCACATAGCTGACCCGAATCGCCGGCAACGAGCGTCTTGACGAGCAACGAGCGTTATTATCCGAACTCCAAGTAAACTACACACTGCAGTTGTACAGGTTGAAAAAAAACAAAAAGAGCGCAGCAGATTTACCGACATCAAAGAACTAGTTCTAACAGATCATCGCAACATCAAGCAGCTGATCTACGCACAAGGTCAAAGAACCAGATTTATGATCCAGATCCATAAACCACATCATCGAAATGTGTCAACATAATTAACTCCCATCAACAAGGTCAAAGATCCATGAACCAGGTCTATCAGCAAGATTTGTGAGCTGGAGCTTTCACCGAGCTTCAAGAATGATATCGACAACATAATCAAAGAACCCTATCAACCTTTTCCAGAATGAGGGTTTTCTTGTTGTTACTTGATTCCTTCCCAAAGCGGCGGCAGCGGCTGCGGCAGCGGCTGCGGCAGCGGCAGCGGAAGCGGCTGCGGCAGCGGCAGCGGAAGCGGCTGCGGCAGCGGCTGCGGCAGCGGCTGCGGCTGCGGCTGCGGCTGCGGCTGCGGCTGCGGCTGCGGCAGCGGCATCTGCATACACCCACCTCTTTATCTGTTCATTTTTATTGACTCTTGCATTTCATTTTGCACCCTACGGTCCTGATGTAGGATGACAATGTACTGCATATGACTCATTTCCCTGTGTTGTTGTTCAGACTGCCACCTGTCTGGCATAAGATTGATAAGCGAAAGCTTGCGCCCATCAAATCAAGTTTCCTATGATGTTTGTATTGCACGCAATTTGCTGCAGACGACAAATGACACAATTGTCGAAAGTTGACACGACAGAGTCTTTTCTATCGTCACATCACCCAGCTCCAACCAAGATCCATGAACTACATCTATTACCAAGACCAAAGATCTACATTTATCCAAAAACATACAACCAATAAACAGACCTACCTAGCGCAAGACCTACCGACCACATGCCAGGAACCAGATCTAGCAACAGGATCAAATAATTCCACGTATCACCAAGATCCAAGAACCAGATGGAGCAACCACATCAAAGACCCACATCTATGGTATGCCAAGGTCCATGAACAAACAACACTGTGTCAGAGTGGAGATGGTGAGGTTGACCTGCTCCTTCAGAGGTCTTCTTTGGATCTCCATTGGACTCAGTGCAGTCTGGCAGGGGTTCGTGCGGGGGTCTCTGCGGGGGGCCCGAGGTCTGGGCTTTTTGCGTCTGCTGCCAAGTGGACTCCCTACTCTTGGCCCAGGCCCGCCGTCGAAGGGACGCCAGGCTGCAGTTAGGCCCGGCGCTGCCATCTGGAGGTCCATCTGGGGAGCCACAACAATGAGTCATTAAGGATCCTGTGACCAAACCTGACAGGTAGGAAGGAGGAGCACCTGGAGGCGGGACTGGGTCCAGAAGGATGGCAGGACTCTCCATGGTTGCTACGGCAACATCCACAGCCGCTAGTATACCTGTGAGGACACAAGAAGAGACAGGGAACCATGAGAAGCAGATGGGACGCTGGAACCGGAGCGCCTACTGCAACCATTACAAGCAACAGATCCAGCGGTACCAATAGAACCGCTGGAAGGAGTTGAAACCACTGGAATGATTCAAACTCACTATTGAAAACACAGGGACCACTGGGACCATTGGAACCCTGGAGGCCGCAGGGACCAATGGAACCATGAGAAGCACTGGTACCGCCGGGACCACTGAAGACACTATAATAAGCATTGGGACGTGGCATTCGGGAACTCGTGGCATTATTGGCACAGTTAGAAGCACTGAGAAGACAAAAACCATCGACGCCGCTGGAGCCACAACGGCCACTGGGACCACTGGAATTGGTCGGATCCACGGAGGCCATATGGACCACTGAGACGGCTGGCATCAGCGGCACCAGCTGGCGCTCGCGCCGGGTTCCGTGATGAACCTGGACAACGATGCGCTGAAATGGCTTGCTTGCTACGATAGAGCATCGGATCTGATGAAGGGAGAGAGTGGCACCGGTGGGAACCACTTTGACCGCTTAGAATCAACGGCCCAACTGGAAACAGTCGGGGCCGTTGAAGCCACCGGAACCACAGAAGCCACCGTGAGCCACCGTGAACCACCGTGAACCACCGTGAACCACCGTGAACCACCGCGACCATTGAGGCCGCTGGGGCAACTGGAGTCAGCCGCTGGGAAAATTTGAAGAACCGTTGGGCCGGAACTGCCCAACGATCGCTACGGACACGACGGGCGCTACGAAGGGAGACCGGGGCCAAAAATAGAGGAGCTGGGACGAGGACGTGTGAAACAGGAAATACATGTTTACGGCCACCGGCGCAACAGCTTCCCGTCTGGAGTGTGTGCGTGTGTGATTTTCGTAAACAAATTCAAGGCATCAACGCAGAGGCACACACATGCAAACTCACTCACACAAACAAATGCACTTCAACTTACTTGGAGTGTAAACAACAACAACAACAACAACAACAACAACAACAACAACAACAACAACAAATGGCCCGATGCAAATGTCGCCTTTGGAAATCATGAAAATTGTCCTTTGGAGCGACAAACTGGAGCACATTTTGTAACAGTGCGGTCAGGCCACTTTTTGAACTCTTTCTAATCAAGCGAAAAGTAAAACTGCTCATCTTGTTAGCAGAGCGTATGCGCTCAGTCTTGACGTTCATGACAAATGTGACTCAAGCGGCGTCTTTTTCACAGTTGTAATCAGAGCATGGAACTAACGGAAGGGTTGATAGCATTTTTTAAAAGCCAAAGAAAAAGTCAAACACACACAAGGACGATATGTCATCAAAAAACAGTGTTACTTGTCGTACTTCTTAGCAATCAGTGACTAATTGAGGTTAGCAACATGTCTGCAATGTCACTCAGCAGTATTTTAAACATTGAGAACATGGCTCTAAGCTCTTTGTTCAAACATGAAGGCTTTTGGTAAAAGATTACTGTCAATAGGAATCAAGTCTCATTAAATTGGGGGTGGCCATGGCTCAGTAGTAGATTGGTTGTCTCGCAACCCAGACCTTGTGGGTTCCATCTCCGGCCCCTGTGACGCTGTCCAAGTGTCCTTGAGCAAGATACCGAACCCCCAGATGCCCCCGATGCGGCGTCGCCACGAGGTGAATGACAAGTCAGTCAGTGTGAAGCGCTTAAAGCACCTTATAAAAGCGGTGGAAAAGCGCCATTTGCAATTGTGAAAGCCCATTTGCAATCGACCAAGTTGTTTATCTTGGCACTTGGCAGGAAACATTGTTAGTAGTAATAATCATGATAGTGTGTCACAAACTATTCATGACATTTAAAAGAAATCTACAATCCCTACTCAGTTTTTTGTAACATAATGAAAGACTTTATTAAAAAAAAAACACACACACACACACACACAAAACGTATGTTGGTGTGACAGAATTTTTTTCTGCGCATATTACTGAAATGAATAGGGAGTTATTGAAAAAAAATCCCCCAAATTCCATGAAAGAATCTGTAAGTGGCCAGCATTAGTAAATGAATTGATCAATTAGCTAATTGTTTTCGGGGTGGAGCGTGCTGCGAAAATAACATGAGGTGACGTCACACGCCACCCTTGACAAACGCCTGTCTGCCTGTGCACGGTCATGAAAGGGGTCGTCGGGTACCGGTAAAGGAAAGGCACAATGTAAGTGCACGCAATCGGTCCATCCCTGCGTTTTATTTTTTGTACCTGATTCTCGGGGTATGTGTCGATTGCCGATCGCAGTTGTTTCGGCGTCGGCTGGTTGAGAGCAGGACGAAGGGAGGTTTGCACCCTTGGTAGGCGAAGCGAGGCACGTGGCGGGTGCTGGCTGTATTGACTTGTTGGTAAAATCGATCAACAACCGAATGTGTGTTTTGTTTAGTAAATGTAATGTGAATTGTATTTTTGTGTGTTTTGTTTAGTAAATGTAATGTGAATTGTATTTTTGTATGTTTTAGTTTCACGGTGCTCAAGATTGGAGAAATAAAGTTTTGCACCTGTAGAACGCAACGCCGTCCCTTTTTATTGATGTCAAGGGCAGCTACAGAATCTTTAGCTAGATTGTTATGGCATTAAACGTTTTCGAGAATGGCTCTAGCCTGTATTTCACCACATCATTAATCTAGTTATTACATCAGATTAGCCAGTTTCCAGAAAATAACATCACCAACTCATTTAGCTTGTCATTAAACATATTGATATAAACCATTTTTGAAAATCACATTTTGTGTTTTTAAAATGTCACTTGGTTTTGATGACACTGTGAAGCATTTCGCTTACGCGATATTCACATCGTAAAACGAGTTACTTCATCCAACTAGTTGGTACAGAAAATATTCCAAATCGTTTAGTTTGGCATGAAACATCTTGATAGTGTCATAAACGAGTTATCTTATCACGTGAAATGTTTCTAAAATGTCTTTTGGTTTTCCCATGACGTCGTTAAATGTCAAGTTAGAGAAATCATTTTTCTTAGCACTAAACACTACGATACAGAACAATAACGTTTGTGGCATTTTACAAACGCTTAATGTCGTGAAATTCTGATTGGGAAGACTATTAAGACGTGAGGATGCCAAAACAAACCATTTCGTCATCCTTCCACGTCTTTTCGATCTAGTTCGTGACATTTTAAAGACGTTTAATTATATACCTCATAAAATGCAAGTGACAAGTGTCACCAATTAGGTTGCGCATCTTAGTAAGGCTTTTAAAGCATCGCTACATCGTTTATCTTGATGTGGACATTAGCTGGAGTGTGACTGACATAACTTTCCCGACCTGGTGTTGACGTTTGACGTCACCGCGCAACTTGTGCGGACGATTACACAAGTTGAAGTCTTCGTCGTGCTGGCTGCCTGCCTGCCTGCCTGCCTGCCTGCCTGCCTGCCTGCCTGCCTGCCTGCCTGCCTGCCTGCCTGCCTGCTTGCCTGCCTGCCTGCCTGCCTGCTTGCCTGCCTGCCTGCCTGCCTGCCTGCCTGCCTGCCTGCTTGCCTGCCTGCCTGCCTGCCTGCCTGCCTGCTTGCCTGCCTGCCTGCCTGCCTGCCTGCCTGCCTGCCTGCCTGCTTGCCTGCCTGCCTGCCTGCCTGCCTGCCTGCCTGCCTGCCTGCTTGCCCGCCTGCCTGCCCCCAATGTCGAGAACGCGACTCCAACACAAGTTGAGCGCGTCGCTAGCCACTTGAACTCCCGCTTCAATAAAATCACTCTCCAACTCCTTTGTCGTCAAGGTCACGAGTAGGAACGCGTTCGCCGAAAAAAAATAAAAATAAAACAAACAATAATAAACGTCACTAACAAGTTAAGCAAGTTTTGGGGCGAAAGTTGAGCGAAGAGGGCGGGCTGCGAACCAAGTTTGGTGAAAGGTTTGTCAAAGTTGTCATCCGGCGCTCACCTTCATGTTGGCCTCGCGTCCGTCGGCTGCAAGTGAGAAAAGTGTCAAGAGTGGCGAAGATTTGTCAAGAGTTGACTCTTCTTCCTCCTCGGTCGTCTCCGATCAAGTCCCACATTCCTGCTTCCGCTTCCTCCTCAGTGCACCGCACAAGACCCAAAAAAAAAGAAAGGGGGGAAACGGCGCCCTCTGGCGAACCACGGCCGCTTCTTTCTTTCTCCTTTCCGGCAGTCTGGGCAAAATAAGTGCATTGCTGTCCTCCACTGGTCAGGTGTCCTACACACATACATGTTTGAATACAAGCCAGAGTTTTTCAAGAAGTGCAAGTACAAAACTAGCCTTCCCCTCTCCACCAATGAAACACTCAGCCCCAACACCTCCCTCAAAGCTATTCCCTCATAACCCAACCCACCGAACGCACCGGCCATCACCTTCCTTTCTGCGCATAGAAAGGACAATGCAGCAACCTCTAATAAATGAAGCTCACCAGCCAGCCCACAGTGACCCAAGGGAAGCCGGGGCCGTTTTTTCATCCCTCCTGGTAAAGCTTGAAGGAATAGTACACCCCACCAATGGATTAATGTGAAAAAATGGCCTCCCTCTCCGCTCGGTGTTCCAAAGTTGTTGCCATTCATCATGTACAATTTCCCTAATTTTGGTATGACATTCCATTACAGCCAAGGGCACTCTGAGACGTGCACGGACGGTTGACACTGGTTTTAGCAAAATTATCCGCTACTTCATTGCCATAACCCCCACACGTGCCGGCACCCACAACAACCACATCTATAGCCAATCACCTCCAATCTATAAATCAACATACGAATTTCAGCCGCATCGGACCCTGACCCATTCATTCACCCACTCACTCATTCATTCATTTTTTTTTTTAATCACTATACCTTTCATTTTTTTAAAGGTTGCCACTGTTGATGTTTTGCTTATTGCAAGTGGTTAACATCAAATAAATGGAGAAAATAATACAATCCATCCATTACCTGAACCGCTTATCCTCCTCGCTTATCCATACGAGGGTCGTGGGCGTGCTGGATCTTGTCCCGCATTTTAATCTTAAATGAAAACATGCATTCCTTCATTTATCTCGGTTTAAACCTGCGTGCGTGGGGTTTCTCCGGGTTCCACTTCAAAAACATCTTAGCGTGTTAGCTTCATTGACAACTCTAAATTGCCCACTCGTATTATACAGTTGTTAGCATGTGTGTTAGCATTGTCTTCAATTTTGACTTATGTGTGTGTGTGGGGTGGGCGAGTGGTAGTTTGTGCGTGTGTGCGGCGTTTGCCTCCTGCCAAAAAATGTTGAGTTCACCTGCTTTCCATAATTATGCAAACGTCGTTCAACTTGTTTCTCGTCGTCATCGCCACCTGCCGTGCAAGCCTTTGGCCGACAGATGGCGTCAAAGACCAGTCGAAAGACACAAGCGCTCAACGGATACCTCATAGATACGTTGTCCATTCCATTTACAGCCAATACGAGAAAATAGTACTATAGTATTACTATCAGTTCTGCTACTACTGCACAAATTATAATGATTAATAATAACAACAATAATAACAACAAGTTATTACTGTAAACAATAAAAAAAATCGAAGAAAAAGAATCCGGAAAAAAACACGTGTGGTGTGCTTATTGAGCACGCCTCTGCCACGGGGCGACGCTGTTTGCCAGCCAGCATTCAGCCGTGAAAGCTTTTGCCAGCTTTATCTGAGCGAAATGTGGTGAAAATGAGTTTGTTTTTGTTGTTTAACGCGTGGAGTGACAAGCGAAACTGGGAGCACAGCATGTCAAGTCTACCTTTTTAAAAATGATGATGATGATGATGATGATGATGATGATTACGCTCGTGAGCGGCTCGGATAATCAAAGAATGAATGAATGAACGATTTATTTATTTATTTATTTTTGCATGCCAAGTATCCCAAACCAAGCGAAAGTGATCCCGTGCTGTCATTTGAGCGAGCTTGATCGCCATTCATGTCGCTGCGGTGACGCACAGCGAAAATATTCATGACGCCACATTCGTATCGAGTTTTTCCTCACTGCCTAGTGTGTAAAGAGTGGCTTTTTACAGCTAAAAATCAAAATGCAGTGCCTGTGTGTGTGCGCGCGTGAGCCTGCGTGTGTGTCTGCGTGCGTGCGTGCGTGCGTGCGCGTGTAAGTGTGCGCGTTTGTGTGAAATTGACTCACCGTTAAAGATTAGCCAGCAGTGCTTGAAAGTTTCCCGGTAACTACCCAGCAGCCACTTTATCACGCTCATCATCACCATCGCCTTCGTCGTCATCATCATCATCATCATCAGCAGCAGCAGCAGCAGCAGCAGCAGCATCACATCATGTTGCCATGGTAACCAGCTCACCTGGCCGGTCTAAAGTCCAACGTTCTTGGCCTACTCGTTCCAGTTAGTTGGCGAGATGTCATCAAGCGTAAAAACACAACGTTCCGCGTACACGTTTTTATCATTGATAACGTTCATGATGTATGATATGACATTCTGGATAGTTATGTTTTCATAAGATGAAAGTCCCTTGCGGTTCAAGTATTTGGAAGGACCAAGTTTGTCCAACAGCTTGGGTAGAGGATCGAGGCAGCGTTTTCGGGGAGCGCGTCGAACGACTTTGGCGTTGCACGTTCACGCGCATGCGCCGCGGGCGGGCGCGAGCGTCAGGCGGCAGATGGACTTTTCCGCACGCGGGGGTCACGTGACCCCCGGGGCCGTTTGGATGACGTAGGCACCATATGGCGAGAGGGCGTGGTCCGGGTATGCCAATTGACACGCACGCGCGCTCCAACTGCACCAGCACGAGCACGAGCACGAGCACGAGCACGCCTGCTATAAAAGTGCGACTCCTCCGCGCGCACGACACAAACCTCCGAGCGGCTGACACGCGCACGCACGCACGCACGCGGGATGCGCGACGTCTGAAAGGCGGCAAAGCAACAATAACAACAGGTAGGAGCATTTCTGATGGTTCTATTTCTTCTTCTCATCATTGGTGCGATAACAACAACAATCATCGATTGATTGATGATTCCACTGGAGTGAATGGAACGCGCACGAAGGCGACAAAGAAAGCTCAGAGTCAAACTCTGATCGCTATTCAATATAATTTCTCGAATATGTCTCTTGAAATGGAATAGATCCAAACAGTTCACTTTGGGATTTTTTTTGTTTCAGTACCATGCAAATCGGATCGGTTTTGTTCGAATTATGCAGATGAACCTTTTTTTTGCCTTCTCATTTTGAAGTTTGACTGCAGTTTTGACCTTTTCAACAATATGTCCACTTTTTGCAGATTTTCAGACTTCAAGTTGTGTTGATATGTTTTCGTGGCTTTGAAAGCAAATAGAAATGACAGAAATGATGTGAAGCAATGAAGGGAATCATCTCATTTCCCGTTGGTGATAACAGCCTCTTCATGTTTTTGCAAATAGTCCAACATTGACATCGGAAAACATTGCAAAATGGCTTTAGCATTCATTTTCGTTTTTATGTATGATCCCCTTTTTAATGTTGGTTCCCTTGATTTTGAGCCGCCTCAAAGTTAAAACTAAGAAGGGGCGTGATTATACGCGCGTTTGTGAAATGTCCAAGTTCAGTTTTGCGGTTGCTTAATCATTTTAAAATCCTAATTTGACCTAAACAACAAGTCACGGCACTCTTTGGACAACACCCAGATGCAAACTTCATTTCACTTGAGCACGATTCCTCCCAATGCTTCCCACTTGGATATATTTCGATTGCAGTACAAAAAAAAAGCATTGCGATGATGCGCTTGAGCTACTTATTGTACAACGATGAATATTTTCATTTTTCATTTGCAAAGAAGTTTGTATAAGAAAATAATTATTCTGAACTATTACGAGAAGGCGCTTGAATAACAATGAATGTCTTTTTTTTTTTTGCCATTTAATGAAAAATGGCGTGATTATTTTCCTAAAAGTCAGGCTATAATGTTTTGTTAAAACTCCAAATTCTCTTCATTAGAACATTTGACTACAAACAAAAACACTTGCGAGAAAAGAACTTGTTGTTTTTGAATCAAAAGGTTGTTTTCAAAACATTTCACCATAATGAAACAAAGAGCATTATTAACAACAACATTTGAACTTTATGTATGTTGAGTTTCTGATTTTTTTTGTCTCTCAATTAAGATTTTTTGTCTGTGTGTTTTTTTCAAATCTCAACTTGAAAAACATTGAAATATTCAATGTTGAATTTGACAGATGCAAAATAATTCAAATTCACTTTCGGACATGAAATCATCCTGCCCGCAAGTTTTGAACAAAATCAGGATACAAACTTAAACTCGCGCTCATAATTATTGGCGTTTTATTCAAATGTTGTTGATCCTTTTTTACTCTTATTCGTGTAATAAAAATCATTATTTGTTGCCTATAAATGAAGATTGTAATTCTTGTTGACACGTTGACTGGAAATGCAAATGAAACCCAGCGTCGTCATCTTCGTCTTCATCCTCGTCAGCGTCATGACGAGGTCGGAGCAGAATTTGGGCGAGTCGGAGCTCCAGCAGGAGGAGGCCTGCAGCCCGGCAACGGGGGCCGCAACGGCGACCGGGGGCGAGGAGGAAGACGACGACGAGCGCCGCCTCCTGGACCAAGACGAGGACGACGACGACTGCGACGGCGACGGCGACGGCGACGGCGACGACGGCGACGGCGACGGCGACGACGGCGACGGCGGCGACGGCGACGTCGACGGCAAGCCCAAAAGACGAGGACCTAAGAAGAAGAAGATGACCAAAGCGCGCATGCAGAGGTCAGCACACAAAAAAAACACTTGACACTTACAACATTCAAAATATGAATTGCAGGCAGAACAGATTGTTTTGAAGTACTTTGTACTTAAGTATTAAGTCAACAATTGGCAAAAAAAATGGCAATAAACAAAACAACACAATTAGTGCTGACACACTTTTTATTGCCACTTGTACACAGTCAATTTCCTCGAGTTCATTTGACTCTAAAAAGCCCACCCGATCTAAAAAGAGTCAAACCGACACTTGCAAGAGAAGAATATTCAATTTTACACCGAAAAACATTTGGAGAGTTATCGGCTGGGGAAAAAAAAACAATTCAAGTATTTTCACTCAGAAATTCAAAGTCAATTTTACAAGGAGACTTTTGGAGTCAATTTGACTTGCATTGTATTCGCTTATTCAAAAAAAAAGTCACACAAGGGTTGAGGAACGTGCCAACAATCTTCAGCTCTACCACACGAGCCATGTCACACCTACTGTCAGTTAGTCAATTACTCCAAAAGGAGACGGGATTCCCGTCTCCTTTTGGAGTGTTCCGTATTCCGTCGAACGAATTTGATCGTGTCGCTTCCGTTCACCTCCTTTGCAACAGAAATAAAGATCAAAGTCAACTACATCGACTGCTCTTTCAATTCTTTTGGCCATTGGTGCTCTTTTCTTTTTGGCAAACTGCAGTGATAACAAAATCAGATCAGAAAACCAGCGCGTTAGCTGAAGAGATGATGATGTTAGCTAGCAACGTGACTACAGTTCTCCAAACAAATGAGCACACGAAGACACGGGCGACTTGGCTATTGCGGTAATGCCGCCACAAGGGCATCGTGTCTGCATCTCATCGCAAACCAAACGAGACAAACACAAACGAACGAGAAATTAGCAACCGGCCTAGCAGGGAGATGCTACATTCACACGTATCGGGAAAGTCTTTCAACGTGTTTGAGTTTTTCCACATTTTATGACGCTACGTACAGCCTTATTTGGAAATGTGCTCTCTTGAGTTTTTTTCTTCCAAACTTTCAAAGTCTCGACAAGTGCAAACGCTGTGAACGAAAGTGGCTCAGGCACTTTTTGCCCAGCAGGTTCAAAGTTCGGCGTATGAAGGCAAACGCTCGCGAGCGCAACCGCATGCACGGACTGAACGACGCCCTGGAGAGTCTGCGCAAGGTGGTACCCTGCTACTCCAAGACCCAAAAACTGTCCAAGATTGAGACCCTGCGCCTGGCCAAGAACTACATCTGGACCCTCAGCGAGATCCTGCGCTCCGGGAAAGCTCCCGACCTTATCACCTTTGTGCAGGCACTCTGTAAAGGTACGTGCACGCGACACTCAGACGGCATACTAGGGCTGTCAAGCTAAAGCATTAACTGTGGAGATTGAATGGCACAATACATTTCAAAAAACGTAACTGAACCGAACTCCGTTTTATGTACTTCCTCTGGCGGCTGACCTCTGCTCGCCACGCAGACAAACTTGAAGGAGAGTCACCGAGTCAGTCTTTTACCTAGTTTGACTTACTGAAAAGGTGCTCGGCCGCTCATTGGAGAGATCCAAAATAATTTGCACACTTTGCAAAGCCCAGTTCGAATACCATCATAGTTGTGCCTTCAACGCTTGTATTTTTCAGGAAAACAATCGTATTCGAGGATCAAAGAAAGCGATTAGAAGAATTAGTCTTTGAATCAAAATAAACTTTTCTTTTTTTTCCCAAGATTTTACTCGAGTAAATATCTGTTCCAAGCTTCGTAAAAAAATTGTAGCTGAAAAATACGAGTTCTTGCTGAGTGGGGGATTTTTTTTTTTTTTTTTGGTCCCGTTCAGGTCTGTCGCAGCCGACCACCAACCTGGTGGCGGGCTGCCTGCAGCTGAACCCTCGCACCTTCCTACCCGAGCAGTCGCCCGAGCTCCCGGCCCACCTGCCCCCGCCGGGCGCCGCCCCCTACGCCGGCCACTTCTCCTACCAGAGTCCCGGCCTGACGCCGGGCCTGCCCAGCCCGCCCTATGGCACCATGGACCCCTCGCACATCTTCCACCAGCTGAAGGGCCCGGCCTACGGCGCCCCGGAAGCCTACTTTGAGGGCGTCCTGGTGACGGACAGCCCCCCCTTTGACCCGCCCCTCAGCCCGCCCCTCAGCGTCAACGGGAACTTCTCGTCCTTCAAACACGAGGCGGCGGACTACGACAAAAGCTACTCCTTCGGCGTGCACTGCGGCGGCGGGGGCGTTGGGGGCGTCTACCCGCAGGTGGACAACCTGCTGGGCTTTGACGGACACTCGCATCACGAGCGGCTGATGAACGCGCAGCTCAACGCCATCTTTCACGAGTCGTGAGCGCCGCCCGGGACCAGGTCGTCCATCGCCACCTCCGGTCCGGCAGCAATAAGCCAAACTATGCAATTTGAATCCCAAAACCCCAAAACACACACACACACGCCCCCACGCACGCACGCACGCACGCGCGCGCACACACACACACACAAGCCCGTGCACACACCACACGCCCCCGCAAGCACGTGCACACCCACACACGCACACACACACACACACACACACACACACACACACACCAATCTATTTTCGAGCGTCCGTCTTGTTGCTTTTTCTAATGTGTCCTCCTAGCGTGTCACGTCCTCACTTTCTACATATTTGTAAAGACTTCTTCTATTAAAGGGGACATTATGAAAAGGGGACTTTTTCATGTGTTGTATTTCAACTAAGGAATGTTTTGATTATCAGTCAATCCGTCTGTTATTTTCTTCAATTCATCGATCATCTTTAGGCTCGATCAAATTTTCACTTTGAGTGCGAAAAAAATGCCTAATGTGTCTTCTTTAAAACATACACTCAATATATTAGACACTAAAAGACATGAAAAAGAAAAAAAACAAAACATTTGTGCATATTTGCCCCAAAATGTGACTTTGATTCAAGACTTTATAGAATAAAGTAGTTTTATAGAGTACATAACGTGGGTGAGTGTGCACATTGGGTGAGGGTGTGTGTGTGTGTGTGTGTGTGTGTGGTATCTCATGCATAAACAGGATCATTTTCATAAATTAAAATATTGCCTGCAGAATGAACATCTGGGCCCATCTGTCTCACAAACACACACCGCCATCCATCAAGTTACCAGTTAGCTTTGAGCCAAGCTAGCAGTGTGACCAATGTGTGTATTTCGCTTTTAGCTACGCCAGTGGCGCCGTAGAATTTGGCAACGCTTTAGTTCAAATTGGTGTTTGAAGTTAGGGTATTACTAGTTTGTGTTTGGAAGTGATGAGTGTAGTTAGCGTGGGGGTGCGAGTGAAAGTTTAAGGCCTCGACACACCAATCCGACCTCGGCCGTCGGAAAGTCGCTACAAGCCGTCGGTTCGGTGTGTCGCGCAACGTCGTAAGGTCGGCGCCGTTGTGGAGGGGTCTGGGCCGGGGGGGTGGGGGTGTGGGGCGGAGCCGTTCGGCCGATTCGACATGTCGAATCGGGTCGGGTTGTCGGGGCAAATGATCACTGTGATTGGCTGTTAGCTAGCGAATCGGGGCACTGGACCACAACGGGAAGTGACCAATGACATGACAAACGGTGAAAATTGAAGCGTTTCCTCCTTCAAGAACTAAATCAACTTTCAAAAAAGACGGCCGTTATTCGACATCGCCGTGAAAGGCTACACCCGTCCATTGATGCAAGGCAAGCTATGGGACGCTATTGAGACACGGCTGGTTATACCAGGCAGGATTTATTTCATACTTGAGTGTATTTTCATACGGAAACCGTTTGTAATTGTTTGGTAAATATATGAACTCCGATGGCATGGAGGGGGAGGCATGCGCAAAAGCTCCGGAGTAGTTGCAGTCTCCGTCGGCTTTTGCAGTGTGTTCTTCTGTCATTCTCCGCTCCTACGCGCCGACTTCCAGGCCGACGCGACAGTAGGCCACGACGGCCGACGTCGGATTGGTGAGCAGAGGCCTTTAGTCGGCGACAGACGGCCGTTTCAAATTCGAGGCGGACCGGCCTATAGGCGGGTGCTATTTTTTTTTCCCCCGGAAAAAAAGGCGATGACGGACGACGGAAGGGTACCCACGCCGCAGACGGATGACAAATAACGGGGCGCTCATTTTTTAGTAAAATGTGCCCAGCTCTGGATATACATTACAAGAGAAAACATATCATTTCATTCATTCTTATCGATGAAATTCCGAGCATTTCGACTTTAGAGCTTCTCCCGCACTTGCTGGTCCAACCGTACGCCACACATTGTGTCGTTTTCGCCATAGAGACAGAACAAAACGTGAAAACGCCCACAGAAAAATGTATTCAAGTGAAGTGAGCTTAGTGAGTGGCAATGTACTTATGGCCGCCGGTGGCTTCGCTCCTCGCAACGGCGAGTTACACGGCATTAGCAGTCCAGGTTGTTATAAACGTTCGTGATGCCGATGAGTGTTCTTAACATTTAGCTAAATTAGCAGTGGGGCCGATATGAAGTTTTGAAATCTTTCACAAGCTCAACAACACAACATGACAAGTTTTGTTGATGAAACACTTAAATTACCTCAACGCAACTTTATTTCTTTGATTAGCACTTTAAATCAACCCCTGCTACGTACAATGCGCTGTACGTGGGCTAAAAACACACAACTAGTATACTGCATAGGAAATGTAATAATAATAGCAATAACGTTTTATAAAAGAGTAGAATAATGGTAATAATGTTTCATAACATTTCCAGATTTGATTAAAAGTTCATTCGGAGGTCAGAAATGGAAAGAGTGCGTGTCCGTCTGGCGGGCCGTGCGCGCTCCCGCGAACAGCAGCGTGCTCGCTCCTTCCTTCCACGTGCGTGTGATCCGCGTCGTCGCCATGACGACCAGACACCGGAAGTGCCTGGATCAGCTTAGCTCGGGCGTGAAGCGGGACGCAAGCGCACGTCGAGTTTGTTTTGAGGTTGGGTGGTTTTGTTTGCTTGTTAAATTGTCGATATAAATGTCGACGCGGGAGGAGGACACAGAGAAGAAAGAGCGGAAGAAGGACGAGGACGAGGAGAAGCTCAGTGGGAGCAAGAAGAAGAAAAAAAAGAAGAAAAAGGAGAAATCTGAGGAGGAGCACAAGCCGGAAGTGGAGCGCAAGTGAGTGATAGAATGACGGGGTCGAAGGCTGGTGACGTCACTGACCGCCAAACGCACGTCTCTAAACTCCATTTTGTTTCCTCGAAAATGTTTACGGTACTTTGAAACGAAGCGAGCGAGGTCACCTTCAGCTTCAAAATACTTAGGCGCTACCCTGCAAACATTAAACTGCTAAAATGAAATATAAGATGAACATTGACCCACTGTGACTCGCTTTTGGGACTTTACTTAAGGGTTAGGGTTCAAATGAACTTTTCAAGTTTTAATTACATGTGATGATGTCAGAGACTTTTAGGGAATGGTGGCATTCATTTTGGACAGGCTACAAGCAGTCTGAAGTTGGGCTTCAACTAATGGTGATTTGAATAACCCGTCGATCGATAAATGAATCAGGTTTAAAAAAAAACAAAACAATGATTACCATTATTTTATTTAAAATCAGGGCATTCTTTCAAATCTAGGGTGCAGAAAATGCACAAACATAAATTTATTACGATTCAGTTCCTGGTTTGGTCTGTGACATCCATCAAAAAATTGGGAAAAAGGTTTATCAAAGAGACAAAATAATTGAATACCAAAAGAATAATGTCATACTTTTTTCTCGGTAAAAAGTCTTATTGAGAAAACAAAATTGAAAAGGTTCAACAAAGTTGAAATGTAACATTTTTTGGAATGTGTGTGTCAGCAAGTGTGTATTGCTGCGCGGGATCTTCAAAGTGGGCAAGAACAGCCACGACGTCATCCTGACCAGCACCCGACTCACCTGGACCCCCATCCTGCCCGAGAGCCCCACAGGTCACGCGCCACGCCGACATCTGCACCGAATGTGGTGGCAGATGCTGCTGTAACTGAGACCACTACACACACACGCAAATGAAGGCCACATTGAATGTATCGTCAGAATGAGACAATGCCAGAACCCCTGCAACCGTGTCAAAAACTAAGCTAGAGGTGCCGTGTAGTTAGCATTCAGCAAAGTTAGCAGTGTGATCGGTGAGTGCAATTAGCTTAATGTCAGGCTGTGCCAAGTCAGTAGTATGGAAGTATTTTAGCTGAGATAGTAGTGGGACCAATGCATGTATTTAGCTTTTAGCTAAGACAGTGTTACTGTAGTTAGCATATAGCAGCAAAGTTAGCTTAGAAGTGGATACATGTAGTTCGCATTTGTCAGGGTTAGCACTGAGTCTGACTGATGAGTGCATTTAGCAAAGTGAGCGAAGTAACCCTATGAGTGTAGTTAACGTCGAGCGATGTGAGTGACGCGACTTATGCGATTGGAGGAGAGTGACTGTCATAATTTGATCAATGTGGAGATTGAGGGCAAAGTGTGACAAAATAGAGACTGTGGCGTGCGGAGTATAATGTTGCTGTTCTGAAACAACTAAATGAGTAAGTACATATTTTGTGTATGTATGCGTGTGTTTGTTTGAGTTGGACAACTGTTTTGCTATATTCCATCCAAGGCTAATGTCATTAAGTGTGTGCGCGCGCGTGTGTGTGTGTGTGTGTGTGTGTGTGTTGGCAGTAGTAGTGAGCAGTTGGTTAGGCCCGTGGGGGGTTATTAGGTTCTCTCTGTGTGAGCAGATTAACACACTCACAGACACTCGCACGCACTCATGCACTCACTCACTCACTCACTCACTCACGCACACACAGTCAGCATGCTCGGGGTGTGTGTGTGTGTGTGTGTGTGTGTGTGTTTGTGTACAGAAATGGATCAGCTGTTGTTTATGAGAAGTTCTTCCTGTCAATCTGCTGGAGGATGTGCGACATGTTGTTTACCTGCAGGGAGCTTCTAGAATTTAATGTTTTCCTTTTGTAGTGGTTCAAATGTACTGAAGTTGGCGGGGTGATTGATGAGCGTAATTGAGGAGTATAGTCGCTCACCTTGCGAGACCGTAGCTAGCATTTCACACCTTTAGTTGTGTGATTAATGAGTGTAGTTAGCTTTGAGCTTGCATAGCACCGTGCCATTGGGTGTTGTTATCTTGAACTGTATCGAAGCGAGTGGAAACGTAGTTGGCAGCCAAAGTTATCAGTTCGATTGATGAGTGTAGCTAGCATTTAGCTAATCTAGCACTGTACCCTGATGGGGATAGTTTAGTTTTTATCGCGAGTCCCTATCCCACTGAGCGGCGAACAATTGCGTGTGTTTTCCAAGGCAGCGAATGTTGCGTTCACGCCAAGGCTTCGTTCGATGTCGCCAATGTTTGCAAAACGTTCGGCAGCAGTTTGCCAACCGTTTGAGTGATTTTTTATTTTTTATTTTATTTTTTTCTTCTTCTTGTCGCAAGGCAACTTTGAACATCCTTGCGTCCAAAAGTCCAGGTGAACGTCAGACCACCGTTTGGTGCGCATTTACACCCTTGAACCAATCCTGACGACCCCTGACGCGAACGGGCGTTTTTGTTACCTTCGTAAAGAGTCGGAAAATGTTCGCCCCTCAGTGGCTTCAGCTATTGGCACCGTAGTCAGCATTTAGCAAAATGACTGATGTGATTTATTAGTACACTTTTAGCATTGTTCCCATTTGGTGTCATTACCTAGCGGCTATGTCACGTTTCAACATGATTGATGACATCATCAACGTACAGTGGGAACTCTACATTTACACACATACTCATTGGCTACCTCATTAATAAGTACAGCATCAATACAAAAAACGCCCTGTCAAAATGTGATCAAGTGAACACATTATTACTTTACACATTATTGTGTGCTGTGTCACAGTCTTCCTAAGATTTTGAGAAAGTGTGTGCACGCGTGTGTGTGTTGGCTCAGCGAGGACAAGATGGGAGATTCTCGTCCATCTGGACACAGTGACATGCTACAGGCGCGCGCGCGTATGTTTGTGTGTGCGTTCTGTCACTTCAGATCTCATTCATGTTGTCGTACAATCTGTGCGTCTCAGTGGGATCGTTTTAATCTCACTTGACTGGGCACCGCGTGACTACATTACATATTTGTAGATTTGATACATGGATTCATATAGCGTACACATAAAGGATGTGAATATACTGCACACGTCTCATCCATATCACTAAAAAAGATGTGCATGTACTAACTATGTTCCATCAGTCCAGAAGTGAATTGCTGCCACACCAGAAAACAAAAACAGTTCAGTCTCACATTGTAGCATGATCAATGTCACACTTCACTGCGATCAGTTATCACATGATGAGTTTGGCGTTCACATTGGGCAAAGCGAAACAAAGCAATAAATTCCTTTCAGTCAACGATTTTCGTTGTGACGCTTTTGACGACGTATAGGTCGGATGAGCGCAACCTGAGCGTCCACACTCTGGTCGGTCACATCAGGTTCATATTCAATTCACAGTACTGTATATCCTCGTATGAAAGAGGCTCGGCTTGGATTTGAAAAAAAAGAGGGGATTTGGCCTGTTCACATTGAAATGAAACAAATCGGATGCATGTTACTTATGGCCCAAAACATTCCAAATGGACCTGCAGCATGGACCACAAAATTCGACATAATGACGGGTTTGGTTTCCATGCAGGTGTGCCTTCGTCCCTTCCCTCCTAACACCTCATGCAGTGTTTGGTTTCATCTCTCCAGTGCTGTTAGCATTTGGCCACGTTAGCAGTGTGATTGATGTTTGTGGTTAGCATTTAGCCACAATAGCCGCCGTTGACAGTGTTGCTGCATGCGCAGGCGAGGCGTGCACGTCGTCGCCCGGTGTGCTGATGCTACGCGACGTCCTGGCGGTGAAGGTGAAGCGGCGGCGGGCGGCGGGGCAGCGCTCCGCTGGCCCCGTGCTGGGCGTGGCTTTGTTCCACTGCAAGCGAAGGGGCCGCAGATTGGAGGAGGACACGCTGCACCTCCACAACGCGTCCTCGGAACACACGCGCGCCTGGTACAACACCCTGAGGGACGTCCTTGCAGGTAATGCGCAATATTGACTTTGGATAGTCGTGAGTGCCTTGAGATACCAATGAGCCGATTTTTGGATTTCTTTTCTTTTCTTTTTTCCTGATACGAGACTCGCATGGGACTCAAACGATTAAGCGGCAGTTTAAAAGGCTTCAAGTTGTTTAATGCCACTCCCATCTGGAGTTTACTCGAAAAGCACAGGGAGAAGTACAGGTACTTGGTTATTGGCAAGACTTTTGTATAGTAGCTGATAGTGCACGTCATTAGTATGCTACAAGTTTAAGTAGTCTTGAGCTGAGGTGAGCGATGCAATATCAGTTCAGCCGTCCGGTGAGTCGCAATGACATCGTGACACAGACCAGCTAATCTGCTAACCCCACTCAACGCACGTATACCTCACACACACACCGTCAGCATGCTGAATCATGTCTGAGCGGGAGATGAGCTAAAATGGCGTCTGCATCCACACCCGCGTGGACATGTGGCTCAGTAGCTTCAGGACAAGTGAAGTGGCTGACGTCTCACTGGAATTCTCTCAAGAAAAGATGTTCAAACGCCTACAAATTGCCCAGGACAAATCAATTCAGCCCAAAAAAATAATTAGAAATGACATTTGAAGATGGAACTTGGACCAAAGAAGTGTGTTTGCAAGCTAAGCTAACTCTAGCTTCAGCCATCGCGTCAAGGAGAAGAATGCGAGCGCTTGCGTTGCGTCACATCCATTCAGGCCACGTCGCCGCTGCCGACCTCTGCATGGAAAGCGGTCGGGCCTTTCTTTTGTCCCGCCGACCGCCATTCAGAGGCCTCGTCCTGCAGCTGCCCCGCGCCGCCATCGGCGGGACACAACGCCGCCCCCCAAAAAACCTTTTGAGGCCCCAAAATTGGCTTAAAGCGCCTTAAGCGTAACGTGGGTTTACCTTGACGGTCGCCACAATGGCCGTCGTGCCTTGACGCGCGCCGTGACCACTCGAGCTGACGCACGACCTTCCGCCATTCATGTGGCTAAGCAGCTATGATGGACAGACAGCTGACACACACACACACACACACACACACACACACACAGATTACTGTATTGCTACTGTGAAAAAAAACGTTGAAAAAACACAGACAAAAAAACGATGGCGTCATCATGGTGGAACCACATAAATGTCTAATTGCTAGGTCGTCTAAAGTCCTGCTTGGGTTCATAAAGATTTTATGATAGTGACAGTTTGACCCAGGAACAGATTATTTGGCAACAATTGCTTCCAAAAACAAACTCAAGTTTCCCTCCGAGGTCATGGCTGCTCTCTCGGCTATCTTGACTTGTGTGTGTGAGAGTGAGCGAAATCAAAGTTGTTTACACGACGGGCGGCTCTCTGAGCCCGCAGCCCAGGATTGTTTACCATGGCAACGCGACGTCGCCATAGCAACTGGCCGCCCGCCACGCCGCGTGCTGGAAACCTGATCCCGATGTGTTTGTGCGTGTGTTTTGTGTGTGTTCGCGTGCATCTTTCACTGTCTTGTCATCTTCATCAGCAAAGCCAAGTCTCCAAAATGGCCACTGTTGTTGATGTGTTTCCACCAACAATTTGATCCAAAGTTGGCAACTAAAGTTGAGCATATCAGGAAAGTTGTCGCACTTTTGCCACATTTTGTTTGTCTTATTCTTCGCCCACCCAAACCTAAAGAGGGCAGGAAACGACTGTTATTAGAAAATGGAGGAGGCAGTCCTGGACAAGACTTGAGTGGCCGGCCGAAAGGAGTTGATTGGTTGAGGCAAGGGACAACGCAGAAGAGAGCGGGTGGAAAGGAAAAGCTCAACGGGCAAAGCAGACGCGAAGAAGGGAAAGTGGACCCTGGTCATGTTTGCCTGGCAACTTGCCGCTTCTATACAATCAGTGGCAAGATGACAGAATATCGTATTACAAAGACACATTTTAAAGCGCACCTAGATCCAAGGAGTGGATGCCTTTCGTATTCATTGGATGTGATGTTTGATGCAAATGATCGCTTGTCCATCTGCCATCTCATTCATTCAAACTATGCAAGTCAGCAGGGGAGCAGATGGGATTTTGAAACCAAGTTTAGAAGAATAAAAATAGGCTATAGAATAAGAATAATAACAATGCATTTATTTATAAAGTGCGTTAATCAAAGCGCTATACAGACCAAGTGAAAAACACAACACAATAAAAAAGATTTCATTGTGTGTGTGTGTGTGTGTGTGTATATACTGTATATATATATATATATATATATATATATATATATATATGTGTGTGTGTATATACTGTATATATATATATATATATATATATATATATATATATATATATATATATATATGTGTGTGTGTATATACTGTATATATATATATGTATGTGTGTGTATATACTGTATATATATATATGTGTATGTGTGTGTATATACTGTATATATATATATGTATGTGTGTGTGCGTATATACTGTATATATATATATATATATGTACACAATATATATATATACTGTGTATATATATATTGTATATATACTGCATATATATATTTCCCCACTGTGGGATCAATAAAGGCATTCTTATCTTATATGTATATATATATATATATATAGATAGATAGATAGATAGATAGATAGAGAGAGAGGGTTAGAAATTCTGAAATTGTGCAACCTCTATTTTGTGTGTGTGTGTGTGTGTGAAAGGTCATTAAGAGGGTGGGGTCATGGCCTTTTGGGGGATTATAACAACGTGATGGATAATGGAGCTGAGAGTGTGTGTGTGTTTGTGTATTGATCAGCGCTATTCTACTGGGATCCGTAATGCGGCCTCTAAATCTGCCTCATGATGAGCCACCAGGGCACACGCACACACGCAGTCTAACCTTTATAATCCTGAGCTGAGGACACGTGTTGAAAAGCTAGCATAATAGTCATCATAAGGTATTCCCCAAGTCTCGACAACCTATAACACCACCAAACTTACAATTGAGTCAAAGATATTGTCACCTATTTGGAGGGAATATTTTTTGCGTTTCCACCAAACCTGTGTGTGCGTGCGTGCGTGCGCAGGACTGAGCGGGCGTCCCAGGCGCGTGAAGGTGTTCATCAACCCCGGCAGTCACAAGAAGGAGGCGGTTCACATCTACAGAGAGCACGTGGCGCCCCTCTTCAAGATGGCCGACGTCCACACCGACATCACCGGTCAGTGCGTGCACAGATGTGTGTGTGGGTCCATAGGTCAGAGTTAATGGCAGGCTCTGGTTGCTAGGAAACCCGATACAGGAGGCGGAGCACCGAGTCAGTCCATCTGTTGCCATCCGGTCTTTCCTTTCCTCATCTCCTGCCGTCCTTTCCTCCACCTCCTCTCCTCTCCCCATCTTTTGCTCTTTTCCTCCTCTGCCTGCTTTCTGGCATCGCTTCATCCCTTCTTTTTGTCTGTCTGTCTGTCTGTCTGCCAGCCAACCTATCATCTATCCATCCATCCATCTCTGTATCTATCTATCATCTAAAAATACTGGTCTGTTTTGAAACCTATTATATATTATCCATACTTCATTTTAACCAATTGTCTGCTGTAACCTTTTAATCTTTTGAACTTAGTTTTGAAACTCTGCAGAACTGAGATTTTTGGGGGAAATATAAAGTGCCATTACAAATAAAATGTATTCTTTTTCTTTTTTCTTTTTTTTTTCTTCTTTTTCTTTTCTTCTTCGTATCCTTCCATCCAGCCCTAACATTGTTTTCCTGCGTCTTTTGCCGCTCTTCTCCTTGACTTCCTCTCGCCCTCCTGCTCCTCCATCCTTCCTCCTCCTCCTCCTCCTCCTCCCTTTCAACAGATGGCGTCGTATCTGTTGTCACATTTTTTGAGGGAACGCTGTGCTCACTTTCTATGCATCTCCATCTGTCTCCGTCACATCTCCGCCGTGTGACCTACCTGCCTGCCTGCCTGCCTGCCTGCCTGCCTGCCTGCCTGCCTGCCTGCCTGCCTGTCGGCCTGCCTGCCTGTCTGCCGGCCGGCCTGCCTGCCTGCCTGCCTGTCTGTCTGTCTGTCCTTGCGTGCGTGTGTGCGTGCAGTGACGGAGCGGAAGGGACACGCCCTGTCAGTGATGAAGGAGCTCAAGCTGGATGACTTTGATGGGTCAGTTGTTTCTTTCTTGCCTTCTTTCTGATCTTGTACATCTCAAGGCAGGGATGGGGACTCGCACCTCAGACTCATGAGAGACTTAAGTTGCTATTTTGGGAGACTTGCAACTTCCACACTAAAGACGACTGGAGACTTGACCGGGACTCTTCTTTTGAAACTCGTGAACATTACCAGTCTCACCGGTGCGGCTTGCTTTCATTTTCTCTTCTTACTCCAAATGCCCGTGTGCGTGGGTGCGGCTCGGGAGCCGGCTGGCAAGTTGTCCCCCCTCTCTCTCTCTCTCCCTCTGCCTACCTTTCCGTGCACCCGAGCAACGTCCAGTGCTCATGACGTGGAGTAGACAACAAAATGCAGCATGGCAAATTTGCAGCGTCAGGCTGCTGTTTGTCATCACAACATTTGACAGGGACTCGTGACCAGGGACTTGAGACTTGACTTGGACTTGGAACCCAAAGACTTGGACTTGGCCTTTGAGACTCATACCCATCTCTGTCTCAAGGTGTTCCTCTTGACTTTCTCTGATGTCAACACCTCCTCCTCATCAATGCACATGAACCCATGAAGGCCTAAAGCGCCTGGCTCAACAGCTCCCCAAAACCGTCGGTCGTCTTTGGAATTACCCTTGAGAACCTGAAGTTTTCCCGGAAATTCAACATATTCAGTATCTCAGCCCCTGTAGCAGACAGAAACATAATTCCAAAAGAATTTGAGAGCTTAGACGTGTGGCTTTCACACAAACTCGAGTTTATTCAGCTTTACTCTTTCAATTGAAGAGGTAAAAATAAAGTGTCAGTGCAAGAGAAGCACTACGTTGAAAAATAAAAATCGAGTGGTAATTATTACCATCCTCTTTTCTGTTACAAAGACGTCGATATTGTCATTATCTACAAACATATATCTTTACCATATATCACGTTCGACTGGTTCTACTGGTTCAAAGTCCACAATCGCGTTGTCTATGTCACTGCCGTTATTCATTTCAGAGCCTCCGCGATCGACGGCGTCCGCCATTACTGCTCGAAAAAATTCCGGATATCCTCCTCCTCCGACGACTCGCGACACCGTCACCCGTCTATTCTGGTGCATTTCATTGGTTAAGAGGCCGAGAAGTAAATCATAAATAGAAAATGACGTATACGCTCTCCCGGCTTTAAGGGTACAAAGACGCAACGGCGCTTCCGGCTCTAGTGGTAGAAACGCGGTTATAATGGGTTCAACGATTTCAATTTGGGACGTCGACCCCATCACATTTTGGGCGTCAAAAGAAGAGAAGAAAAAAGAGCGCGGCAAGCAGTGGCGAAACATGGAGTCGGCAAACGCTTGTGCGTGTGCCTAATCTGCTTTCCGAGGCTTATTGTGCCGACGGAAGCTTAGCTTTGTATTGCTCAGATAGCTGATTAGCGTGCGCGTGCGCGTGTGAGAGGCTTTGGCGGATACCTGCGATGACCAATGAGGAGCAGCAAACGCGATGCAGGAAATGCCGTAAACGGGAGGGGCAAGTGACGGCCCGGCTCCAAGGCTAACGTGCCAACAGTTAGGCTTTGTCAAGTAGGGCAAGCACAAATGTCCCGAGTGAGCCAAACACTTGCGCCGTCTGGAAGGAGGAAGTCAAATTGATTGTCATTGATTTGGGAATGGCAATCAATTCCATTGGTTGCGTTTCGCAGAGGATCAAGAAGATATGCCTATTGTGTGTTTGCATGTGTTGCGCACTTGTTTGTGTGTAAGTGTCTGTTGCTGAAAGACTTGGAAAATGGCCACTCTCAGTGCTAAAGGGACACTTGAGTGGGCTGAACATCGCCGCTGCGAAAACAGGGAAAAATGATGTCAGCCCCCGAAACAATCCGTCGTGATTTCAGGGCTTTCTTCAGATGAGACTTCTCCAAAATTGGCCCGCCCCCTTTTGGAGCTTAGCTTGGCTTTTTTCGGTCCACGTCATAGCGTGGAGGCAAGCAATGTAATACACGTTTTGTTGCCACCCAGTGTCGCGAACGGTGATCGCGGGGGGTTAGCGACCATATTGCTCATTTACAGTGGTAAAGTCGCTAGTTTTTCAAAGTTCTAGTTCTCCAAAACAAATGGAAATCATTGAAAATGCATGGCGGTCGACTGGTTAGCACGTCCGCCTCACAGTTCAGAGGTGGTGGGTTCGATCGCGGCGGCCCCGGCCTCCCTGTGTGGAGTTTGCATGTTCTCCCCGTGCCTGCGTGGGTTTTCTCTAGGTCCTCCGGTTTCCTCCCACATTCCAAAAACATGCATGGTAGGTTGATTGGACTCTCTAAATTGCCCCGAGGTGTGATTGTGAGTGCGATTGGCTGGCAACCGATTCAGGGTGTCCCCCGCCTACTGCCGCCCGAAGACAGCTGGGATAGGCGCCAGCATTCCTTGTGAGGAGAAGCGGTATCGATAATGAAAATGCAAGCAAATATCATTTTGCTGATTAAAAAAACAAAACAAAACTTGAGCACGTTAGTGGAAAAATGGACCATGCCGGCCGAATGTTAGCATGTGAATGGCATTTTCCATTCATGTTAGCATGAAGCTAGCAGGGACATTCCTTAAGGCAAAGATGTATGCGTGTTTTGAATACACAAGGCGCTATTATTTGTTTTATGTTTCGTTTTTTCGCGTTATCTTCAGCTGGGAATGGTAATAAACAACTTGTAGTTGATTTGTTTGGAAACATTTTCAACAATTCTGTCTTTCAAACTGCTGCTTGTTGTGAAGTGAGTTGAGCTGAGCTTACAAGCCAGAGCAAAATTGTCGTCCAGAAGACTGCTCGTATTTTCACCAATATGTCAATTGTGTGTGTGTGTGTGTGTGTGTGTGTGTATGGGGGTGTGTGGGTGTGCGTTTGCGTGCGAGCCTCAGGGTGGTGTGTGTGGGCGGCGACGGTTCGGTGGCAGAAGTTTGTCACGCTGTGGTTCTGCGTGCCCAACTGGACGCCGACTCTCCCGATGTTCCCGTCAGGGCGTCGCTTCCTCTGGGGATCATCCCGGCAGGTCAGGGGCGCCCATCAACCCCCCCCCGCCCGCAAGCCCCAATCTGGATCCCTCATACTAGTAATGTTTACTCTCTCTGTCGACACGATTGTTTTTCCTTGTTGCCTTGGCAGGTTCTACAGACGTGGTTTCCTGTTCTGTTCATGGCACGAGAGATCCAGTCACCGCTGCCATGCACATCATCCTCGGTACGTTGGACTCGTTCTTTTAGTTCTGTTAGTCCCTTTGGTTGTACTTGTTCTACCGCTTCTGTTTGCTCTTTTGGTTGTGATGGCTAGCAGTCTGTTGGTACGATTGGGTCCAAGTTGTTGTTTCTCAGTGTTCTGTGGGTGTCGTGTCATTGATTCTTTTGATACTCGGTAGTAAGTTCAACTTGTTCCCCTCCTGATTCTATTGGTCCGCGGTTGTTAGTTGTCCTGATTTCATAGCATCTGTTGCTTTGAAAAACGTGCTCCTTTTGGTACTACATTGTTGCTTTCATTGGTCCCAGGTTGTTTGGTTCCAAGTCTTGGGTTGGCTTGGGCCAAAGTCATCGGTTGAATTGGGTTGAGGTCATTAGTTCCACAGGTCCTGATGGGTCGAAGTCAGTGTGGCTATTGGGTCTACTTTTGTCTCGGTACCGAGTCATTGTTCTGTGAGTCCTACTCATTGTATTGATTCCGGGCCGATAGTGCTACCGCTACTACGGACACCATTGGGCCGAGGTTGTGAGTTGTAGCAGCTCTATTGCACCTAAGTCATTGTTTGTTTTGGTTGTAGCCAGGTCATTAGCGGACTGCTTCTGTTGATCCTACCGCTTCCAGTTTGTCGGTTGGAACGAGGTCGTTCTTCTGTCTCCGTTTGTTGAACTGCTTGGATTGTTTGGTCTCATGCTGTTCTATTGGTTGACCGTTCCCTATGGGGGAGGAGACAATAAGTTTGCTGTCGCGATGAGTCTGTGACGTGATTGGCTGCAGTCAGGGTAAAGCGGACCACAGGTGGGTGGTGGTTGGGGGAGCCGAAGGAGCCAGATGTCTCATAGCAGGATCACTTTCGGCTCAAATCACCGCTCTGGGCCCGCCCCCGCCTCTCCGACGGCCAATCGGAAGCGGGTGAGGTGTTTGAGCGGCGACATGCGACAGATGGCTGTCGTGATACTGATTAGTACACAATGGCCAACAGGAAGTGATGATGACCACAGGTGTGTACATACCTGAAGCTGTTGCCATGGTGACTGCGGTTCTAGATTATTATTATTATTATTTATTATTCGCGATTGGAGTCGGCTGGCAAACCTTTGGGCTCCGGGGACCCGTTCGATTTGGAAGACAGGCAGATGGCCCGCTGCGGTTGTAGATGAGGAAGACAAAAAAACAAAAGTGGAAGTGTGCATGTCAAATAGTTTGTTCATTTGAAAATGATTGTTCATTCCCAAGTTTGAAGTTTGTCATTTAGAACTAACTTCATTGTAACTGATTAAACTAATCAAATCAATTGAACATGATGAATGTGTATCTAAAATTGTTGATTTTAGAAGTTATTATTTACAATATTTGAATCAAACTAGTAAAAAAAAAAAAAAGTGAACTGCTATGGCAAATGGTTGCGCATTTGTGCTGCGTTTCCATCGCATGGAAAAGTGCTGTGGAACTGTTCATTGCTTCCTTTGAATCGAAACAAAAGTCACATTTTAATAAGTGAGTCTCACAACTCGATGCCGCTCCATGATGAAAAAGATGTCAATCACGATTATTTTGCTAATAATTGAAATCGTGATGATTCAAACGATCATTTATTATTTGGTACAAAACAATAAGATGTTTAAAAAATATAAGGACATTAAAAAATATAAGGACAAATACATTTTGTTGAAACACTATGTAAATTCCTTTTGGACCAAACAAAATTCATCAAATTAGCTATCAAATAAAAAAGGTGTAAATGTATAAGTTCAAATATGATTTCCTTGTGTAAACAAATATAAATGCGTATTAATCATTTTTTTTTTTTTTTTACAATTATGCCAATTTTGTAACCATGGAGTGTAATAATCGTAATTGAATTTTGCTGAATTGCGCAGCCAGCCCCAGTTGTCCGTCTCTGATTGTCCGCGTTGCGCTCCCAGGTCACGTGCAACACGTGGACATGTGCAGCCTCCGGTCGCCTGGTCAGCCGCTGCGCTTCGGCTTCTGCGCCATGTTCGGCTTCGGGGGGCGCAGCCTGGCTCGGGCCGAGAAGAAGCGCTGGATGCCGCCGTCGCGGCGACACCAGTACGCGCTGGTCAAGACCCTGGCCCGCTTAAGGTCACACACAAACGCACAGGCCGTACCAAATTGCAGAGAGCGCCCCCAATGGCAGGCTTCAAGTGGGATGTGTTTGTGTACCATTCATGCAGACCCGACCATTGTCAGCTATCTTTTCTCACAAGCCACGCAAACGACCGGTGAGATGCACGCACGCGCGCGCACGCACGCGCACACACACTGTATCTAAAGTGTTGTATGTCTTTGTCAGGGACCGGGATGATGATCAAGATAGCGACTCAGGTGAGCAACAAGAACATGACGAATATGCGTTTGATCCAAAATTCTTATATTTGATCAAAGTGGTCTTAAAAACTCTTCAATGCGATCTAAGGGTTCCTAAGATATCTTTGAAGTGGTCTTAAATTGGCGTTAGAAAGTCCAACTGTCTGACATTGCAAGAAAATTGTTGAAGTAGATGTAAGTGCCCTTAAAAAGTGTCTTTGAAATGCCTTAAATGTCGTTTTGAAAAACTCTTAAATGCCGTCCGTCCAAGTGGTGTTTAAGTCTCTGAATATTTCCAAAAACGTTTCTTGTGAAATTTACCCTAAATCCATGTGGTCTTAAATCGATCAAAGTGGCTTGAAGAAATCTTAGGTTTTATTGAAAGGACCTCCAGGGCCTCCAATGAATCCGAACGGCCGTCAACAAAGTAAAAAATGGCTCCAGTCCAACCTTTGGTTTGCAATCCAAGTGCCCCACTAGTCGAAACGTGACTAGTTCTCTCCCGACGGTTATTAGACAGACAAGGAAGAGCTTTTCGTCCACTGGGGGGCGCCGATCCGCTGTCGGCTGACGTCAACGTGCCCTCGGGTTCGCGTTGCCGACGTCACGTGACCAAACCCCGAAAACGGCGGAGTGGTGACAGCGGGGGGCGCCACGGTACAAAAAGGTAGCGCCCTGACGTTGATGAAAAGGGGCGGAGTCATCGGCTTCCTTCTCATTCCACCAACGTAGCTTGACTCTTGACACTAGTCGGGCCACGTACGACATCTCAACTTCTTGACCGCACCTCCGCTTGAAAAAATGTCATGTCTACAATTGATGAGTCTTAAACTGGATCAAGTTGATCTCTAAAAGTTACGTTTGATCAAAGTGGCCTCGCAAAATACAAACAAGACGTACACAAAGCAAGGCGAGCTCTTTGTGTGTGTGTGTGTGTGTGTATGTACGCGTGCAGAGGGGGCGGAGTCTTGGAGCAGCTCGGAGGGCCTGTTCCTGAGCATCAGCGTAATGGCCATCCCTTGCCTGAGTCCTCATGCGCCCCGAGGGCTGGCGCCCAACACCAAGTAGGAATCGCACGCACGCACGCACGCATGCTCACAGGAACAGGTGCAAGGTTCATTCACAACCTGCTGCCGTGTTCAGGTACAGCTACAAGGTGTACGTGTGCTAGCTCCAAGTTCCAATAGCACTCCAAAATGTATAAAAGACCGGCACAGTTCTAGGAACAGGTATGGCTTCTACCTGCAATATGTACCTGCAAAGATACACTCAGTCTCAGGTACACACTAGAATAGGAGACCATTTCAAATGGCAAGGTGAAGAGCTATGCTAGCAGCTGCTAGTCAGGACGCAAGACCAGGTACAAGTCTGGTTGAAGAGCCCTTTACAAGTCATACGTCTAGGCACAGGTACAGTCACATCGAAAGACAGCTGTGGAGACAGTCACAGGTACACTTAGTGAGGCCTTGAGAAATGCAGCTGTTACGATTAAAGTTACAGGTACAAAGTTGAGGTGTGGGAAATTCATATACAGTAACGAGAGGACGAGATCCCCGAAGATGGCGCCGTCGCCTCGGACATCAGCACGGCTTCTGAGTGGAGGTCAACGAGAAGGGCTGAAGCTCGGCTTTCTTGTCGCCTCGATTAGGATTTGAGAGAATTGCCGACACGCGAGTCCACTAAGTTCAGCAAAAAACCTTAGCCAAAAGCTCCTTTCGGGCCAGAAACTGGTATTTGGGGTGACGGTAACCTATGGTGCGCTGCTGAATACCCAAGATCGGAAAAAGCTACAAACAAGGTTTTTATTTTTTCCGGTTTACGCTTACTTTTGGTCTAAGTCCGTGCTCAATTTGTGACAGGACACATTCTTCAAAGATCACTCAGGGTGCTCGGAGTGAATGACTTCAAGGCACTGGCACAGTTGACATTTGTAGTTGAAAATGTCAATGTGGTGGGATAACCATCACAGTCGCAGTAACAGGCGCAGGCGCCGCGTTGGTAACAGAAGGTCTTCTTTTCTTTTGCGTTGGCTGACCATGATCTCCCACTTCCTGTTGTGGCTCTAGACTGGCCAACGGGAGCGCGGCCTTGATTGCGGTGGGGGCCACGTCCAGGTCGGAGTTTGTCAAACACCTGAAGAGGTACGGCGCCCCCAGTGGCCAGGTGAGCGTGACTTGTTGACCTGCTTGCGCTTCTTCTTTCAAGCTTCTGCTAACCAGGCCGTCAGGGAGCAGATTAGCCCGCTTCTGCGCACTAACCCACTTTCCAAAGACGCGGGCTAAATATACCGCCTGGCCGCACTGTTTACTCACTGACCCACTTCCTGCTTCCTGGCGGGTCAACAACAACGTGGACGTAACCAGGTTAACCAAATACGACTGGACTGATTGGGGGAAGAAAAAAAAAAAAACGTCCTATTTCCGCTTGGGGTCTTATTTTGAATCTCAACACCTTCTGACGGCGGCCGACCGTCACGGTGCTCAACACCCGCCGGCCGTGTAAATCGTGTCTCGGCGGCCGTGCGGCGTTCCCCGAGGCTCCTTCGTGGGCCCCCTGCTGATGGCTTGATGTTTGCAGATGATGCTCGGTATCTGTGTCAACCAATCACATGTTGCCCCATCAAAAGAAGACAGAAAAAATGCTTCATGGGTAATTCACATCGCGATCAATATGTCAGGTATTCCATTTACCATAAAAATAAGTAAGTCTTGTATTTGATCCAGATCACTTTATACAGAGTGTCATTAAAAAGTCTCGGGATATAATCCAAATGTTCTTAAATATAACAAAATGGCCTCCAAAAAGCTTGAATTTGACTTAGGGCTCGGATTAGAAATGTCTTAAATGTGATCAAAGTGGTCTTCAAATGTCTTATATTCTAGATGTAAGCTTTATTTATTCAGGTCAGGCAATTGACAACTGATTCTCATCATCTCGGCTGCAGACGGCAGAGTAAAACAAAGAAAAATGTATTTTGATTTGGGATTGCTCAAGTGGTCTTTAAATAAAGTCTCATCTTTGATTCAAGTGGTTTTAAATACGTCACGGTGGCCCTAAAAAGTTCTTCGACATGCTCTTGAAACTGTCATGAACGGATCAAAGTGCATTGAAATAGATCACAAAATATACGGCAGGTCAAATCCACCGTTGAAAATCGCACTTAACATCGCCGTTAAGGTGATGAGCGTTGCCGTAGGAAAACACGGAAAGTCCAACTTGATTGTGTTTGGCTATTCCAAAGTCGAGAATGCGTCAGATAGCCCGCCAGCTTGTCTTTTCGGTCCAAGTCGTGAATTTGAGCAGGAGGAGGTGACAGATGTATTTAAAACATTTGTACAAGTGTGAATGTGTTGGGTTTTTTTTTAAGTCACAAATGTAAGCAAAACTGTATTAAAAGGTTTTCCCCATTAAATGAAAGTGGCCCGAAAACAATCGTTCAGTTCAATGTTACCGGAGGAGACGCAGCAAAGTGGCGCTTGTGTGTGGAGTTTGTTGTGTACTGGTCTCTGCTGCCCCCTGTTGGCTCTCTAAGTAATCACAGGTGGGAAGAGCCGCCGTTCAGAAAGTGCACGTTTGAGCTGATGAGGCTCATCACCTTGCCCTTCTTTGACTTGAAGAACCTGTAAGAGGTTTTTTTGCTTTGAAAATCAGCCGAAGGGCTGGCCTTGAGCGTGGACATCTTTGTCTCGTCTCGGATGCCACTTTGTCACACGCGTGCGCGCGTATACATTCGTGCACACACACGCACGCAGCCACGGGTTTGCTTGTGTGTCCAGTTGGACTTGTCCTTCGTGGAGACGCACGCCGTGACAGCGGTGAGGCTCCGCCCCCGTGGGCCGACCGGCTGCTCGGAGGACGAGGCCGAGGCCAAGGCCGCGCCCGTCATCCAATCGGCCGCCGGCTTCCCTTGGAACGTCGACGGAGAGCTGCTGGAGATCCCCGACGAAGTGCTGATCAGGTAAGAAAAGACGACCTGCCGCGTCTGCGGCGGCAGCAGCTGCACTTCCGACAAGCCGACATTGGTGGCACTTTGGGCCTCGTCCTTTTTTTGTTTGTTTTGTATCTGGGAGTGAGAAACAGGCAGGCCAGATGCTGTTCTTGTGGTCAAAATAAAGGGAAAACAAATTGCATGACCAACCCTAAACGTTTAACGACAGCGGTGACTTTGGGCCTCCATTCCAGCGATCGGTCGACTAGCCGGATAAAAATGTTCTTTTTCAATGATTGTTGTGATTTGCGATTGTTGAATGATCAAACCGAGCGCAATTATCAGCCAAGAGGCAATGTTGTCGTCCCTTTTGGAAAGTGAGGCCCGCTGTTTGAGGCTGCCTCACATGGGTCGACTACGTGGCGGGCTTTTCATCCTACGGCGGCAAATCGCCATTTTGCTAGTAGATTCAGCTGACTGTCCTTTTCTTCATTGATTACGATCCAGTCACCGGTGCGGTCCGTGACCTGTCAGAAAATTGTATTTCATCGGCGTTTTCCCAAGTCAAAGCCGATGTTTGCAAATGTCTCATTTTGCTTACATGGGCGACGACAGGAATCGGAGGATACTTCCTGTTGACAGGCTGAAGTTCGGAGGATTAGGACAACTTCAAGTTAAAAGTGTCAAATTTGATCCAAATGTCTACTGTGGTCCAAATTGAATTAAAGAGGTCTTGGATTTGGCCCCAGAGTCTACAACTTCATCCACGTCTCCTCCCCAAATTGCGTTTCAGGGTCCACGGGCGACTCATCGGCTTGTACGGCGAGGAAGTGGACGAGGCCGAGTCGCCGGCGTCCTGCGGCTGCATCTGAGAGAGGACGCGTGGCCCTTTCCGAGGCCCGTTTCCATGGCGACACAACAAGTACTTCCTGTTCATCGACTCCTTTTTGTATTGCAGTTGACTTTTTTGCGGCACTCGAGATGTCATCACTGCAATCGATTTCGGAGCTAGATGTGGATTTTTCTTCTTTCTGAAATTCACTTTGAGCAGCAGTTTGTACTTTGAAGTGAACATACTGCGTCGCACGGAGCGTGTCGTATCCGATGAATAGAAGCCGTTGTCCGTTTGAAATAGAAAATACGTTAGCGCTTTATTAGAAACACGAGCAAGACCTTCCAGTGCACAAGATGACATGAACAAAAGACATTTGTGACCTTCAGCAAGAGGACCAAAAAGTGCGACAGGACGTCACAAGCTTCATCTCGTCACACATTTAAATACAAATGGAAACAATCACAGGCAGCAGGTAGTTTTAGAAAACAGGAAGTGTGTCAAAATAAAAGCAAGAAACAAGAGTTGGAAAAAGGTTGACAGTGATTTCAACTTCTTACATAGTCTCCAGTGGTCATGTGACAAGCACACCAGGTCAGACGCCAAGAAGCGGGAAGTGTAGCAGGAAGCGGGAGACACCAAGAAGAAATTCTTTTACACAAAGCGGGAATTGAATTTTATTTTTTTTTTTTTTTTTTTTTTTTTTTTAAACCTCAGGCTGCAAAGTCACTCCAGGCGGGAAGTGTAGAAAGAAGCATTGGTCAGCAAGCGGCAAATGGTGGACACCAAGGGGGAAGTGTGGCAGAAAGCGCTGCAATCCAGGCTGAAAGTGTCCCCCAAGCAGGGAGTCGCGTGCTCCAAACAGGAAGTGCGTCGCAGCCAAAGCGGAAGTCACGTGACTGACGATGTCAAAAAGCCTCGTGATTGCTCCGTCAGGCCTCCCCCCCTTTCTTTCTTCTCATGGCCAGATTGTTTGTTCGCGGTCAAGAAGTCACGCGCTCACTGGCCGCTGACGTCGGCGCTCGCCGTCACAGCGGCGCAAGCGCCCATCGGCGTGGCGTGGCGCGGCGCGGTTAGGACGCGCTCTCCCCGTTGCTGCGTTTGGGGACGTAGTCCCAGCTGTCACGCTTCAGCTCCTCCTGCTCGTCCTTCTTCTGCAAGTGGCGCTTGAAGAAACCCGCCTGCGCCACGCAAGCGGCCCGCACCGTCACTAAAGACTCTGCCAGGTTCCTCCATGCAAAACGAGGCTTACCTTCCACAAGCACCAGATGAGCGCCGCCAGGATCATCAGCCCCGCGACCAAACTGACCACGATGATGAGCACCTTGATTGGCATCGAAGGTTTTTGGCTGAAGTGCGCCTCCACCACCACCTGCACGCACGCACGCCCGCCCGCAATGAGGTCGGCCACGGCGCTTGTGCCGGTGTGAGAGGGAGCGCCGGCCTACCTGTGCGGCGGGTTGCTCCCGCTCCAGGACAGTGTGTCGGTCATTCTTGGGAGTTAACATCAGCGCCCTGCTCTCCAGCTTGACCACGCTGTGGCGACCCTGAAAAGAAACGAAACGCCGGTCCACTCGCGCGGTGTTCGCACGCGTGTCCTTTGACAGGCGCTCCACCCCTGTGCCAAGCACAAAGGTCTGACGCGCTCATTTTGCACGGCGCTTAACAGTCGACAAGCGCCGCAACGGCCTTTGAGATGGATGCTAACGCTAGCACGCTAACAGGCTACTGGTTCAAACTTACGGGCGCTTGCAGCAGGACGTCGGGGTTGAGCCGCACCTGCAGCTGGATGCTCGCATCTCGGCCGGCCTCCAACGTGCCCAGGCGGCACAGCAGACGCTCGCATAGCTGGTCGCCGCGCCCGCAGAACTGCGCGCGCGCACACACACACGCACGCACTCCTCTTAGCCACACTAGCAGCTAATGTAACTAGTCGTTACGCTGCAACTTGGTTACTTGAAGAAGTAAGTTAGGAGCGAGACATTTGAAAGACTTTGGTGTGACGATGGAGATGAAGGAGGATGGCAAAGTCAAGTTGGAAGATAAGAGTGGAAGAAAAAGTAGGCGGGAAAGTGTCTTGAGAAGACAAGGCAAGGGACGGAAAGCGAGTCAGTCACGCCAAAAGGGGCTGGCCAAGTGGAGTGAGAAGCAATATTGTTGTCCCAGGAAATATTCCAGTCATCCGAAGAATAGCGCAGAATACAAATGGCGTTGCTGTCGCTCACCGTACACGGTATGCACACCGCACCTGCCACATCATGCATACGATTTTGCGGTGCAGCGCCATCAAGTGCCCAAACTCTGACCTTAGCTTCCGACCTAAGACTCCGTCCGGTGTTAGCGTTCGACAATAGCTTCCGATGTTAACTTTCCATGTTTGATTCCAATGTTAGCTCCCCAAGAAAGCTACCGAAGTTGGCTTCCAGTGTTACTTTCTGACATTAGCTTCCGACACTAGTTTTCGGCATTGCTTTCCGATGTAAGCTTCCCACAGTAGCCCAATTGCAGTTGTCCATAAAATGACGTAGGTGAAGAGACACAAGTGTAGCGTGCGCATTTACCATGTTGCGCGTGGAGGTGGACGAGAAGAAGAAGACGATTTGTTTCACAAAGGAGGCCCGCGGGACATCGCAGTCGTCGACGACGGGCACGGTGGCGTCGCTGACAAAACAGGCGCCTTGTGACGACTGCAAACGGGACCACATCATTCCCACCGGCGCCAATGCTAATGACAACTCTGGCCAGTTTGAGTGTTTAGCTGATATGAGCCGGCCGGCTAGTAGCTGCGCATGCTAACTTTGGCTAGCGTGCGCCGACTGTACCTGCCAGTCCGCCACCTGGAGCAACCGGTGTGGATACGGCGTCAGCAGCTTCGGTAGCGTAATCTCCACCAGCGTGTCCACTGACCTGCTCGGACCCGAATTCAACACCTGCGCGCACGCACAAGGACACACAGGAGTGAATGAATGAGTGGTTCGTTGATGGATGATGAAGGGATTGGCAGGTAGATGGAGGGTAATGAGTAGAAAAGACGTTTGAATGTAAACATGACCGAACGAGGTGACGAATTCCATGAGCGGGTGGATGAACAGATGACAGTACAGGATAGATGAATGGATGAGAGGATGTTAAGGCGGGATGAATTGGTGAATGACGAGCGCATCGACGAATGGCTGACTGATGTCTGTCGATGGAGTTGAACATTTCAGTGTAAAGGCAGATAATGAAAGGGTGAACTAACCAAATGGCGAGTGGTCGGATGGACGGATGGCAGTCGATGTGAATGAATGAGAAGATGAATGTTACCCTATAGGTGTGGTGAAAGGCTTGAGGGTAAAGATGAATGGCTGAAGAAATGACTTGACGGACTAATGGATTCATTTGAGGATGAATGTTAGCTCATAGTTGAAGGTTCGAGAGGCGGCAAGCATGAAAGGATGAGCAGACGAATGGCTGTTAGGAAGAACGAGTGAATGGATGAGAGGCTAAATGTTATCTTGTGGGTGTAGTTCATGATTTGACAGTCAAGATGAGTAAGTGAAACAATGACTGAATGAATGTACTGATGAGTAGAATAGGTGTGGCCTTGGTGAAGGTTTGAGAGTAAGCGAGGATTAATGGCCGCAGAGATGAATCGGTTTGACGGATCGATGCATGACAGTCACGAAGAACCGGTTGAATGGATGAGGGGATGAACGATGACCTTGTAGGTGTAGTTGAAGGTTTGCGAGTAGCATTGGACAGGTGTCGTGTCTTCATCTCCAAACACAAACGACGTCGGAGTCACAAAACTATTCAAAACAAATGAACACATGAATGGCAAACTTTTCATTCATCACTTTTCTCTTCCTCATCTATTGTTTCTTGCATCGATTGTTTCAACAAGTATCGCGTCATACGTCACGCGGATGATTGAACGAACGAGTGGATGATCACCCGTGGACGTTGACGTCGACGCCGTACTTGAGAGGAAGTGACAAGGCGACGGCGTTGTCGTGGAGATACTGGGAACTTTCCAGGTTATCACTGAGGACGCAGTACGTACAGCGTTTGCGTCACCTTCCGCTCTGTTCTCAGTCCAAAAAGACACGATTTGAAATCTCGAGCGGACCTGCTGGCTTGGGCGTGAACCGTCAGGTCGCCGGGCGTGGCGTTGCGGTTGACGTCCAGCAAGAAGCTGACGTTCACCTGCCGCCGCGGACAAATCAACCAATCAACTTGACGTCTCCTCTGCTCGCTCGCTCGCTCGCCGAGCGAAGTGCACGAGAGCTTTTGCCGATGTGCTACGTTGAACGGCGCGGCACCTAAGATGCCTTCCGTGCGCGATGCATTGAACGAGGTTACCAGGGAGTGAGATGCCAGGACGAGGCTGGAGAAGCTGCAGCCGACCTCCACCGTTGTGCTGTTGGCGTCCTCGCTGACGTCGCAACTCACCACCTTGTCCTCCTGCACGCGCACGCCACAACCGTCGGCGGCAAATCAACGGCGGCGCGGCGGCCGGCGCAAAGGCGCTCGCTCACATTGTTGACCACTTTGACGAAGTGAACGTCGCGGTGGAAGCGCAGCGTCAGACGCGGCAGGAAGGCGTCGTCGCCCGCCACCGCCAGGCTGGCCGTCAGCGTGGCGCCGCCGCCGCCGCCGCCCAGCGCAAAGTAGCCGCGGCCGCTCCTGCGCACACGCGGGGCGGGCCTGTCAGCTTTTCAACCCGTCCTTTACCAAGGGGAATAGGGCGCGTCCGCTCCTCACCAGGGCAGGACGAGCGCGGCGCCCAGTCGCAAGTCCGTTGAACAGTTGGCCAGGAAACAGCGGCGAGCGAACAGCGTCTGACACCAGAAACACGTCGGCCGCGCGTCACGTCGGGCTCACGACACCTCGGCGTATTCAGCTCTCCGTTCATTTTAGCCTAGCTTGGACGGTGACAACGCTTGCATTAGCGCCCCCTACCTGGTTGCTGACGGTATTGCCGCTCCCCGCCGCCCTCTGCAGGACGGGCCTGAGCGCCGCGAAGCCTTTGCTGGCGTGCTTGGCCGCGCTGGTCTCGCGGAGGCTGTAGGAAACTTGGAAACGGACCGGCGTGAAAATGTCGCGCACGTCCTTCTGCAAGTGCAATCAAACACGCGGCCCGGCTTTAGCGTCCGCAAATACACTTACACACTTACATGCGCAAATACTTCAACAGACACACATTCACACAAACGGTCAAACATGCACGCGCACACAAGCAACGACACACACGTAGGCATACACCCAAACCGACATGCACACAAATGGACACACATTGTCAGATATGTATAAAGTCGCACACACACGCGTGTACATACACTACACAACAAAAACACAGACTCAAACATGCACACTCAAAAGGTACACGACCACACGCACACACACATGCGCATGTACACTAAAAGATCACGCAAACGCACCCACGCATACTAAAAAGCGCACACGCACACACTATGACGACCACGGGCACACAAAAACACACACACACGGCCTTAAGCTAACAGCAGTAGCGTCATGCTAACAACAGTCAGTTAGCGTAGCGACGTTTACCTTCTGGAACGCGACGTGATTGGTGCAGCCGAGCTGGCCCAGACGCACCCTCACGCGAGCCCTCGTGCTATTGGACGAGCCGTTGCCGTGGAAATAAAAACGGTGGGGGAAGGACGGCTTGTGGAGGAGGTCGGAGGTCAGGTTGTACTGAAGCTCTGACGAGGAAAGTGTTAGCTTAGCATCAGTGAGTGGAAGCCAAACGGCGATAAAGAAGTTACTTGTCAACAAGAGCTGATTAGCCTACGTTTTGCAACGCTAAATCAGCTCGCTCATGCCGAGCTGTTCAATATTAGGACTTGTTTTTAAATGTAGCTTCGCATGAATGAAGGGTGCAAAGGCTAGCCTATTTAAGCTAAGCTAATTTATCCACATTAAAGCTGACCAAGATACTCTATGCTAATCTAATTGTTTTGCTTTAGCGCTTGCTACATAATGTTTGAAATTTGCATAACTGTTACGTGTTTGCCAGTGCAATGTAGCTTAGCTTAGCTCATCAGCCTCCTTGTGCTAAACTAACCTAGCTAGCCTATGCTAAGCTAACAAACCGAT